>NC_135805.1:67701535-68017015 GCF_964213995.1 Mustelus asterias
TCACATTTAACATCGTGGTGCTAAAGGACAGCGGTCCAGAGCTGTGGGTCTTTCCCTTTGTAGCTGGATATTGACATTTAGCAATAAGAACATATAAATACCAACACAGTAATAGATATTTACCTACTAATATTGAGAAAAACAAATGATATATTGAACAATACAACATAGCACCATTTCAGTCAGCACTGTGACTGCTGTATACTGCTCATCAAACTGAGCCATCTGCAAGCACTGATTCCGGAAGGGCTAAATAGTATCCAGGTTGCCGTGGTAACATACTTCTATTAAATGAATGGATACTACTTAAATGAATCCTGTTCAGCCCTTAAGGAGACAAATTTGAAAAGAAATAAAGGAAAGGGAGTACGTAGATGTCCAGAAATGTGCACTATTTTGCAAGAGATAAAACAGAAATGTCAAGCTTAGAGAATTCTAGCTATTTGGGATCATGGCTGTCATTGGATTGCACTGACATCAGAATATTTCAATTATTCAGGAACTAAATGGGATTCAAACACTTCACATTAAATTGTTTAAGATGAAAATGGAAAATAAGCCATAATTGGAAATTCTGCGTGAATAGCGCTCTTCTCTCTGGCTGGACGCACTGTTGAACTTCATGCTGAACTCGTGACCCTCGCTTTATCAGGACACAATGGGCTTTGATATTAGATGGTGGGAAACAGAGTCAGAGACTCATTTCACATTCAGCTACAATTCATCAGCTTGGCGAGGTCGTCCAGTGGTTTTAATGGCTGTGCAATTGATGTTTAAATCAATTTGTGATGGTGACAGCATGGCAGCCCTCTGGACTGTTACAATTGTGGATTACAAATAGGATATGGATCCGTTGTTCTGCTGTGCATGTTTGCAATGCCGTGCAGTTTGGGCCAATAATAGGAAGAATTATTTCACAAAAGGGGCCACAGGAGAATGGACACATTCATCACAACTGGTGTCATTTCTTCACTGTGAATTGCTGAAGAGAAGAATTGTTGCACTGTTCAGCTATACAGTATGGGATTTGCAAAACTCTGCTCTATGGTCAAATGCAAATTTACAAGAAAGAATTTCAGTGGTTTTGTAGGTTAGTAATTTTACCTCCAGTGCTGAGTGGGTGGTCTGTACAACAAGCACAGTAAACTGGATAGGGTAGATATAAGAAAGGGAAAAAAATGTAGTTACAGTGCAGTCCGAAGGATGAATCAATTGTTCGTTATCTGGGGAATATCGCTTTCACATCATCATTCAAGGATATAATTGTTTAATGGCAAGTCATTTACCAGTGGGTATGAAAATTCTATAAATGAAGATTTTTTAAAAAACATAAAACAAGTCTTTCCAGAGACTTATAAATGATGCATTTTGCGTTCTAGGGAACGGTAACTGAGTGGGTCGTTAAATTTCCATGGCAACAATATTGGGCTGCAGCAGCCTTGAATGTGAACATACTGACTGTGCGAAAAAACAATCCCTGGAGGCCTGAATTCAAAATAGATTCAAGATGGCAGGAT
Organism: Mustelus asterias; assembly: GCF_964213995.1. NCBI lineage: Eukaryota > Metazoa > Chordata > Chondrichthyes > Carcharhiniformes > Triakidae > Mustelus > Mustelus asterias. The sequence goes on from NC_135805.1 coordinate 67,703,053, forward strand.
GTGAATACAATGAGAAAGCAAACCTCAAATTTCAGCCCCCCCTGTTATACACTGCCTGCAACAGAACACCAGTATCTTGAATGATTGCTCAGATGTTATCTTTTAAGTTATGAAAAGAAAAGTCATGGCTTTTCAGCTAAATTCTTTATACAGAAATACGTTCAATATTAGAAATGATCAGAGTAACCACGGCAGGCAGACCCTTGCAGGTAGATTATGGAAATCCTGTGAGGTTTCCTTTTTCATTACAATTTATATTTTTACATTCCATGCATGATCTTTCCTCCTGTGTTTGGTAAATGTACTGACTTAGCAACTGAAAGGGTACGCAGACGGGTATATGTGCATATTCACACATATCCCTTCTTTGTCAAGAGATCACATTTTTGTGTATATTCACATTTTAATTTGAGGATAATACACAGTAAAGGGGAGAAAAGATACCATGCTGGTAACCTAACATTTTTAGTTCGCAGTACATCACTTCAATAATATTGCAGTTCTACAAACTTAGACGTCAGTGAAAAACCTTTGGTACCATATCATACCACAAATGTAGAATATAACTGGCAACTTCTCATAAATTATTAGCGTGACATCAATAATAAGGTGGCCCTGAAATTAAAAATTCCAACTCAGTATCTATTTAAGGATAAATTTAAATGCATAAAAAAATCATGTTAGCTGAGCATTGAGCAAACTGGCCTCTATGCTTAATTTCTGATTATGCAATTCCATCGCAATAAGTTCTGTGCTTGAAGAGTAATTCCCAACCTCAAATGGCACATTTTAAATGCACCACAAACAAAGGCAAATATACACTCCCGCATAATGCTAAATAATTTCAAGGGCAGCCAATCCTCCATTGAGTATTTTTTTAAAATTGTCTTTGTATTGGATCAAAGTTATATTGCACGTAGTGCAAAGCCCCAGATGAGTTGGTGTGATCTCAGTTTCAGGTGCCAATTGGAATTCAAAGGCTATATTTTATAGGGCGAGTTGACACCCTCACATGAAGGACAAAAACAGCTCTAAAACCTCAGTAGCCCCAAAGGAAGAGGTAGTCAATGTCAGAGCAGCCTTCTCGAAGGTCAACCCACGGAAAGCGACTGGCCTGGATGGGGTACATGATGTGGACTGGCTGTCTTGTCTGGAGACAATACACATCTTTTTAGCCTGTCTTGATGCTCTCTCCACTCCCATTGTTTTGTTTCTTAAAGACTGGATTAGTTGTAAGTATTCGCATTCCAACCATTATTCATGTAAATTGAGTCTGTGTCTTTATAAGTTCTGTTTGTGAACAGAATTCCCACTCACCTGAAGAAGGGGCTCAGAGCCTCGAAAGCTTGTGTGGCTTTTACTACCAAATAAACCTGTTGGACTTTAACCTGGTGTTGTTAAACTTCTTACTGGATGGGGTACCCAGATGAGCACTCAGATCCTGCGCGGATCAGCTGGCGGGGGTATTCGCACACATCTTCGACCTCTCTTTACAATAATCCAAGGCCCCTATCTGCTTCAAGAAGACGACCATCATCCCGGTACCAAAGAAAAGCCAGGCATGAAGTGTGCCTTAATGACTACCACCCGGTGGCTCTGACATCCAACATTCTGAAGTGCTTCAAAAGATTAGTCATGGCACGAATCCAATCCAGCCTGCCAGACTGCCTGGATCCACTACAGTCTGCCTACCACTGCAACAGGACCACAGCAGGCGCCATCTCGCTGGCCCTGCGCTTAACCCTGGAACACCTAGATAACAAAGACACCAATGTCAGACTCTTATTTATTGACTACAGCTCAGCCTTCAATACCATTATTCCTACAAAACTCCTCTCCAAACGCTGTGGCCTGGGCCTCGGCTTCTCCCTCTGCAATTGGATCCTGAACTTCCTAACCCACGGACCATAATCAGGAAGGATAGGCACCAACACTTCCTCCAGGATCATCCTCAACACCGGTGCTTCACAAGGCTGTGTTCTCAGCCTCCTATTATACTCCTTATACACCTATGACTGTGTGGCCAAATTCCCCTCCAATTCGATTTTCAAGTTTGCTGACAACACCACCGTAGTGGGTCGGATCTCAAACAATGACGAGACAGAGGACAAGAATGAGATAGAGAATCTGGTGAACTGGTGCGGCAACAATAATCTCTCCCTCAATGCCAACAAAAGGAAGGAGATTGTCATCGACTTCAGGAAGCATAATGGAGAACATTTCCCTGTCTACATCAACGGGGACAAAGTAGAAATGTTTGAAAGCTTCAGGTTTTTAGGTGTCCAGATCACCAACAACCTGTCCTGGTCCCCCCATGCTGACACTATAGTTAAGAAAGCCCATCAACGCCTCTGCTTTCTCAGAAGACTAAGGAAATTTGGCACGTCAGCTACGACTCTCACCAACTTTTACAGCTGCACCATAGAAAGCATTCTCTCTGGTTGTATCACAGCTTGGTATGGCTCCTGCTCTTCCCAAGACCGCAAGAAACTACAAAAGATCGTGAATGTAGCCCAATCCATCATGCAAACCAGCATCCCATCCATTGACTCTGTCTACACTTCCTGTTGCCTCGGCAAAGCAGCCAGTGTAATTAAGGACCCCACGTGCCCTGGACATTCTCTCTTCTACCTTCTTCTGTTGGGAAAAAGGTACAAAAGTCTGAGGTCATGTACCAACTGATTCAAGAACAGCTTCTTCCCTGCTGTCATCAGACTTTTGAATGGACCTACCTTGTATTAAGTTGATCTTTCTCTACATCCTAGCTATGACTATAACACTACATTCTGCACACTCTAATTTCCTTCTCTATGAACAGTATGCTTTGTCTGTGTAGTGCGCAATAAATAATACTTTTCACTGTATACTAATACATGTGTCAAATAAAATAAAATCAAAAAAGGTACAGGGGAGACATTGGCAGTCAGGCAGTGGCAGTGAGAAAACCCATCTGGGGAAACTGTTAGAGCCTTGGGGGCAGCCTTCCCTACCCACAGCTCACTCTTTGGGCATGGGAAATACCCGCTTATCCACCAATGGCACGATAAAATGATCCTGAATTGGGTCTTCCTTGAAGTGCGAATGCTCTCCATGTCCAATCCCAAGTCAATAAAATGCCTTGATGGCAGGACTACATCAGGGAGCCAATCCTACACAATTTTACCGGCCCTCTCACCTGTTGATGGGCAGAAAATCCCTGCCCAAATCTTTGAACTGATTCCCAAGAACACTGAAACCATTTTGGATCAACATAAAGAAGGTGATATATGAATTCTGTAAATTGTAAAAAGCACCAGGGCAGCTATTAGTACAGCCTTTAGATTTTTCTTAAAAACATAGCTGACAACCCCCTGAGCACATAATTGATATTAAAAATGTTTCCAGCAGCCAGAGGCCACAGAACAGTGCTCACGAAAAGCATTCCAGTGCAGAAACAAGCAATCTGCCGCTTCCAGTTATACAGAGGTATGCACTAAACTTGCAAATACTCTTATTGCTGCATTGCCTGGTGGAATTTAAATGGAACATAAAACATCTTATAAAATTTCAAACACACCTGTATTATTTATCAGGACAGCTTTTAACTGCTATGTTTAATCAGATGCATTATTTTTCATCCACAAAATATCAATGTCGACATACAACAACTGCACTTATACCTGTAATGTGAAAATGTCCCATGGCAATTCGCGAGAGCATTCATTATGAAGCAAAATTTGACATGGAGATACAAGGATGAAAAGTATACATTTTAAGGGGTATTTTAAAGGAAAACAGGGAGGCAGAGAAACCAAGGGAAGGAATTGGACCTCGATGGCTGAAGATACAGGCACTAATGATGGAGCAATTAAAATTGGTGATCTGCAGGAGACCAGAAATGGAGGATTGCAGAGGTCATGGAGGATTGTAGGCCTGGAGATTACAGAGATAGGGAAGGAAGAGGCCATGGAGGAATTTGAAAACAGGGATGAACATTTTTGAAATTGAAGTATTGCTAGGTCAGTCACCCATATAGACCAGTGAGCAGAGGGGTGATCAGCCAATGGGACTTGACGTTTTTCTTCATTGGGTTGTGGGTGTCGTTGGCTAGACCAGCATTTATTCCGATCCCTAATTGCCCTCGAGAAGCTGGTGGTGAGCTGCCTCCTTGAACCTCTGCAGTTCATGTAGGTACATGAAAGCTGCCCCCAAGGCTCTAACAATTTCTCCAGATAGGTTTTCTCACTGCCACTGCTTATCTGCCAATGTTTCCCATGTACCTTAGCAATGATCGCCTCTTCCTGTGGGGCTACTGGGGAGGTTTAAGAGCTGTTTTTGCCCTTGATATGACGGTGTCAACTTGCCCCATGAACTTCAGCCTTTGAATTCCAATTGGCACTTGAAACTGAGATCGTAGGTACACCCACAGTGCTGTTGGGGGGATACAGGCAGCGAAGTTTTGAATGAGCTTAAATCTGCTAATACAGTTTGCAAATTGTATCACCTGCACCAGTTCTATGCAGCTGCTACAAACCCCTTTGCAATAGTAAATGGACCTCACAGTTAAAGCAAAGTCTGTCTATTTCAACAGACTAATGGGTTTCTGGGTACCCAGCCAAACCTCGTTATTTATTCTTGGCTAAGAGCCCAGAAATCCATTAGAGTACGGAAACAGCTGAACCCAAGAAAAAGCAATGCTTGATTGACTGTTCTGTATCACTGATCTGTCAATTGTATACTGTTTATTTATAAAGGATCAAGAGGTTTTAAGTGCTTGCAGTTTCAGCTATTGATATTTGAGAGAGTCTGGATGATTAACACTTCTTTTGGGCTGTAGTAAAAAGGAGTTTTGTTCGGGGAAAGTTATTAATGAATTATTTTTTTAAATGTTTTCTTCACTGTCACTGTGAGGTTCATTTGTTCTATAAAGTATATAGTGGATGATTGGACATGGAAGTCCTGGATGAGTACATGGGACTTAATAGGATGGAGGGTTATAGGTAGGCCTAAAAGGTAGGGATATGTTCGGCACAACTTGTGGGGCCGAAGGGCCTGTTTTGTGCTGTAGTTTTTCTATGTTTCTACCATAGTTTGACATGGGGGTTTGGTGTGGCATGGATGGGACATGGGGAGTGTGTGAGGGGATGTGAGGGATGAGGGCTCCACTGTGCTCATTATAACTGGAATGAAGTCCAACAGCACCGAGGCAGACTTTTTAAACAGCCCCCCTCTGCACTCGGCAGCTTCTGTGGCTGCGTATGAACTCTTTCCTTGGTCAGCAGACCCAACTACAGTCTGCAACCACCCCCAATCTGCTACTTTTTGGTTCTCGACCTGGGTTACTGTCTGTGCGGAGTCTGCACATTCTTTCCGTGTCTGCGCGAGTTTCCTCCAGGTGCTCTGGTTTCCTCCCACAGTCCGAAAGACATGCTGGTCAGATGCATTGGCCATGCTCAATTCTTGCTCAGTGTACTCGAACAGGTGCTGGAGTGTGGCGACTGGAGGATTTTCACAGTAATTTCATTGTAGTGTTAATTTAGGCCTACTTGTGACACTAATAAATAAACTTAAACAATGATAGGTGAGAGCCTGGAGAGATTGCAACAAAGATGTGTAGGTCACAAGACAATCACTGACCTATTTTGCTCAACCTGTTCCACTCCCTTTTAGAATCCCTACAGTGCAGAAGGAGGCCATTTGGTCCATCAAGCCTGCACCGACCACAATCTCACCCAGGCCCTATCCCCATAACCCCATGTATTTACCCTAGCTAGTCCCCCTGACACTAAGAGGCAATTTAGCATGGCCAATCTACCTAATCCGCACATCTTTGGAGTGTGGGAGGAAACCAGAGCACCTGGAGGAAACCCATGCAGACCCAAACCCAGGGAGAATGAACAAACTCCACACAGACAGCGACCCAAGCCGAGAATTGAACCTGGGTCACTGGCGCTGTGAGGCAGCAGTGCTAACCACTGTGCCACCCTATAGTACAAAATCCATCACATTCCTCCTTCTCTTTACCTCTGAAGAAGAGTCATACAAACCCAAAACGTGAACTCAGGTTCTTGCTCCACAGATGCTGCCAGACCTGTTGAGTTTTTTTTCCCAGCATTTTCTGCTTTATATTAAAATGTGGAGCTTTGGGATGAGCATGACGCTGGATGAAGAAACATTCATTTCACAAATTGCAGCTACTGAGCAGCAAACTGGAGCAGTTTTTAAAAATTATCAGACATCAGAATGGAGGAGAGGGGAAGGCGAAGAGGAGAGGGAATTTGGGATTGTGAAAGGAAAGGCCCAAATCAATGGAGAGAGATGCAGAGATGAAGGTGCTGCTTGAGAGAAATTTATCAGAGAGAGGAGCAAGGAGAGAAAGAGAAGAAAAGCTGCACTACTGAACTAGTGAAATGTTTCTGTTTCTCACACCTGCCACTCCTGTGATAGCAGATCAAGAACATTAATTGACGGAAGAAAAGAACCCAGTTTAACTTGGGGAGGTTTCAGTTGCAGAAGGGGGCCACCATTACACTCCAGGGCTCCAGTCACAGCAATATTTAGGTCTGAGCCATTAGCTTCTTGTATGTGCATGCCCCAATTCTTTGCTGTTTTCTTTTTTTTTTGAAGGGATGATTCAGACCAAGAACACGATCTGGATCCTGGGTGGTCCCCATTTCTGCCAGCCAATGGTATGCACCTTGTTATTGGCTGCTTGACCTGGTCTCAGGCCAGGTCCATGGAAAGCGGAGTTCCCTCCTCACAACCATGACTTCTATGATGCAGGTGACCATGTTGAGACAGATGGCTGTTTTGCTCCAAGTCAATGAAAATAAATTAGCAGCACAGAGCAGGAATCCTGTGGACCCAATTTCCAACCTATTTTGTGTGCTTTCTGCCATACTACCACATCTGGCGAAAGTGCATTGGAAGACTCACAAAATTCAGAGCCTTAATGTGTTAAATTTTGTGACTCCAGACATCAATATTGATCATACTTCTCAAAGTTGTTGTGTTTTTCAGAAAGAAAATGTAATTTGCATCAAGCTGGTATGGATTCAAACCCAGAAACATGTAAGAGGCAATATAGTTAATCATTGTACCACCTATATTCTATCAAGCAGTTTTATTAATGATTAGTTTTAAAATGACAGGAGGAAAAATGACATTGTTCACATTCCAATTCTTTTTGGCGTTATGGTGTGACATTTAATGGATTGCATACTCAGTCTGCTTTCTGCATCTAATTATTCTGCACTTTGAAAGAACTTGCCTGATGTTTTTTCAGCATGCTCATATTTGATTTGTTAGACTCGTTTTGCTATCTTTTCATTAAATGTTGCCCTTTTCCCACGTATCAACACACCATACGCTGTCCTAATAGTTTTGAAGCTTTAGCATAGTTGTAACTGAGACATCTGCTTGCTGTTAACATCTGTAGAAGCATTCAACCTCAAAGACACCTACAGTGCATTTTTGCTTTAACAAGTAATTTGATTGCATTTAGTAATGCATTCATTGGTTTTGCCTGGTATATTTTACTTTTCCAGAAAAGTCACGTTAAAAGTCCTTTAAAAACGCTAAGACCAAAACTATCTTGGTCTGCCATAACTGTTTTCATGATGGAATTACCCTGAATGATTAGGACGATAACCATCCTTTTCATAACAACTGACTTTTTTATTCTGAGCACGAACATTTCAACTGTAAGTATTTAAAAGAAACAAAGGAATTCACTTTTATTTAACATCTTTCACAATCTCTAGGTGTCCGAAAATGCTTCACAACCAAATACTTTTATTTTGGATTGCAGTCGCCATTGTAATGCAGGGGGCATGGCAACCAATTTGTTTATAGCAAGTTTCAACAAACAACAATGAGATAGATGGCCAGATGATCTGTTTTAGTGTTGTTATTTAGGGATAAATATTAACCAGGGCATGGGATCTAATATGCACACCTGAGAGGGCAGCCATGGATGGCATCTTGAATGCCTTATTCAGAAGATACTATCCAATAATGCAACACTCTCAGCACCTTATCGGAGTATCAGCCTAGATTATGTGCTCACATCTCTGGAGTATGCAGAGCTACTGACTCTGAATATTACCACTGTGCCATAGCTGATACCAAAAGCTAATGGCTTCAACTTATTATATTTGTATTAGCTTCATGACTCCTGAGTGTTTGGCAAATGATTCAATTTCTGACCGCAGTCATTTTATCAATGAAATTACTCAAAGTTTATTGCAGACTGCAGTTTCTTAATTTCTGCATTATATTCTCTATTACTTGGCACTTTTAAAGATCAATTATATTGCTTTAGGATTATTACATTTTGGTCATACAAGTTGCCACTGGAAACAGATTGTCTTGCTATTAAAGAGCATTATTTATTCTACATGAGGATAAGGTTTAGAATCAAGTAATGCAGTCATAGAAATCATAGAAACCCTACAGTGCAGAAGGAGGCCATTCGGCCCATCGAGTCTGCACCGACCACAATCCCACCCAGGCCCTACCCCCACATATTTTACCCGCTAATCCCTCTAACCTACGCATCCCAGGACACTAAGGGGCAATTTTTTTTTTTAACCTGGCCAATCAACCTTTAGACACTGCCCTTTCACCTCTGGGATCTGACTTAAAATTCAACCAGGTTGATGAGATGAACGTATCCTTTGTCTATTCATGCAAGGTTTCCATTTGTAAATGTTTGGAATAGACTGACTCCAGTTTCTAATGGGAATGGCTCCATTGCACAAAATTATCCTAAACTGGACATAAATTGCCAATCTCACTCAGATAAGTCAAAGGTTGGCTGGTGCAAACTCACATCGAGGGGTGAGGGGGTAAGGTGAGTTCTACAGTTTGAAGTATATTGTTGGTGCACTTGATGCTTTATTCTGCATTTAGGTACACTTGTGCTAAATCATGAGCTAACCTGGGAGTGCTTGGCACTGACAGTAATTGGGTAATCTTATGGCTTTCTGCTCCCAGAAAAGAGCTTCACCTGCTGGAGACACAAATTTGGGTTCATCTCTTCCAGTGTCTACAGGCACATGAGGCAGACACAGGACATACTCATGTCTATTCCCAGAGCTAGAATTTCCCTGGGCAACAGGTTCTAGCCTGTTGCCACTCAAACTTGGCCGTCAAATCCTGGGGTGGCCCTGGAACCCAAAGCCACTGGCTTAGAAGCAGGGAAGCTACCACTGCGCCACTAGACCTCCAAAATGTGGGTTCATAATGCACACAATTTTTCCAACCAATAAACATGATTAAACAATTTAAATATGCAAAGAAGGGTGCTTTACCTGTTCCAAGGCCACTCTGCAAAATTTATGAAAAATTAGATGGAACATGCATTTCGCAAGCTTGGGCTATTCTTTTTTCAGTTCTACAGCAGCCAAAACCCCGTAGTACTTCATGGGAGTGCTGGAGGCCATGGAAGAAATGGTGAGGAAAGTTGTTATACTATCATTCCTTCTTGTTTCAAACCACCTTTCTATATACATGTGGGCGGAAAGGTTTTTTTGTAAGTGGCAGTCACCTTAGTTGTACTGGTGCATTGAGAGCATGTAATCAATATTTGTCTTCTGTTCCGATCTTGATTTTGGAGTGCAGTGCTCCTTCTCCAAGATCAGGCCTCTGTTTTGATCATAATGCAAAAACATGCAGTTGACCTCAATGGTCTTGGAGACACTGGGAAAAAATGCTTTTGATTTATACAGACACTGCTCCAACTGATACTGATGTTATGTTCAACAATAGTCCTAATTATTTTACGAGCTTCTTCAAGGGTAATGTTAACCACTAAGAATGGGGTCTTTAGATTGCAGTGAGAAGTTAAAGTTTACTAAATCTTGACCCTGACTCGAAACAGGATTAACAGAAATGGAGCCAGGTGGCCAACCGATCCATTCTCTGGAGAGGGTCATTCAATAACAGTTTTTAAAGAGGCTGAGAGTCTTCAGTTTTAAAAAAACTTGTAATTTGCAATCAACTTTGGCCGGATTTTCTGGGCCTCAGAAAGTTTAGCAGGTGAAAGGAGGCGAGAAAGCCAGAATATATTAGTTGAGTGTCTTTGCAGCACTGCTTGCAGACCAGGAGCAGCAGAATTGCTTCCTCTGTCAGTATAACAACCATACCTGTTCCCAGATCCACAATTGACAACTCTCATGATCTGTCTCCATCTCTCCCACTCCACACTCTCCCTCAAAATCTTTTACCCTCAGCCAGCATCGGCAGCTCCGGCCAGCATCTTTCCAATTACCCCCAATCCCTGACCATTATCTTTCACTCCAATCATCATCTGCTCCTCTGCCACACTCCCATCTCCCCGATTCTTCCCCCAACACGAAAACGCCCTCTAACCACAATCTCTCGCTTTCTCCGTGCCTCCTCCACAGCTCCATCCTTGCAGAATCTCCTGCCTGACAATTACACCTTCCATTAATCAACCTGGCTTTTAGGCAGGAAACCTGCAGGAAAAGTTGAAAAGAAATAGGGTGGGATTTTCCGTGCACTCTGTGGCTTGTTTTACAGAGGCGGTGGTGGCCCGCCATTAGCCGGAGGATCTTCCGGTCCCACCAGTGTGAAAGGGTTTTTCCATTGTTTGCACCCTCTGCTGCTGAGTTTCCTGCAGCGGAGGCTCACTGTCAGCAGGACTGGAAGATCCTGCCAGCGGGAACGGCCAGGCAATTTTGACCATAGGATGGAATTTTATGCTGGAGGAATTTTCCCATCTTGCCAAAGTCAATGGACTTTTGAATGGATTTTATGGCCTCTCTCCCACCATGACGAGATGTAAGATTTACTGCGATAAATATCTGCAGTATGTCCAGGCAGCCCATGCTTCCAGGTTCCCATTCATGATGCAGCTACAACACCGGCACTTACCAACAAGGTAGAACATTGTCCAGCTATGACTTGTCTATAAAACTCAAGTCAAATCCAATCTGGCCTATTGCTACTCAATCAGTATACTTGCAACCATCAGTAAAATGAAGGGATTTATTGTTAACAGTGCTATTAATTGACATTTATTCAGCAATAACCTGCTCATCAATGCTTAGCTTGGCTTCGGCCAGGGTCACTCAGCTCTAGACCTTAATTACAGCATTGCTCCAAACATGGACAAAAGAACCGAACTCCAGAGGTGATGAGAGTGACTGTCCTTGACATCAGGACAGCATTTGACAGAGTAGGTCATCAAAGATTCCTAGCAAGATTTAAGTCAATAAGAATCAGGAAGAAAACTTTCCACTGATTGGAATCATTCCCAGCACAAAAGGAGATGTTTGTGTTTGTTGGACATCACTGACCACCTGCATTGTCACTGAAAGTGGCAATGCAGGTGGAGAAAAGGTAGTCAAGAAGGCATACGGCATGCTTGCCTTCATCGACTGGGGTACTGAGTTTAAAAATTGGCAAGTCATGTTGCAACTTTATAGAACCCTAGTTAGGCCACACTTGGAATATAGTGTTCAATTCTGGTCGCCACATTACCAGAAGGATGTGGAAGCTTTGGAGAGAGTACAGAAAATATTTACCAGGGTGTTGCCTGGTATGGAGGGCATTAGCTATGAGGAGAGGTTGGAGAAACTAGGCTTGTTCTCACTGGAGCGACGGAGGTTGTGGGGAGATCTGATAGAAGTCTACAAGATTATGAGGGGCATGGACAGAGTGGATAGTGAGAAGCTTTTTCCCAGGGTGGAAGAGTCAATTACTAGGGGGCATAGGTTTAAGGTGCGACGGGCAAGGTTTAAAGGAGACGTAAGAGGCAGATTTCTTACACAGAGAGTGGTGGGTGCCTGGAACTCGTTGCTGGGGGAGGAAGTTGAAGCGGATACGGTAGTGACTTTTAAGGGGCGTCTTGGCAAGTCCATGAATAGGATGGGAATAGAGGGATATGGTCCCCGGAAGGGTAGGGGGTTTTAGTTAAGTCGGGCAACATGGTCGGTGCAGGCTTGGATGGCCGAAGGGCCTGTTCCTGTGCTGTAATTTTCTTTGTTCTTTGTTCACTGCAGGAGTTCATCACGATAGTGGCTCAGACCCAACCCCCTTTCAGCTGCTTCATCAATGTCCCTCCCAAATATGGCCAGAAATAGGAATGTTCACTGATGGTGGCACAAAGTTCAGCACCATTCACAACTCCTTCGCTTGTCACATCCTGCCAACCAGAAAAAGGCTTTATCCACAACACATTACACCTTCAAACACGATTTCCCTTTCACGAAACCATGCTGACTCTTCCTGATTACTTGCAGTTCTTCAGTGCCCAGCTATAACCAGCTCAATGGTCAATTCTAACACCTTCCCCATGGCAGACATCAAGCTCACTGGCTAATAATTTCCTGTTTTTTGCCTCCCCCCTCTTCTCGAGTAGAGGGGTTATATTTGCTACTTTCCAGTCTGATGGAACCTTTCCAAAATCTAGGGAATTTTAGAAAATTAACACCGGGTATCTATGATCTCATTAGCCACCTCTTTTAAGACCCAAGGATGAAGTCCATCTGGACCTGGAGACTTACAACCCGCAGCTCCATCAGCTTGCTCAGTAAGATTTCCCTGGAGATTGTAATTTCACCAAATTCCCTCTCTCCCTTCCACCTCTTGATATTCAGTTATTACTGGAATGTTTTTTGTATCCTCTACAGTGAAGAAAAATATTTGACAATTTCACTGCCATTTCCTTATTTTCTCTTATTAACCCCCCATTGTCACACTCCAGAGGATCAACACTAACTCTTTTCCTTTAAAATACCTATAGAAACGCTTGTTATTTTTATATTCATAACTACCTTCCTTTCATATTCTAATTTCTTTCTCCTGATTAATCTTTTAGTCATTCATTACTGTTTTTACATTCTGACCAATCATCTGGTCTGCTATTCACCTTTTTCCTAAAGTTTGATGCTTTCCTTAACTTTTGTAGTTAACCAAGGGTGGTAGGTCCTCCTCTTAGAATTTTTCTTTGGAGTAGGAATATACTTATTCTGAATTATCCTCTTAAATGTCTGCTGGTGCTTCTCTATTGATCTATCCCCTAGTTTACTGTCCCAGTTCATTTCAACTAGCTCAGCTCTCATGCCCACATGTTGTTTCTCTTCTCACACCTAATGGTGCATAAGGCAGGCTTTCATCTATTCTCATAGCAAGCTTTACCCTGAGACAGGTCACTAGTCTGTCCCATAGATTGAGGGGTGCCACTCCTCAACAAGCATGGCTGACCAAGACCAAAAGTCTCTCCCACACTTTCCATCTGCAATTGACATGTGTTGGAAGGATTTGCAGGTTGATACTCAATCTGTTTGACCACGTTATGAATGCACCTTCTTTAGTCATCAAGTCCTAGGGTGGGACTTGAACCTGGAGCTTCTGGCTCAGAGGCGGTACACTACCTATTAGGCCACAAGACCGCTTCATGCCCATATGGTTTTCCTTCGTTAAATTTAAAATATTTGTTTTAGACTCTTCTCCCTTTCAAACCGGATGTAAAGTTCAAACATATTGTGGTTGTTCCTACCTATGGATGCCTTCATTCTGAGATCATTAATTAATCCTGCCACATTACACAATGCCAAGTTTGGTATAGTCTGCTCCCTGGTTGGTGTCAGAACATGGTGCTCTAAGAAACTGGCTGGCATTCTCCCAAAAACATTCTAAGGTCCCAACATGCGTGAAAATGAGAGTAATGCGCGCCGATTCTTTAGCATGATTTCCAGAATGAAGTGCCAATTTCCAGCGCAGAGCTGATGACGCCAAAAATCTTAGTCTGGGAGACATGCGAAGGCCGTGACGCCCAGTGGGAATCCTATGAAACAGCCATTGCGGATGTCTCTCGGCCCGCTGTGCTACTCAAGCAGCGCAGCAAGCTGGGAGAATTGCCCCCCACTATTTCCCTTGTCACAACTATTCCCCTCCAACTCGATTTTCAAGTTTGCTGATGACACCACTGTCATGGGACAGATCTCAAACAATGACGAGACAGAGTACAGGAATGAGATCAAGAATCTGGTGAACTGGTGCGGCAACAATAATCTCTCTCTCAATGTCAACAAAATGAAAGAGAATGTCATCGACTTCAGGAAGCATTGTGGAGAATCTGCCCCTGTCTACATCAATGGGGACGAAGTAGAAATGGTCAAAAGCTTCAAGCTTTTAGGTGTCCAGATCTCCAACAACCTATCCTGGTCCCCCCATGCCGACACTATAGTTAAGAAAGCCCACCAACGCTTTCCTTAGAAGACTAAGGAAATTTGGCATGTCAACTACAACTCTCACCAACCTTTACAGATGCCCCATAGAAAGCATTCTTTCTGGTTGTATCACAGCTTGATATGGGTCCTGCTCTACCTAAGACCGCAAGAAACTGCAAAAGGTTGTGAATGTAGCCCAATCCATCACGCAAACCAACCTCTCACCCATTGACACTGTCTATACTTCCCGCTGCCTCAGCAAAGCAGCCAGCATAATTAAGGATCCCACACATCCTGGACATTCTCTCTTCCACCTTCTTCCATCGGGGAAAAGATATAAATGTCTGAGGTCACGTATCAACCGGCTCAAGAACAGCTTCTTCCCTGCTGCCATCATCTGACTTTTTAATGGACCTACCTCACAATAAGTTGATCTTTCTCTACACCCTAGCTATGACTGTAACACTACATTCTGCACTCTCTTGTTTCCTTCTCTATGAACAGTATGCTTTGTCTGTATAGCGCACAAGAAACAATACTTTTCATTGTATACCAATACATGTGACAATAATAAATCAAAGCAAATTTCAAAAGCATTCTAAGAACTCCTCATTATTGCCAATCTGAGTTTTCTAGTTTGTATGTAGATTAAAATCACGCATTATTTCCGTCCCTTTATCACAAGCACCCAATATTTCTTCTTGTATACTTTGTCCTACATTATGGTTAGTGATAGGTGACCAATAGATCACTTCCACTATTGACTTCTTTCCCCTATTATTTCTCATTTCCACCTAAACCCATTCTACATTCTGACCGCCTGAATCAAAGTCATCTCTGACTATTGCACTAATACCATCCTTGATTATCAGTGCTATCTCTTTATCTTTATCTAGCTTCTAAATCTTCTTGAATGTCATATACCCCTCAGTGTTGAGAATCCAATCTTTGCCATCCTGCGGCCACATCTCTGTAATCGCTGTCAGATCATATTTGTTTACTTCAATGTGCATTACCAATTCATTTACTTTGTTCCGAATGCTATGCATATTCAGATACAAAACATTTAGTTTTATCTTTTTGTTATCTTCATAAAATCTAGTAGTGCATTCTTAGGTTCTACCTCTCTGTCCCTTCCTGCTCTTCTGATATTTCTATATTACTATTATGCTCTCCTGCCTTGAATCTACTTCTTGATTTGTGACATCTATCCAGGCTTGATCCTTCACCCTCTCTATTAAAGCCCTCTCTACTTTCCTAGTTATGCAATTTGCAAGAACCTCGCCCCAGCATAGTTCAGGTGTAGGCCACCTCAATGGAACAGTCCTCACTTTCCCAATTCCTGGTGACAGTGCCCCACAACCAGAAACCACTTATCCCACATCAGTCTTTGAGCCACGCATCATGTCTATGCTAATTTGTACATGGCTCAGAGATTATTACCATCAAGATTCTGCTTCTTAATTTGGTACCTAGCTCTTCATACTGACTATGCAGAACTTCTTCCCTTGTTTTGCCTATGTCAGTGGTACCTATATGGACCACAATGACTAGAATCGGCCCCTCCCATTGTGTTTCTCTTGAGCCCTGAGCAGATGTCCCGAACTCTGGAACCGGGCCTTCTGAACTCTAGTCTGCTCATCCAACTTGCACACCTTCCTTTCTTCCACACAGGCTACAAGCACCTCAAGCCTGTTTGACAATCACTAAGTCTGAAGCTCCTCCACAGTTGTCTGCTTAGTGCCTTCACCTGCCTCACTCAGTAACATCCTTCTGTCCCTGACTGCTGACCAAATTGGCCTGACTTATTCTAAGAGACATCAGCACCTTCTGGTTCAAAATGTCCAGGTATTTCTTCCTCTCTGTTCTGAATCTTGAAAAAGGGGACATAGCTACAAGATAAATGACCGTTCACTTAAAACTGAGGTGTGTAGAAATTTTTTTCTCGCAGAGGGAGGTGAATGTCTGGAATTCTCTGCCCCAAAAGGGTAGTGGAGGCTGGATCATTAATAGTATTTGAAGTAGAGGTGGATAAATATTTGATAGATCGAGGAATAGAGGCCTATGGGGAAATGGCACAGAAAAGGAGTGGAGGCCGACATAGATCAGCCATGATCATATTGAATGGTGGGGCAGGCTTGAAGAGGCTGGTGGCCTCCTCCTTCTACTTATTGTGTGACTGCAGTTTGGCTTCTGGATCAGTAGCCTGATCCGGAATTCCTCCTGCTCCTTATTTGCTGCAGATGTGTTTATCCACGATTGCTTTGGCGCACAAAGGCTTCTACTTTCCACAGCTACAACATTGCACCAGTCTTACCATTGTTACTAATGTTATCAAGTTAACTTAATTACTCATTTAATTAACTTAGAATAATTCTTATGTTAGGACAGCGCCAAGGACCCGGCTTCGATTCCAGCTTTGGGTGACTGTGTGGAGTTTTCCACTGGGTGCTCTGGTTTCCTATCCAAAGATGTGTGGGTTAGGTGGATTGGCTATGCGAAATTACCCCTTAGTGTCCAAAAATGTGTAGGTTAGCAGGAGAAGAGAAGTGAATATGTGGGGTTACAGTGATAGGGTCTGGGTAAGATACTCAGGCAGAGAGTCAAAGATGGACCGAATGGCCTCTTCCTGCACTATAGGGATTCTATAGCATACCTCTTTGCCCATGCACTCAATTCTCTCATTAGCCTACTTCGCTCTTCAGTCAACCTTCATCTCACTATGATGTACTCGCCTGCTCCTCGCATGTTCCTAACTGATTGTGCAGTTTGAAAAGCCTGTCTCTTTTATAGACCCTCTGATGAGTCATTAGTTAGTTTCCCTTCCTACAACAGCAATTAACACCACTTGAACCAACTCCTTTCAGGTGATTGAAGTTTATTGTCACTTCTGGCAGTTCTCTATTTAACAAGCTAGCCTAACTTTTTTGAAAGTTAGTACGATGTCAGATCTAGATTCTTAATCTTTAGTTAAACCTGAAAAAGACTTACCAGAGCTTACCATATGAACCTGATTCACCACACACTCAGTCTTACTCAGGCATAGTTGCCGGTCTTCCTGGGGTTAACCGTGTTATTGTGTAACTGAGCAATTATGAGGTTAAGGATTATTGGGAATGCACCACGAAAACACCATGGATAGGTGGCCTCAATGAACTGGAGGTTTTCTCTTGTCTAATAATGTTAAGGGATGGTCGAACAGTGGTTAGCACTTCTGCCTCACAGCATCAAGGACCCGGATTCAATTATGCACTTGGGTCACTGTCTGTGCGGAGTTTGCACGTTCTCCCTGTGTCTATGTGGGTTTCCTTCGGGTGCTCCAGTTTCCTCCCACAGCCCAAAGATGTGCAGATTAGGTGGATTAGCCATGCTAAATTGTCATTTAGTGTCCAAAGATGTGTAGGTTGGGTGGATTAACCTTGCTAAATGTGCGGGGTTACTGGGATAGGGCAAGGGAATGGGCATGGGTAAGATGCTCTTTCAGAGAGTCGGCACAGACTCGATGGACCGAATAGCCTCCTTCAGCACTGTAGGGATTCTATGGATTATCCCAGGGGAGTCTAGCTATTATAACTTTGCTTCCATCTGACATCTCTTACAACCTTTCTCCGTTCCTGCTCAGCCTGTACCACTGTGTCAAATGATGAGGGAACGCTGAGAGTCATCTCCATTGCAGTGAACTTTATGTCTGCACAAACTGTGAAATAGAAAAAGTTCCATTTGAATTCTGACATGCTCGGATTTGTCTGTTAAATGCCTGCTTCATGTCGGCAGAATTTTCTTGGCTATACTACCACATACTGCAAGTTCAACAGTGCAATTGCAGGACATGAAGCCTGGGTGTGAATTTCACAAAACAATGGATTCCCCAAATTGTTTGCCAGAAACCTTGACACCAGGAGCATTTTTAGGTTTATATTGGCGAACTACCTCCCTGAACCCATAAAGATGTTTGCTGCTCTCTTGAGGCCACTGAAGCATATTGTTGAGACAGAGTAGAGGAAACATTACTTTGAATCTGACAAGACTCTGTTTGACCTAGAAGACTTGGTCGGGGATGGTTAACTTTGTGGAGAGAGTTTGGGATATTCAGGACTTTTCTCGGAAAAGAGGCAGCATTATGAAACATCTCCTCTGCGGTCAATTCGTCTCATTCTGACACAGGTTGCCAACTACAAAATATGGTGTGTTTTTATAACAATGCCATTTCTCACCTTCATAAGCACCAATTTATCTAAGAAAGAATAATTAAGAATGTGCAACATTTTTAAAACATTAAGATGAGTAATTTTAATGTGTTAATTAAAGATTTCCATTGCAGAAAATTCTACTGACTTTGTAGGTGTGTGTTAAACTAATGAGGTGTCATTAGCACTGCCGTGCGTAGATGCAATGGAGGAGTGGTGCAGCAAACAGTGGGTGCGGAAGAAATCTAGTCATGCACACACTAACATGGTTAAAAAATAAAACTATTCTTCACACAACACTGGGATTTATTTTCAGTTTTACACTCCAACACATCTCCAAATTAGATCTGTAAGATTCTTCTCAAACCCTCATTTCCTTCAGAAACCAAATTAATTCTTGATGAATAGTTATGGTTTTTTGGAATCCAGTATCTCAATCTTTCAAGTTTTTTTTAAAACACAAAATGCAACTTTATATAACGCACATATTTGTAACATTGCCTACATTGCTTATTTAATCCAGCACACAGAGATGGTTAATGCTTTTCCACAGACTTACATATTACAAACAGAAGTATCTGTTACTTCACAGCTTGAAACAAAAGCTACTGCTCACATTTTCTTTTCAGCATTGTATCATATTTCAATTTAAAATAATGTGCTATTTGATCTAGACGGGGCACCTTTTCCAGTGAAATGTATGAATCACAAAGTTAGAAAAATAACTTTCGATATTGAAGGTAGGAAAACATGCAGTATGCTTAGTCTCCATCAGTGTTATTCATTTGAATCATTTAATAGTTTCTTAAAATATTTTGTAATTGGTCAATATTTGCTTTTTTAAGCTATTTTAATGAATGAATGTTTATGAACAAGGGATGTGGCTTTATGTTTATAGTTTCTGCAGTAATAACTATTTGTTGAGCTTGTAATTGTTCCTCTCAGGTACTATGTTCAATTGACCTCAATGCTTCCATTCACTTATGTTGAAGTGTTTCATTGAAAATTCAATTAGAACTTTGCTTTTCTTTTTAGGTTTAAAATTCAGTGATAGTGAAATATAAATATGTGTATAATTTATGATAATGAATTATTTTTCATGTACAAAATTCTAATTTTCACCCAGGAAACATCCACAAATGTTTCAAACATTTGGTTCCCTCCTTTTAAGTTTTTGTATTCATGCTTTTGACTTCTAGGTCAGTGAATGAATGTTGGATGTGGCTGACAAGTAAATTACCAAGCCCTTATCGCTGTTTGCTTTTGCACAAAATCGGATAATAGAACCAAAGAACCTTGGAATCCCTACAGTGCAGAAGGAGACCATTCAGCCCATCGTGTCTGCACCGACTCTCTGACAGAGCATCTTACCCAGATGCTATCCTTGCAATGCCACTCTGCTAATCCCCCAAACCTACACATCTTTGGACCCAAGGGGTTAGTTAGTATGGATAATCCATCTAACCTGCATACCTTTGGACTGTGGGAGAAAACCCACAGAGACACAGGGAGAATGTGCAAACTCCACACAGTCACCCAAGGCTGGAATTGAACCCGGGTCCCTGATACTTCAGGATCACTTTTGAACTGTCACGTTTTCTGGAGGCCACACCATGGGGGCGATTCTCCCATCCTGCTGAGCTAATTTTCTAGTGCAGTGGGCTGGAAGATTTAAACGGTGCCCAGTTAGCGTTTGGCTCTGAGCGTGTCGCCCGAATTTCCAGAAATTGCCGCAGAGCTGAATAATTTATGCAGTGGGTAATTTTAATGTGATTTAAATATAATTATTTAACTGAAGACACTGGGCTCGCTAGTCTCTCCCCCCATCGCCAGGAGTATTTCTCTCCAGCAGGGTTTACTACAGCTCCCCACTTGCGGGGAGATAGCGTCCCAACCCTGTTGGAGTGAAGGGGAAGGGATGGAGGCCTCTCAGAGGGTCAGCTGCCAGGGGAGTGCCCCCTGGGCATTGGCACCTTGGTGGTGCCAGCCTGGGCCCCTGGCACTGCCCAAGGGGCAAAGTGCCAATGCCCAGGGGGCACATTGGCACTGCCCACTGGGCATGGGGCAGTGTCAAGGGGGGGGGGGCGATATCTGATATGGCGGGGGAAGGGAGGGAGGCCAGCAATTGGGGCTGGCCATCGGTATGTAGGGGAAGGCAGGCAGCCTGCTGGGGGAGGGCCCACAGGTGTGGGGGGTGTTGGGGGGGGGTCAAGGCTAGTTTGGACATGTCCGTGAGACTAGCCATCAGGCCGTGGGAGGGCTGGAGAGGCAGTGTTGCCGGGTCACGGGGCTGGCCAGCGATTGAAGATTGGGAGGCCGGCAGACAGGGGCCACTGCGCATGCGCCGATCTCGGCGCTGACAGATCAGTGCACACACAGTGACCTGTTCAGCACTATGCCGTCGGCTTCCCGGGTGGGAATAGGCCCAGAGCTTTTCAGCATGATTCACACTCGTGCACTCTGCAGTGCAGAGTACGGGAGCTTCTTTTAAACTCCTACTGAAAAAAAAACAGCGTGATTTACTCCAGTTTTTATGTGAATTCGACACTTAGATATTTTTTTAATCTTTTGATTGTATTTGCTAGTTTTCTAGCTACACATGCAGGTAAGCAATTGGAGCATTCAAACCTTTCCATTCTTAGAAATTTGACACGATCCCTTGTTTAAGTGGACAATACGGTGGAATTAAAGATGATTCAATGTAATATTTTGTTAAAACCCCTGAACCTGTAAAATTTTAAAATCCCCTCCTTTCATCACTCACAATGTGGGATGTCAATGACAAATAGGTATCCTTGGGTCTGACGAAGGGTCATCCAGATTCCAAACGTCGGCTCTATTCTCTCTCCACAGATGCTGTCAGACCTGCTGAGATTTTCCAGCATTTTCTGTTTTTGTTGTCGTAGGCATCCCTGGGGTCCAATTTTTCTATGAAGCAAATGATGACAAACATGTTTCTTTCAGATCTCAAGTTTATCTTCGTTTCTCAAGTTATCATCATTGATCTCACTCACAAGCAGACCTGCATCTCTCATGATCAGGAGTTTCTTCTCTTTGCCCAATATCAAGACGCACATGGCATAAGTCAGGGCGTGTAACAGTGAGGCCAGCTTGCTGCATGATTTGATATTGTGATCTTTGCATTTGTCTTCAAGACACATCACAAATCTTCTGAAGGCAGACTTTAGGGCACAAGCACAACAATAAATTGTTGAGCAGATTTATTTTGGCAAGTAAATGAATGTAAACAGTAACAGATAAAGTAATCTTAAACAATTTAATTTCAATAAATCCTATGTACAATATGGGTACACTGACCCATTAGTGGCCTAAAATATTACTTATTTTGGATTTTTTAAAAATCAGCTCTGAAACCTGACCAGCAAACGAAGCTTAGGTCTGAATTTTTTTCTTTGTTACTGTCTTAGTCAGCAGCTTTTGTTCAAATGGTCCCCAAGCATGTGTTTCACCCTTCCTTTGCTTGGAGCGAGAACTCTGACTCTTCCCATGTCCAGAGATTAGTAAGTAAAGCTGCTACTTAAATAAGTAATACATGCTTTGCCCCCTCATGTTGTTTCTTTAAGAGTTCAGTTCAATTTATTCTCTGCAACTGACCATTGGAAACATTGGAAATTAGGCAACAAATCCTGTATTGTACCAGATCACTGTGGGAAACAATTACAATGCTTGCTCTTTAACTCTTAAAATTTTAAACCTCAGTCATTTCAAATTGTATTGCATAGAATTTCAATTTGGTCATCTGAGTTTAGATGGGCGACTTCTCTACACTTTTTCATTTCTGTGAGAAGTGCTGAGTGGTTTGGAGAAGCAATGGGAGTTAGCAAAGACCCAAAGGAGCCATTTCTGACTCATGTCCATTGAAATTTTGCTGATTAAGGATTCAATATGGTTAGTGGAATGGCCATCCCTTGGCAGAAATATATTTGATTAAGCATCTGGGATACATGCCAGACTGATTCAACAAGCTCAATATCATGCCTCACTCACCATATGACAAAATCACCCAGCAACTTGTTATGTATTCGCCAGGTTGCTGTACATTTTATTTATCTCAGAACAATGCCAATGTCTTCAGTTCTAAATTCAAACAGTTATTACTTTAAAACATTCCCGAACTTACATGATCTTCTACAGATGCTCTTTGCAGGAAGCCGCAGATTCTTTCTGGAATTTACTCAGGTTTTCTAAGCTTTCTAGCTCTAACTACAGGGTTAAGCAATCAAATATGTGTAGAAGGATCTATATTACCAGGCCAACATAATCAATCACAGATAAAACAAAACATTGAACATTACATACCTTGTGGCACTAATAGACCACAAGAACAAGGCTAGGTTGATCGGCCATGCTAAATTGGCCCTAATGTCAAGAGGATTGACAGGGTAAATGTGGGGGGTTATGGGAATAGGGCCTGGGTGGGATTGTGGTCGTTGCAGACTCAATGGGCCGAATGGCCTCCTTCTGCACTGTAGGGATTCTAAAAAAAAACTTTAACTGTGCCATCAAAAGAGCTTACAGTTTAATTATTAGTTTGTGCTCAGCTGGTTAACATTTCCATCTTGTTTGTCTATTTTCTATGTTCTGATGAAAGTTAATCGACCAGAAACGTTTACTTTCTTTCTCTTGCCACAGGTGCTTCATGGTCTGCTTGGTATTTCCAGCATTTTATGTTTCTCATTTCAGAGATACTTTTGATGGAACGTTACAAAAGAACAATTCTGATGAATGTAAAATTTGAGCCTGGGAAGCATTACAAATTTTCAAACAGAGTAATTTTTTGCATTAGATACGAGCCATTAAAAGTCAAACACATTGCTGTGGATCTGGAATCATATGAAGGCCAGACCGGGTAAGGATGGCAGATTTCCTTCCCGAAAGAAGTATTAGTGAACCAGGTGTCTTTGCAGCAATCGATGATACTTGCCATGGTCACCATTACTCGTTTTATCTTCCAGATTTATTAATTGATTCAAATTCCACTCACTGCTCTGATGGGCTTTCAACCCATAGTTGCAGAGGATTAGAACCAGTGGATTATTAGTCGAATAGTATTATTGCTGCACCACCCTCTCCCTTTATGCAGAAATGGTTATATCTGTTCCACTGACACTGTGTGAAACTAATGTGTTTTACAAACTGGTTACATCATTTGCATACAACAAAGTGCATCGCACAAGAAGGGTTAACACTTTAAAAGTTCTGTTTTGTTAATTATCTTAAATGTGTTGTGTAGAAAAACAAAGGGTGGGATTTTCCACACCTCCTTCCACGTGTTTCATGGTGGGTGGAGACGGTCCGCCATTGGTCGGCAGCGGGTTCTTCTGGTCCCACTGCTGTCAACAGAGTTTCCCATTTTATGCACCCCTCCCCCCGCCCCATTGTGAAACCCACAGTGGATGTTCACTGTCAGTGGAACTGGGAGATCCTGCTGGTGACAATGGTCAGAAAATTCCAAATCTTACTTGATATGTAACTGTAACTAGCACTGACTGGATAGGACATCTTTGTGCTTTCAGGAAAGGGCACTAGCTAAAACCCACCTGCAAGTTTAGTAAGCTCATGTTTCTTGAATAATACGTATTTCTTTTAAATGAAAATGTAAAAGCAATAGAAATGAAGAATCAGTGGCTAACCAGCCTTTGGAACATTATCAATCAAATGTTTGCGTTCTCCTTTCATTGCAACTGCTAAAATGATTTATAACATTCTGATATCCATCCTTCGTGATGAAATAAAATCACAGCACATTGATACAAAGGACAACTTAATAAGACATCAATTGGGAAGACATCTGTCAGAGCTCAGCGATAACATGACTTGGGAAGCACAGGTTGTTAGGAATTAAAGTTGATGGGGCTTTTTATTTGCACAGTGATTTCAGGATTATCTGAGTGAATCAATGGGATTCAAGACCAATGTTTCATGAAGATGTATTTATCTACATTGCTCCGGTTCCACCCAACTGGATGGTCATGATTTTATTTTGAGGAATGAAATTAATTCAAATCAAAATTTTATATCTGGATGTTTTTGCTCATGTGTTATCAAATAGATCAAAGAAAGATATTGAATATATAGGACCACAGCGCCTAGGTTCAGCAAACTGCTATGAAAGTGTTTAGTTACAGCTGATTGTATTCTCCTTCTTGAAGCACGGACACATTGCCAGCTGTTGGGGCACTGCAGACACGTTCTCCAATAACACTTGACATTTAAAACATGCTGAAAATGTCATCGACTGATTAATGTACCAATGCCGCCTGAAAGATGAAAATCTGACTTTCGGTCAAAAGTCGATTTCAATGGCCTGTAAATGGGAGTGAAGAGGGTGGGAAGAGGGCGGTCGAAAAAATATTTTATATGACATTCAAATTTAATTGAATTGTTCCCCATATTTATTGCTGAGCAATTGATTTTACAGTTACTCACTTCTTTCTTTATGAGGTCAACTGGGATAAATCCATCCCAATTATTATTTTAATTTCCTGATCAATTCCACTTGCAACAGGTCTGGTCTGGATGTTGTAATTTCAATCTGTACCGTGTTACATTCCTCCGCCACTCCCCACCACCTCCACACCAAAATACAGTTCTTATGTCTGCTTCCAGTTCCAAACTTTTCAGTTTTGCTTGTTGTTTCATGAAAGAAAGGGGATCAGTGAACAAGTTACAATCTGATTGCCCAGTCATAGATTTTTTCGATGCTTTTCATAAACTGGTAAGTCCATACGTATTTCTACTATACTCAACTTTCTCAAATAAAGGCAGAAAATGCTGGATACCTGGGTGTCCCAGTTCACCAGTCACTTTAAGAATGTGTGCAGGTACTCCAAGCAGTTAAGAAGGCAAATAGTCTGTTGGCTTTCATTGTAAGAGGACTTGAGTACAGGAGCGTGGATGTTCTATTGCAGATGTGCAAAGCCTTAGTAAGAGGGGAGAGGGACTGGCCAGGCAGTGACATAGCAATGTCCCCTGGCACTTCCTCCTGGCACAGGTTGGTACTGCCAGGTTGGCACCATGCCAACCTGGTAGTGCCAACCTGGCAGTGCCAACCTGGCTGTGTCAACCTGGCCAGGGGCAGTGTCAGAGGTAGACCATAGTGGGGCCTCAAGGGGGGAATTCATTTATTTGTGGTGGTGGAGGGGAGTGGTTGGGGGAGCTAGTGATGTCGGTAATGGCTGTTTGGGTGGAGGGTCAGGGGAAAGGGATCCGATGTTCAGGGGGAAAGGAGGATTTATTCTGCAAAGAACAGAATGTTGTGTATTCATATATGTAGCTTCCAGAACATGCAAATGTGCCACACTGCAAGCCCAACTGACAATCTCAAATTGGCTGGAGAATAAAAGGATATGGAGAATGAGTGGCAAGTGGAGTTGATGCCCAAGAACAGCCATGATGGTATTAAATGGTGGAGCAGCCTCGACAAGCACAGTGGGACAGCGCCAGGGTCCCGGATTTGATTCCAGCCTTGGGTGACTGTCTATGTGGAGTCCGCATGTTCTCCTTGTGTCAGCATGGGTTTCCTCCAGGTGCTCTGGTTTCCTCCCACAGTCCAAAGATGTGCAGGTTAGTTGTATTGGCCATGCTAAATTAACCTTAGTGTCCAAAGATGTGTAGGTTAGAGAGGTTAGTCATGATAATGCACGGGTTATGGGGATAAGGTGGGGGTTGGGCCTGGGTGGGATGCTCTTTCGGAAAGTTGGTGCAGACTCAATGAGCCAAATGGCCTCCTTCTGCACTGTAGGGATACTATGGGTAGCCTACTTTTACTCTTATTTCTTATGTGTCTGCGAAAAGGGCTTTGCAACAATTAATTCCACTTCAGGTTTTGGGAGCTTGATTGATTGATAAAATCCCAGCCATGATCCATGAGCCAGACATAACTGATATAGCACCATATAGGAGAACTGCAAGCAGCATTTTAGGCACAAGAGGTAGTTACAGCAATAAAAGATAGCGATCAAGTTAGAGCAAAATAAAATAAATGATTGGAGTAAACATGCACATTTCTGGTAACTCCGTGTGTTTATATATTTTTGCCTGGGAAAACTCCTCTTTTCCCTCATACAGTGATACATGTTTGTAACTGTAATCTCTCAGAGAGGATATCAGAGATATTACAGGTTTATTGAATACATCTCTCAGGAAAATAAATTTGTGGTGTCATGCAAATGGATGGCTCTGCTTTTATAGGAAGTTGGTCACAATCTCTTACTTTGCATCCACCATAAACTTGGGTTCAGCCAAAACCCTATAGCCCATAGCACAAAGTCCTTTTCAATCAAGACTCTTGTTCTCATTAATTTACACAAAATGCTCATTCTTGTTTCAAATCCCACTGTCCTAGTCCTCTATCTCTGAATCCTCCTCCAGCCCTGCAAACCTCTGAGATCTCTTTACTCAAGTTCTGACCTCTCACGCATCCCCAATTTTAACTGCTCTACTATTGGTGGCAGTGCCTTCAACTGCCTAAATCTTAAGCTCTGGAATGCCTTCCCTAAACCTGTCCAACTCTCTCTCCCCTCCATTAAGCTCCATAAGGTCCATCTGATTGGCCAAGCTATAGATCATCTGCTCTAATATTTCCTTATGTGACTCAATGCCAAACTTTGTTTGATAATGCTCTTGTGAGGCACCTTGGAGTGATTTATTGTCAAAGAGGCTGTACAAATACTGCATTCAAATATAAGTTACTGTCTAGGTTGATACATGACATAAGGACATCTGAGCCTAAACCCAGTCTTTCTAGGTTTCCTTGTTATGAACAAAGTCCCGCCCAAAAGGGGATCTGCCATCATGACAGGTGAGAATGAATTCATTGTTGCAGGATAGGTGATTGTGGAAGATATCACAGCTGAGGTCAATCCATTAACACCGATATAGAATCATAGAATCCCTGTAGTGCAGAAGGAGGCCATTCAGTCCATCAAGTCTGCACTGACTCTCCAACACAGCAACTTACCCAGGCCCCACCCTATCCCCACAACCCTGCGTATTTACCCCATTAATCCACTTAACCAATATATCTTAGAACACTAAGGACCAATTTAGCATAGACAATCCACCTAGCCTGCACATCTTTTGGCTGTGGGAGAAAGCCAGAGCACCTGGAGGAAAGTCCATGCAGATACAGGGAGAATGTGCAAACTCCACACAGACAGTCAATCAAGGCTGGAATCGAATCCAGGTTCCTGGTGCTGTGAGGCAGCAGTGCTAATCACTGTGCCACCATGCCGCTTAAAAAAGAAAAGTTTCGTCAGTATCAAATATAAAGTGGATAACTATTCTGGTACAGCAAAGAAATTGCATGGAGGTTTTGTGGTGCAGTGGGTAGCGTCCTTGCCTCTAAGGCAGAAGCGCTGGATGTGAGTCCCACCCCAGGACTTGATGACCAAGGAATGTGCGTTCATAACGCGGTTGAACAGGTTGAGTGTGTCAACCTGAAAAGCTTTTCAATATGCCATTGGCTTGCAGTAAGAGCGGGAGAGACTCCTGAGAGTGGTGTCCTTCTGGCTATAAACCCCTGATAATAGAGTAGCGACCTGTTCTGGGAACTGGCAGCTATGGAAAGAGACAAAAGTCTGCCTTAGTGCACCACAAGGTACGGAAAGAGATTTGGAATGGAAATAAAGTGTACAAGAGAGAAATCACTAGTCCCAAAAACAGCTCCAGTGAAGGACGGAACTTTCCGGCTGTTCAACCAGTGGGATTCTCTGGTCCCGCCACAGTGAATGGAGATTTGGCTGAGGGCCAAATTCTCCATCCTCGCTCGCAGAAGTGGTGGGGCGTGAATAGCCGGGAAATTCTGGCCTATATCTTCAACTAAGGTTAGAGTGTTACACAATTTTAAAAGTTATTGATCAGATAATGAAAGGTGATATTTTCAGTGAAGATTTGATAGGTCACAAACTTGGTGACAGCTAATGGCTGGATGGGTGATGCCTATGTACAAAACCTCAGCGCACAAAGCACTGAAGAAAGACACAGTGGGATTCTCCAATCTCGTCTGTGGCCACTCGCTGAAAGTGAGAATGGAGAATTTGGCATTCCAACCAAAATTCCGTTCAGTTTCAGTGGCACCAGAGAATGCCAGATTTTTCACAGTCCCTGCTCCTCACCAATCATAGTAAGAGTTTTAACAACACCAGGTTAAAGTCCAATCATAACAGCATGGAAGAGCTGATGGGGGGAAACTTAGCAAAACAAATGGCAGAGTCTTGTTTCCGGCAAGAAAACTCATGTATGTCTCTCCATATCTCACAACTCTCTGCCTAGAAGAAATCAAGGGGGCATGTTTCACCCCATCATGCGGAGGGTGCAGGGCCTTAACACACTGGCAAAACCCGGCTGCACCGAGATTGGGGTGCCATCTTTAGAGGGCATCCTGATCATAACAGGAATACTCCTTCTCCCCAGCCCACCGTGGAGGTCTTAGGGGGTCCCCTTCCCATCCTCCATCAGAGTCAGCTCTTCCCAAATCCTTCCCCCAGTTATTGGCCCCTTCCCCCACTTCCCCCTGATCATCAGCCCCTTGTCGGAGCCGGCACCCACCTACCAAAATTGCCCCCGGTGGATCTATTACAATCATATACAATGCCAACAATAAAAACAACTTGCAAACACACACACATACATATATATATATATATATAGAGAGAGAGAGAGAGAGAGCACCTTTAACATAGCTATATCACACACATGCCTCAGAAATATATACATGCACAAAGAATAACTGAAACAAAAACTGAAAGAGTAACCAAGTTGGCTAAACTAAAGGAAAACAAAACATCTATCCTGTAATTATTTCTACATTCAAAGCCTTATAGTTTCAGGCAGGAGGAGACCTTCAGTTCATCTAGGCCACTTAGCCACAGTATTCCTTTGATGCATTTCTAACAATCCTGATACCAGTTGTTGACAACAACTTCTGGTTTCTTCTTGAAACTCACTCGGGGTTTTTGTTCCATCTGTGCTAGTAAATTATCTTCCTTCTCCTTAATTTGTAAGCATGGCTGCTTGTTGACAATTGTGCATTTTCTTAATTTACATTGGACAATATGTTGCATATTCCAGTTAGATTGCCATTCTTTTCATAGTTAACTTGGCTAAATATCGCTGACTTCAGCATTGAGAATGGTTATAATTATAAGTGTCCCATAATTCTTCTGGTCCTGCTAGTGAATTTTGGTTTCACTTAGTCACCCACAGGAAAACCATACTCAGCCTCAGTTAAATGCTACACAGATTGTGTAATTTACCCTTCTCATGCCAAAAATTAAGAAAATATGTCTTTGCAACATTAGCAACAAAAGCATGTCGACTTCAGATAGATTCTAACTCTCATAGGTGAAATAAAACATTGCTGTGTGCTAGCTGAGCTTATTTTTTCAGCTGCACAGAGAAAGCTGGCTGGAAAACATCTGCTTTCAGCAAACATTCTGGAATGTTACATTTGGTATTTTCAGGAGGTCAATTAGTAAGTCAGAGCCTGTTTGTCTCATTTTGCACATGAACAACCTGCAGCACAAATAAACTGAAAATGTTCTCAAGGAAAAGCTGTAATGTGGCTGTTAAATTAAAGGCTATGAGCTATTGTTGATGATAAGCTTGGCCACAGACGCAAACAGAAATTTCAATGTCTGAAGTGACTCCTGAGCACAATTTGTTGGTGGTAGCATACTATCAGCGCTCATCATCTGGGAGGCTATATTTTCAACCGATTTCAACAAGAAGCAGAGCAATTTTTGTTATTCAGAAAGCAACAGGGTGTAACATTTGCTGATGATATAAACCAAGCTCACCTCCCTGTATTCAAAACATTCACCATGTGAAATAGTTATATCTTATCACTTTTTCTATTCTGAACTTCATCCCATGATGTTTCACCACCCCCCGCCCCCCCGCACCCCACCCCCCAACACCCACCCACAGATTTCTGGAAAACGGTTACTCAGGATAAAACTTTTTGTTACCCCTGAGAGTCTAAAAATCTTGAATATGATGTTCTATTACTCATGTAAACAAGTTTGTTTCTGTGGTTTCTGTTTTAGCACTTAATATTAGGCATCCTTTTGCTGCATTTTTCTAATGAACTTCCAGAGGTATGTTGACTGCAACATACGTACTGTAGTTAGAGGTAACATCATGTCATTTTTAGGCTGAGTATCATGCCTATATTCCTATATGTTACCACTCCTGTACATAGTACAGATTCAAAGAACTGCCCAACAATATCCACAAACCCTGGCCAGAATTATCCAACCTGACCCGTGGCTGGGATTCTCTGATTCCACTGTGGTGAATGGCGATTTGACTGAATACCAAATTTTCCATTCTTGCAGGCAGCGGTAGCGGAGCGTGACAGACCGGAGAATTGCAACCCCTGTTTCTGTACGGTATTTTACAGAGGATAAGAATTATGATTTTGGTTAGGGCTGTTTCAGTGCTGCAACAGTGGTAGACATCTGACTGGAGAGATTCAAATGTGGAGATATGGAAATACAGGAGTTGGGAGACAATAACACATTCAAGGAATAAAAACAAAATATGCTGGAAATGCTCAGCAGGTCAGGCAGCATCAGAATAGCTCTGATGAAAGGTCATCACAACCTGAGACGTTAACTCTGTTTCTCACCACAGATGTAGCCTATGCTTCTGACTATTTCCAACACTTTTTGGTCTTATTTCAGATTTCTAGCATCTGCATTATTTTGCTTTTGCAACATATTCCAAAGCTTTGGAAAATAATATTGGTCTAGTGCTTCTGCTAAGTGTAACCTGAGCCATAATGAATTACAAGTGGTGATGAGTTGATCTTGTGCTACGGAAAAGTCATGGGGTTCAGATAGTCCCTTTTGTACATCATTGTACTCCTGGGAGGAAGTACTGCTGTTCCATCCCTAGGGCTTATGCCCAGGCAGTCTGTTAATCTCCTATGTGCTACTAGTGTGGCACACTGAGGAGGAAAGCTAGAGGCCTGGTTTGTGCTGCTATCCTGTGAGATGATAGGACTGGTCAACTTTGATCAATGACACCTATCAAATCCAAAATTCCTGAGATTTGCTGTAATGCATGCAG
This sequence comes from Mustelus asterias, assembly GCF_964213995.1. Lineage (NCBI taxonomy): Eukaryota > Metazoa > Chordata > Chondrichthyes > Carcharhiniformes > Triakidae > Mustelus > Mustelus asterias. Next base: position 67,734,518 of record NC_135805.1, read on the forward strand.
AAAGTCAATACACAATGTATTCAGTATTCTTCTTACTGGCACCAGCTCTGCAATTCATGCTCCCATGGAGGAGCAGGCACTGACTAACCTCTGAGTATTGTTGGACTTTCTAATTCCCTTTCAGAGAGATGGCATGGACACAATGGGCCAAATAGCCTTCTTCTGTGCTGTAACATTCTATGATTGTGTGATTCTCTGTCACTGGTACATGTTGCATTGATGCCTGCTAATGAGCATTGCATTCTGTACAGTCACACATATCAATGGCAACACATATTTAGAGACTGCCTTCACAGCTTGTGTAAAAGCTCCTTTACAGTAAATATCTGAGTTCTGGATCCAACTAATCCAATGGCATGGGACTCCACCAGGAAAATCCATTCCCCATTCCTTCAGCTTCCTCTTGTTCTGTGAAGCCACCGGTGCCACTACTGTTATCTAAGTCCCCTCTGTTCAAAATGTTTGAGCTGGTGTTTGGATGGAGATGACGTTAAAAGGCAAATTACAGGAAAACAAGATTGAAAACCCGGTGGCAGAGGAACATAGGGAAGGATTGGACAATTGTTTGAAGAAAAAGAAATTGCAGGGCCACAGGCAAATCTCAGGGAGTGAACTAGCTGAGTCACTCTTACAGAGATTGACATCAACTCAATGGGCTGAATAGCCTCCTTCATTGCTGTAGCCACTCAGTGATTCATTCGATGATTCTTTAATGTCCAAGCTAGAATTCTTGGATGGGATTCACCTTCACCTCCCCAGGTCATCTTCAACTTTCTCACAGTCCAAGCTCCATCTCTTCTTCCTGTGCTTGCTCATCTTTGGGAGCTTCCTCTGCTGTTTACTCATCTTCGCACTTCCATTTCTGTGGTGGAGTGCTGTGAAGGTGAAGAATAAGTCAACATTTCCTTAAAAGGATTCAGGAGATAGAAGATGGGTGGAAGCTTATGGCTGGTTACTATTTCACAGAAATGTAGTGGTGACTATATCATACTTAGTCAAAGTCATAGCAACACAGAAGGAGGCCATCTGGCCCATTGACTCCATGCTGGCTCTCTCAAAGCAATCGAGTCAGCCCATTCCCCTGTTCGATCCCGATAGCCCCGTAAATTTACTTTCCTCAAGTGCCCATCAAATTTATTTTTGACATCATTAATCAACAGTGTTTCCACAATGCTCAGAGGCAATGAGTTCCAGGTCATTGCTACTTGCTGTGCTCTTCCGAACATCACCCCCGTGTCTCATGCCTTAGAGCTTAAATCTCTGCCGCCTAGTATTTATATCATCAGGTAATGGGGAGAATTTTACCTCATCTACCTTATCTAAATCTGTCTGTAGGAATTCAGTTAAGAAGCTGTTACTACGTTATATTCCTGGCTTCACTGTTTCCTACAGCAAGAGTCGAGTACTTCCCTATCAGTTCCACAGCCTTCTCACTTGACAGTGAGTTTGTTACCACCATTGGAAATGCTCCCTTCAAAGCATTATGAGCATTATGTAAAAACCTACCATGTAACAGGTGCAAGCTTGGGACTGATGCACCATTGATTACGCAAAGACTCGTTGTTGCGAAATAACAGGCTTTTATTAACGAAAGAACTGGAGCACACCCGAACCGATAGCTAATCCGAACTGAGGCAAAAGGGGCGGAGAGCAGTCGCCTTTATACCCAGAGAAGGTCGGAGTCCCGGATTGAGGCAGCAGGGGCGTGTCCAGGCATATCACATAAACAGACAACTACAGTGGTTCACCACATTCACCCCCTGTTTAAAAAAAGTTCGGCGGGGGCGAGGTGGTGGAACGACAGTCACAGAGTTACAAGTTCAGTCTCCCCGGGGGCTTGATCTGCCGCTGTGACGGCAGCAGTGTCGGCCGTGGTGCCGGTTTAGGAGGCCGCGGTGATGAGTCAGCTGCCAGTCCGTAATCAGTGAAGCCGTCCGTAGCGCCTTCAGACTGCTGGGTGTGTGGAGGCTGCTCCTGGGGCTCAGGCGTGCCGTACACGGGGGCTAGATGAGCGTGCTGTGACCCTGGTGCATCATGGGCAACGTTGGGAGCTGGGGGTGAGGGGCTGTGGGACGTAGTACCCGCGGGTGCCAGGTCGCGAATGGAGACCGTGTCCTCCCGCCCGTCGTGATACGCCACATAGGCGTATTGGGGGTTGGCGTGGAGGAGTTGGACCATTTCGACCAGGTCTGATTTATGGGTCCGCACATGCTTCTGGAGCAGGACAGGGCCTGGGGACGTCAGCCACGACGGTAGTGAGGTCTCTGAGGAGGACTTCCTGGGGAAAACAAACATGGGTTCATGGGGGGTGGCTTTGATAGCCATGCACAGTAGTGACCTAATTGAGTGTAGCGCATCAGGGAGGACCTCTTGCCAGCGGGAGACTGGAAGACCCTTAGACCAGAGAGCTAATAAAACGGCCTTCCAGACTGTCGCGTTCTCCCTCTCCACCTGTCCGTTCCCCCTGGGGTTGTAGCTGGTGGTCCTACTCGAGGCTATACCTTTGGAGAGCAGGTACTGACGCAGCTCATCACTCATAAAAGAGGAACCCCGGTCGCTATGAATATAGCTGGGGAAACCAAACAGAGTGAAGAGGCTGTGCAGGACCCGGAAGACCGTGGCCGAGGTCATATCCGAGGAGAAATCCAGCACGAGGGGGCATGGCTTTAAATTGAGGGGGGGTAGTTATAGAACCGATGTCAGGGGTAGGTTCTTTACCCAGAGGGTGGTGAGGGATTGGAATGCCCTGCCAGCATCAGTAGTAAATGCGCCTAGTTTGGGGGCGTTTAAGAGATCCGTAGATAGGTTCATGGACGAAAAGAAATTGGTTTAGGTTGGAGGGTCACAGTTTTTTTTTAACTGGTCGGTGCAACATCGTGGGCCGAAGGGCCTGTTCTGCGCTGTAATGTTCTATGTTCTATGTTCTATGTTCTATATCCGGGCAGGGAATAGCAAAGGGGAACCGCGAATACTCATCGATAATGTTGAGGAAGTATACATTGCGGTCAGAGGAGGGGAGGGAGCCTTTGAAGTCAACGCTTAGGCACTCGAAAGGGCGGGTGGCTTTGATGAGGTGCGCTCTGTCTGGCCGATAGAAGTGCGGCTTGCACTCCGCACAGACTTGGCAGTGCCTGGTTACAGACCTGACTTCCTCAATGGAATAGGGCAGGTTCCGGGCCTTGATGAAGTGGAAGAACCTGGTCACCCCCGGGTGGCAGAGGTCGTCGTGGAGAGTCTGTAACCTGTCTAGGTTCACACTGGCACAGGTCCCCCGGGACAGGGCGTTTGGGGGCTCATTGAGCTTCCCAGGCTGGTATAATATGTCGTAATTGTAGGTGGAGAGCTCGATCCTCCACCTCAACATCTTATCGTTCTTGATTTTGCCCCGCTGCGCGTTACTGAACATAAAGGCAACGGACCGTTGGTCCGTGAGCAGGGTGAACCGTTTGCCAGCTAGGTAGTGGCGCCAGTGCCGCACAGCCTCCACGATTGCTTGTGCCTCTTTTTCGACAGAGGAGTATCGAATTTCAGGGCCCTGGAGGGTGCGCGAGAAGAAGGCCACGGGTCTGCCCGCCTGGTTAAGAGTGGTGGCTAGGGCAAAATCAGACGCATCGCTCTCCACCTGAAATGGGGTGGATTCGTCTACAGCGTGCATCGTGGCCTTCGCTATATCCGCTTTGATGCGGTCAAAGGCTAGCCGAGCCTCCGCCGCTAGGGGAAAAGATGTGGATTTGATGAGCGGACGGGCTTTGTCCGCATAATTGGGGACCCACTGGGCGTAATACAAGAAGGAGCCTAGGCATCTCCTCAGTGCTTTGAGGGTGGTGGGGAGGGGAAGTTCCAGGAGGGGACGCATGCGATTGGGATTGGGCCGATGACCCCGTTCTCCACAACACAACCAAGGATGGCGAGGCGGCGCGTGAGGAATATGCACTTCTCCTTATTATTGGTCAGGTTGAGGAGTGCCACGGTGTGGAGGAAATTTTGGAGGTTGGCGTCGTGGTCCTGCTGATCATGGCCGCAGATGGTGACATTATCCAGGTACGGGAAGGTGGCCCGCAGCCCGTTCTGGTCCACCATTCGGTCCATCTCACGCTGGAAAACCGAGACCCCGTTGATGACGCTGAAGGGGACCCGAAGGAAGTGATAGAGACAGCCATCCGCCTCGAAGGCAGTGTATTGGCGGTCTTCCGGGCGGATAGGGAGCTGGTGGTATGCAGACTTCAACTCAATGGTGGAGAACACCCAATATTGTGCAATCTGATTGACCATGTCAGAGATGCGGGGAAGGGGATACGCGTCTAGCTGCATGTATCGGTTAATGGTCTGACTGTAGTCAACAACCATGCGATGTTTCTCCCCAGTCTTAACAACCACCACTTGGGCTCTCCAGGGGCTGGTAGTGGCCTCAATGATCCCATCCCCCAGGAGGCGTCTCACCTCGGACTTAATGAACGCTCTATCCCCAGCGCAGTACCGTCTGCTTTTGGTGGCAATGGGCTTGCAGTCGGGGGCGAGGTGTTCAAAGAGCGAGGGAGGGGCGACTTTAAGGGTCGAGAGACCACAGGTGGTGCGCGGTGGCTGGTCTAATAGCTGCGGATTGCGGACGGAGATTGGGGGAAAAGACCCATTATACACCATGGTGACGCTCCCAAGGTGACACATAAAATCTAGCCCCAATAGTACGGCAGCGCAGAGCTGTGGCAGCACGAGGAGCCTGTACTTCTCGTACACCGTGCCCCGTACAGTCAGAGTTACCACACAGTAGCCGAGGACATTCACCGACTGGGACATCGAAGCCATGGAGATTGATTGTTGCTTTAGCAGTACTGGCAGTGGGTAGCGCGTCACCATGTTAGGGTGGATAAAACTCTCCGTACTCCCACTGTCAAATAAGCAGTTAGGCATCGCACGCGGCCGATGGCATAGAAGACGGTGCCTCCCGCGGATCGCACGCGGCGCTGCTGGGCCTGGAGGCCGATTTTGCCCTGCAAACTTTCAGGGAATGGTCCTTCTTACCGCAGCCAGAGCAGATCACGTCTTTTGCCGGGCAGCAGCATCGTGGGTGCTTCTCCAGGCCGCCGAAGTAGCACCTCGGGCCTCCGGAGACTGCCGCAGTGGTCAGTTCGGCGTCGGGACGGGGCGTGGCGTAGGTTTGCGGCCCTCCCGGGTATAGAGATGGCTACGGTCGCGGTGTCCACGGTGCGCCCTCGTGGTCGGGGGTGTAGGCCTCGAGGTTCCGGAAAGCCACCTCCAGCGAGCCGGCAAGCTCCACAGTTTTCATCAGGTCCAGCCCACCTTGTTCCAGCAGACGCTGCCGGATATAGGTTGACCTGATGCCCGCGACAAAGGCATCTCTGATCAGGTCGGCAGCGTTTTGGGCGGCTGAAACGGCCTTGCAGCTGCAGGCTCTGCCGAGTGCACGCAGTTCGCGCAGGAATTGTTCAGTCGATTCCCCCGGCTGCTGTCTGCGAGTGGCCAGCAGATGTCTGGCGTAGACCTCATTCGGCTGCCGGTTGAACTGGCTCTTTAGGAGATCGATTGCCTCCTGGTAAGTTTCCGCGTCTCGGATCATCGCGAAGACGTGAGCGCTGACGCGGGCGTGGAGCACGTGTAGTTTGTCGATGTCGGTTACGACGACGGCGGAGGAGGAGGCGATGAAGGTCTCGAAGCAGCGCAGCCAGTGATCAAAAGAGTTTGAGGCTCCAACAGCCTGGGGATCCAAGTCCAATTTATCAGGTTTTAGGAGTTGCTCCATCCCAAAAACTTTTGTTCATAAAATTGATGCACCATTGATTACGCAAAGACTCGTTGTTGCGAAATAACAAGCTTTTATTAACAAAGAACTGGAGCACACCCGAACCGATAGCTAATCCGAACTGAGGCAAAAGAGGCGGAGAGCAGTCACCTTTATACCCAGAGAAGGGCGAGCCCCGGATTGAGGCAACAGGGGCGTGTCCAGGCATATCACATAAACAGACAGCTACAGTGGTTCACCACAGGGACTAAGCACTGGTTCTCAGGTGACATCAAGATCTCACCTATTTAAAGGTGGGGGGGAGAGTGGTTTATTTTAGGGTTGCGCATGGAAGAAATTTATGTTAGAGAAGTGGGTGATTAATACTGTAAGATCTCAAATTAATACTCCCTCCAACCATATGAAGGATTGGTTTTGCAGTTCTTAATATTAAAGATTGAAGGTAAGATTGTGTCAATGTTCACGGTGCCTGTACTAAAAAGGAGAGAATGATTAATGTGTTATCTTGCCTTTCCTGATCAGATCATTGGGCATAATATAGCACTGGTTTACAATCCTCAGAGTGAAAGTTGTCCTTCAATATCCATGGTCAACAATCTCCGCAACACAAGACATATTTTCTGTAGTTTCTTCCCATGGAAACCAATTTGTTCTTTGGTCAATCTTATTCAGGAAAATTTGAAGATCAGTGTTACAATGTGCTTGGCTTCTGTGCATCTTAGTCTGTTCCAGCCCCTCTCCTGTTCTTCGTACCAAAAGCAGCAGTGATAGAAATTCTTCAAAGATGATAAAAATCTACATGAGCTATCCAGTGCTGCTATCTAACAATGAACCCAATCTTACAAATACTTTGTCACTTGCCAAACTATTTCCCAGCTGCAATTTTCAACAGGACTTAGCTTTTAAAGGTTAAACTCCAATTTCAAAACACTACCAGCGCGTCAATCCATTGTTCATGGGATTTGGGTCCTTGAATCTCCAATGAATGTGCACATTTTTTGAATTGACATAAATTTGTGCATGAAATTTTGGAACCTCTTGTGTGTTCAATACTTTTTAAAAATCCCTTAATGAGGGAATGGAGGTGAAATCAGTGAATTTATGTAAAATACAATTAGGTTACCCCATTATGGGATCACTAATGCACTCATAGAATCATACAGTGCAGAAGGAGGCCATTTGGCCCATCAGGTCTGCACCGACCACAATCCCACCCAGACCTTATCCCCATAACCCCATGACCCTAGCTACCCCCCCCCCCCCCCCCCCCCGACACTGAGGGGCAATTTAGCATGGCCAATCCACCTAACTCGCGCATCTTTAGACTGTGGGAGGAAACAGGAGCACCCGGAGGAAACCCACGCAGATACAGGGAGAATGTGCAAGCTCTACACAGACAGTGACCCAAGCCGGGATTCGAACCCGGGACCCTGGCGCTGTGAGTCAGGTACTCGACTAGAGGGGAGAGGTTTGGTGAGCTGAATATAATTTCTCACCTCTAACTTTTTCTTATGTTCCACTCGAGATCATTGCCCAGTGATCCCTGCTGTAAAATCAGATGATAATGTAACTTGAATTTTCCTTTTCCACATTGTAAAAGTGAAAGAAATCTCCACCAACTCGGCTTACACCTGGAGAAGTGATTCACTGAGTTTGTGCCTTCAGGAAATGAGAGGGAAAAAACACAAGATCTGACCTAGGTACAATGGTATATTCAGGTACTGTCAATCATTGTGCAAACCTTTGCCTATCAGATCATTGCTCTACTTTTCTAGATTATATATCTTGCTTCAAATAATGATTCAGTGTTTCATTTCTGTCCCCTGTGGGTTGCAAGTATCTGAAAGCAAATGCGCACTCACAATCATTTAATAAAATCCCCCCAGGCCAAGAAAAAGAATGCTAAAGAAGCTGTAACTTTACTAGCGTCTTCTTAATTCAATGATACACTTGAATACAAGACACTTTGAAAAGACTACACCAAGCTGAAATGGCAAATTAAGCTTATATTTCTTTGAAGCAAGTAAGATTAGTTTCTGAAGACAACAGAGGTTTGTTTCTATCTCCAGCTGGATAGTTGACACTGTGATCATTTGAGAAAAATAAATCTGTGCTTATATGACCTATTTTGTGCCAGGGAACCTCACTGAACTACTTTATAAATGTTAATTTTCTTTTTACCCATTTTTCCTTCCATATTTTTACTGCTTTCACTGATGTATGTATTTATAAATGAGATCAATTTTACAACTCTGACTCCCCATGGGTGAAACTTTATAACTTAGTAAGTGTACATTCACAGGACAGATATAGCACAAACATACTTCTCAGTCTTGTTATTTTGGGTGATGTATTCTGGAGCTATTATCTAATGTGGGAAGCTTGTAGATGGGAAAATGCACAGAGAGAAATTTTTGCATCCAGTTTAACCACAAAAGTAAGCAAAGTAGACCTGCTGAGCTATTTTTATACAAAGGTATCTGAAAGATTTTTGGACAGCGCAGTGCAACTGAGCACTGTCCTGATTTGGAAGAATACTATTGTTTCCTCAAAGTTAGTGGATCAAAATCCTGAAACTTCTTCCCTAATAGCATGTCGGGTATACCTCAACCACATGCCTGCAGCGGTTCAAGAAGGTAGCTCAGCACCACCCTCTTAAAGCTTTTAGAACGGGCAATAAATGCCAACCTAGCCTGTGATAGTCATTCCCCCAAGGATGAGTGAAAAAAAGCTCCTTTGCCTATTTATGCTCACACTGTGAATGAATTTTGACTAAAAAATGTAAGCTGTAAATCTCATCAAATACATGACAGAGGAAAAGGATGTCAAGTTAAATAACAGCAATTACTAGATTTTGATTGTCAGTGACTCAGACAGTAATTTGGTTCAAGATTTTACAATACTGTGTTGCAAATACATCATCAAACTGTTTCTTAACAAGTTCCAGTACAATTCAAGGCAATTGAATTGCATTTGGTATCTTCTGTCTGCGATATAATTTACCACTCTTGGATTCGATGATGAAGACTATACCTGAAGATCACTGGTTCATGGAGTAGATTCACATTTGGAGAATGTAATCCAGGACTTTGAGATTGTATCTGAAAAATCTTCCAATAACTTAATACCCACCATCCCGCACTCACATTCAGTTTTGACACACCCCCTTTCTTCAATATGTTAAGTACGAGATAAGAACATAAGAAATAGGAGCAGGAGTAGGCCATCTAGCCCCTCGAGCCTGCCCCGCCATTCAATAAGATCATGGCTGATCTGAAGTGGATCAGTTCCACTTACCCGCCTGATCCCTATAACCCCTAATTCCCTTACCGATCAGGAATCCATCTATCCGTGATTTAAGCATATTCAACGAGGTAGCCTCCACCACTTCAGTGGGCAAGAATTCCAGAGATTCACCACCCTCTGAGAGAAGAAGTTCCTCCTCAACTCTGTCCTAAACTGACCCCCCTTTATTTTGAGGCTGTGCCCTCTAGTTCTAGTTTCCTTTCTAAGTGGAAATAATCTCTCCATCTCTACCCTATCCAGCCCCTTCATTATCTTATAGGTCCCTATAAGATCCCCCCTCAGCCTTCTAAATTCCAACGAATACAAACCCAATCTGCTCAGTCTCTCCTCATAATCAACACCCCTCATCTCTGGTATCAACCTGGTGAACCTTCTCTGCACTCCCTCCAAGGCCAATATATCCTTCCGCAAATAAGGGGACCAATACTGCATACAGTATTCCAGCTGCGGCCTCACCAATGCCCTGTACAGATGCAGCAAGACATCTCTGCTTTTATATCGCTAATGGGCTCTCCAATAATGTCCACTACAAGCCTACCTTCATTAGGATTTGTACAGCTGCAAGCATGAAGGGAGACCTTATCAACAATTTTGTAAAATAGTGCCCTAGCCATTTGCTCACCCCACAAACTTGACACAAAACTATCCTGCAGGACAATGGACATCCTGAACAGCTTATTTTTCACTGTGTATTCACAAGGCACAAATGAGCCAAAGGCCACCACTCTTGGACTTGTTAAATGCCCAAACTACCTCAAATAACCCTGGAAAGGCAAAGTATTTCAAAAATTTGAACAACAGACCAGGCAAGCCATTTGACACTGCTACTGTGAAGTGGCTATGTGAGTGGTATTTTCCACTAACGGGATGCTGCCCTCAGTCCAAAAAGATGTCCTCCTTCCCACTAAATTAAGCAACCTCATGCTTGACAAAGCTATTGAAATTCTTTGAGGATATAATTAGTAGAGTTGACCAAAAGGAACCAGTGGATGTGGTTTATTTAGACTTTATGAAGGCTTTTGACAAGGTATCACATAGCAAACTACTATGCAAAGTTAAAGCACATGGGATTGCAGGTAATGTCTTGAGATGGATAGAAAGCTGGTTAGCAAATAGGAAGCAAAGAGTTGGCATAAATATGTCTTTTTCTGATTGGCAGGCAGTGACGAGTGGGGTACCGCAGGGATCAGTGTTAATTCACATTATATATTAATGTTTTGGAAGAGGGAACTAAATCTATTATCTCCAAATTTGCAGGTGATAAAAAGTTGGGTGGGAGGGTGAGCTGTGAGGAGAACACAGAGATGTTTCACCATGATTTGGATAGGCTGAGTGTGTGGGCATATGCATGGCAGATACAGTATTATGTGGACAAATGGGAAGTTATCCACTTTGGTAGCAATAATAAAAAGACAGATTATTACTTGAATGGGTGTAAATTAAGAAATGTAGATGGTCCGCGAGACCTTGGTGTCCTTGTACATCAGTTGCTGAAAGTAAACACGCAGGTACAACAAGCAGTAAAGAAGGCAAATGGTTTGTTGGCCTTCATAGCGAGAGGATTTGAGTATAGGAATAGGAATGTTTTGCTGCAATTGTATAGGGCATTGGTGAGGCCACACCTGGAGTATTGTGTGTAGTTTTGGTGTCCTTATCTGAGGAAGAATGTTCTTGCTATAGAGGGAGTGCAGTGAAGGTTTACCAGGCTGATTCCTGGGATGGCAGGTCTGTCATATGAGGAGAGACTAAGTCAGTTAGGATTGTATTCATTGGAATTAAGAAGAATGAGAGGGGATCTCATAGAAACTTATAAACTTCTAACAGGGTTAGACAGGGTAGATTCAGTAAGAATGTTCCCAATGGTGGGGGAATCCTGAACTAGGGGTCATAGTTTGAGGATAAGGGGTAAACCTTTCAGAACTGAGGTGAGGAGAAAATTCTTCACCCAGAGACTGGTGTATGTGTGGAATTCACTACCACAGAAAGTAGTTGAGGCCCAAAGGTTGCGTGATTTCAAGAAGAAATTAGACATAGCTCTTGGGGTTAAAGGGATCAAAGGAAATGTGAGGAAGGGGAGATCAGGATATTGAATTTGATGATCAGCCATGATCATAATGGATAACTGAGCAGGCTCGAAGGGCCGAATACCTATTCCTGCTTCTAGTTTCTATGTTTCATATGTCCCAGCGATTAGCTAATTGTGTCAAACAGCATGTTCCTTCAGTTGATCGTAATAGGCAAAGTACAGACCGTATTCAGCCAGCTCATGCTTGCAAAACCCAAAAGAAAGCATCTGTTGTCAGACATAAAACCGCAACTGATTCACACTTGCTGAACAATCCTGAGTGCACTGATAGGTACACTAACAATCATTTAAAATAATCAGTCAAGTCTGTAACCTGGCTCTTTGCTAGAAGCAACATATATTCATACGCAGGGACCTGTTTTCTGCAAACAAAAGGAATACGTTCACCTATTTTGAATTACTGGGGAGCATGGGCAGTCGACAGTCTCTATTGCCTTCTGGCAATGCCTCAGCCAATCAGAATGGACTTAACAACTAATCAGCACCCTTTTCTCAGGGAGTGTAAATTGTTGTGATCAGTTGAGATTTGGTATTTGTGCATTTGTCCTAATAAATGCAATTCGAAAAGTTTCAGCAACAAGTCTTGCTTTTCAACAATATTCAAGTTCTATACTCAGAGTGGCACGATGGCTAACACTGCTGCCTCAACGCAGAAATCTGGGTTCAATATACAGCTTGGGTCACTGTCTGTGCAGAGTCTACATGTTCTCCCCGTGTCTGCATGGGTTTCCTCCGGGTGCTCTGGTTTCCTCCCACAGTCCGGTGCTAGTTAGGTGCATTGGCCATGCTAAATTCTCCCTCACTGTACCTGAACAGGCACCAGACTCGGGGATTTGCGGATTTTCACAGTAACTTCATTGCGGTGTTAATGTAAGCCTACTTATGACACCAATAAGTAAACTATAATAAAACAGAGGGTGAGAGTGAGTGAGCGTGAGGTTGAGTGAGGGTGAGAATGGGTGAGGGGGTGTGCGTGAGCGACTTGCATTTATTGAATAACAGAACTTCTTTATTATAATAAATGTATATTTATAAGACATAGAAACATATTTTAGGTTGTTTTTTGTATGTTTGTACCTATTGCACAATAACAATCATTTTTGTTGCGGTTTAATTCTTCAGTATAATAAGAATATTTCTCAGGGATTCCTTCAGTATTCTTGGGAGATCAAAATGGTTCCACAGCTGGAAAGGTTTGGGAAACTCTGCTGTACGGTAACATATCCAAATTAATTCCCCATATCAATATAATTAAAACACATGTACACTTCTCAAATTAATCTAGATGACAGGAAAAAAGTACATTTGCTAACATTTGCCTAAAACATAGAAGCATAGAATAGAAGCATAGAATCCCAACGGTGCAGAAGGAAGCCATTCAGCCCATTGAATCTGCACCAACTCTCCAAAAGAGCATCTTACCGAGACCCAAACTCCCACCTCATCCCTGTAACCCACCCTTTTAACATGGCTAATCCACCTAACCTAGACATCCCTGGACACTAAGAGGCAATTTACCATGGCCAATCCACCTCACCTGCACATCTTTGGACTATGGGGGAAACCAACACAGACATGGGGAGAATGTGCAGACTCCACACAGTCACCCAAGGCCGAAATTCAACCTGGCGCTATGAGGCAACAGTGCTAACTATGCTGATGACAAGCAATCACTCCAAAATATAAAATGCCACCTGGAAAGCTATAAAACATTTCAGAGCAGTATAAAGCAGTCAAGGTATTTGGTCATTGGTCACTACAAGTGTTAATAACCCTGCTGGTTAACTTTCTGATGACCTGAGTCTATAGAAGGACATTTCAAAATTTATTGCGACATGGAATTTAATAACATCACAAAGACATAAATGGAAGAGTATTCATTCCATTCACGACTGACAACAAAATTACAAATAGCTTCCCTCTGTCCTACTTACAGTTTCAACGTAGATTGGTATGTGGAAGAAATCTTCCTCTGAATGAACTGAAATTTTATTGTGTGACATTAATTACTAACACTGTAATGTGCTCAGATGAAATTCCTTTGCCAAGTATTTCAATAAAGGTAGTAATCCATTCATTAATTTTAAGAACCAAATACCTTTGTTATAATCGTGAATACAGACATTTCATGCAAATACTTTCTCACCTTTGTTAGTAGCTGGTATATGGGAAATGACGCAGTATGAATCTATTGCCAGAATGCCAGTGTGAGTGTGACTTGGCAGAGAGAGTGCAGTAGTTGCAGCACAAAAACATTAAGAATATAAGCTAAAAGAAAGGAGAAATATTACAAATTTATCCTCCTGGTACAGAGCATTAACCAATGATAATGCCTGTTAGGAATTCAGATATGGAGTCCAGCTGACCCTGCAGAATTTCAATGGAAAGCATGTCTCAGGTAGCCTTCTGACCTTTTCCCACCCTGCTGCAGTGAACTGAGATTTGGCTGGGCGCCAAACTCTCCAACCTCGCTTCAGTGGGAGCGCGGCGTGAACGGCTGGTAAGATCAGGTCCTGAGTTTCCCAAAGTCCCAGAAAAGTGTTGAAAGATTTGTGTTATGAACAGTTGTGATGTAAACTGTTCGTTTAGTTCTAAGATGAAAGAGTGTTGGGGTCAAGAATAACTCATCAGAATTTCTTGCTGGATGCAAGGCTAATGTGTTTACATTGACATCATGTTGGTGGGTTCGGAGGGGTGTAGCTCTTTATCTTGGGGGAACATATGGCAGAGAAGCCTGTTAAATGCATTTAAATTTATTCAAATAGATTTAATTAAGGTTTCTGGATGGGAACCTCATTACATCATTGGCACATTGTGGGGAAAGTCAGTGGACTGGACAGTATTTAAAAACTCTGTGACCAGCCTGAACGAGTTCGCCACTACAGTAACTGACTTCATTAGTAAGTGTGTAGAAGACTGTGTGCCAAAGAAGCAAATCCGCGTGTTCGCCAACCGGAAACCATGGATGAACAGGGATATCCATTGCTTGCTGAAGTCCAGGTCTGAGGTGTTCAAGTCAGGCGACACTGACCTATACAAGAAAGCCAGGTACGATCTAAGGAGATCCATCAAAGATGCCAAAAGACAGTACTGGACCAAGCCAGAGAACAGTAAGAGTTTTAACAACACCAGGTTAAAGTCCAACAGGTTTATTTGGTAGCAAATACCATTAGCTTTCAGAGCGCTGCTCCTTCGTCAAGCCAGAGACCCAGGCTAGCCACACCGACCCCCGTCGACTATGGCAAGGTCTACAAGATATAACAGGCTACAAGATGAAGGCATGTAAAATCACTGGCACCAATGCACCCCTCCCTGATGAGCTCAATGCATTCTACACCCGTTTTGAGCAAGAGGTCACCGATAGCATGCCCTCCACCCTGGAAGCCCTGGATGAACCTGTATCTGGGGTCACCATTGCAGATGTCAGAGCAGCTTTCTCGAAGGTCAACCCATGGAAAGCGACTGGCCCGGATGGGGTACCCAGGCGTGCACTCAGATCCTGTGGATCAGCAGGTGGGGGTATTCGCAGACATCGTCAACCTCTCTTTACAACAATCTGAGATCCCTATTGTTGCAAGAAGACAACTATCATCCCGATTCCTAAGAAAAACCAAGCAGCGTGCCTTAATGACTATTGGCCGGTGGCTCTGACATCCACCATTATGAAGTGCTTCAAAAGGTTAGTCATGGCACGAATCAATTCCAGCCTCCTGGACTATCTGGATCCACGACAGTTTGCCTATCATCGCCACAGGTCTGCAGCTGACGCCATCTCCGTGACTCTGCACTCAACCCTGGAATGCCTAGATAACAAGGACACTTATGTCAGACTCCTATTTATTGACTACAGCTCAGCCTTCAACTCATCTTCAAACACCATGGCCTGGGCCTCGGCACCTCCCTCTGCGACTGGATCCTCAACTTCCTAACTCACAGACCACAATCAGTAAGGATAGGCAACAACACCTCCTCCGCGATCATCCTCAACACTTGGTGCCCCACAAGACTGTGTTCTTAGCCCCCTACTATACTCCTTGTACACCTATGACTGTGTGGACAAAATTCCCCTCCAATTCGATTTTCAAGTGTGCTGACGACACCACCGTAGGGGTCGGATCTCAAACAATGACAAGACAGAGGACAGGAATGAGATAGAGAATCTGGTGAACTGGTGCGGCAACAATAATCTCTCCCTCAATGTCAACAAAACGAAGGAGATTGTCATCATCTTCAGGAAGCAAAAAGGAGAACATGCCTCTGTTGCATCAACGGGGACGAAGTAGAAAGGATCGAGAGCTTCATGTTTTTAGGTGTCCAGATCACCAACAACCTGTTCTGGTCCACCCATGCTGACACTATAGTTAAGAAAGCCCACCAATGCCTCTACTTTCTCAGAAGACTAAGGAAATTTGGCATGTCAGCTACGACTCTCAACAACTTTTACAGATGTACCATCGAAAGCATTCTTTTTGGTTGTATCACAGCTTGGTATGGCTTCTGCTCTGCCCAAGACCGCAAGAAACTACAAAAGGTCGTGAATGTAGCCCAATCTATCACACAAACCAGCCTCCCATCCATTGACTGCCTACACTTCCCGCTGCCTCGGCAAAGCAGCCAGCATAATTAAGGACCCCACGCACCCCGGACATTCTCTCTTCCACCTTCCTCCGTCAGGAAAAAGATACAAAAGTCTGAGGTCACGTACCAACCAACTCAAGAACAGCTTCTTCCCTGCTGCTGTCAGACTTTTGAATGGACTTAACTTGCATTAAGTTGATCTTTCTCTACATCCCAGCTCTGACTGTAACACTACATTCTGCACTCTCTCGTTTCCTTCTTTATGAACGGTATGTTTTGTCTGTATAGCGCGCAAGAAACAATACTTTTCACTGTATGTTAATACATGTGACAATAATAAATCAAATCAAAGAATTTTCTGCTGCTGTCACCATTCTTCCCATGGCAAACACTGGCAGAAAATCTGCCTTGGCCTCGTTCCATCTACTTCTGGTGATTTTTACAAACATTGTTGACTGTTCCTGGATCTGGGAGTAGGGAACAACTGGAGGCCATAAATATCTCAGTGGTTTGCCATGCAGGAATGCAGGTGGAAGCTCCAGTTCAAATTGAAAAAAGATTAATGGGAAGTTAAAATGAAGCTGGAAGAGTTGCCGAGCCTGGACTAGAGGGACAACCTCTGCGAAAAGAAAACCTCACTTTGAAAGAAAGGTCTAAGATTGCAAGTTGTCAGGTTGAGAAAAAGAAAAGAACAGGAATAAACCCTCAAGAGCAATGAATCACTTGGGATTGATTCTGGGAAAATTGAATATCTATGTAAAGGACTGTGTAACACCTCTCTGTGAAGTATGCTTTCTGAGTTGGGCTACAAACAAGATTGTGCAGGGGCAGGTGATAATCCATTCTGTGGTTCAAAGTATAAGTTACCCACAAGTATAGTGTTGAATTAATCGTGTTTTTTAGTCATTTGTTACAGTAAACATCTTAAAAGATGAAATTATTGCATATCATTATTTCAGCTATTAACTGGAAGTTCATATTTCTTTTTAAAAGTTATCATCTCGACATGAATCATTACAAATTCTATGATGATCACCTTGGAAAATTTGAGCCCCCTCATGCATTGCCCTTGGGTCATTCAATTTTAGGAGTATTCGCAGCATATGCAAGGTTGTTAGGGTCTTAATTGATAAGAACAAAGAACAAAGTACAGTACAGCACAGGAAACAGGCCCTTCGACCCTCCAAGCCTGTGCCGCTCATTGGTCCAACTAGACCATTCGTTTGTATCCCTCCATTCCCAGACTGCTCATGTGACTATCCAGGTAAGTCTTAAATGATGTCAGCGTGTCTGCCTCCACCACCCTACTTGGCAGCGCATTCCAGGCCCCCACCACTCTCTGTGTAAAAAGCATCCCTCTGATATCTGAGTTACATCTCGCCCCTCTCACCTTGAGCCCGTGACCCCTCGTGATCGTCACCTCCGACCTGGGAAAAAGCTTCCCACTGTTCACCCTATCTATACCCTTCATAATTTTGTACACCTCTATTAGGTCTCCCCTCATTCTCTGTCTTTCCAGGGAGAACAACCCCAGTTTACCCAATCTCTCCTCATAGCTAAGACCCTCCATAACAGGCAAAATCCTGGTAAACCTTCTCTGCACTCTCTCTAAAGCCTCCACATCCTTCTGGTAGTGCGGCGACCAGAACTGGACGCAGTACTCCAAATGTGGCCTAACCAGCGTTCTATACAGCTGCAACATCAGATTCCAGCTTTTATACTCTATACCCCATCCTATAAAGGCAAGCATACCATATGCCTTCTTCACACCTTCTCCACATGTGCTGCCACCTTCAAGGATTTGTGGACTTGCACACCTAGGTCCCTCTGTGTTTCTATACTCTTGATGGCTCTGCCATTTATTGTATAACTCCCCCCTACATTAGTTCTTCCAAAATGCATCACTTCGCATTTATCTGGATTAAATTCCATCGGCCATTTCTCCGCCCAATTTTCCAGCCTATCTATATCCTGCTGTATTGTCCGACAATGTTCATCGCTATCCGCAAGTCCAGCCATCTTCGTGTCATCCACAAACGTGCTGATAACACCAGTTACACCTTGTTCCAAATCATTTATATATATCACAAATAGCAGAAGTCCCAGTACTGAGCCCTGCGGAACACCACTGGTCACAGACCTCCAGCTGGAAAAAGACCCTTCGACTGCTACATTCTGTCTCCTGTGGCCAAGCCAGTTTTCTACCCATCTAGCCACGTCTCCTTGTATCCCATGAGCCTTAACCTTCTTAACCAATCTGCCATGAGGGACTTTGTCAGATGCCTTACTGAAATCCATTTAGACGACATCCACGGCCCTTCCTTCGTCAACCGTTTTTGTCACTTTCTCAAAAAACTCCACCAAATTTGTAAGGCACGACCTCCCTCTTACAAAACCATGCTGTCTGTCACTAATGAGATTGTTCCGTTCTAAATGCGCATACATCCTGTCTCTAAGAATCCTCTCCTTCTCTTCTCCTCGCAGAGTTCCCCCTTCCTGCTTCATCCAGCACATCTGCTGAAAACTAAGAGTTACTGCAACAATTTCTCCCAATCCTGTATCGAGTGCTCCACTCTCCTCTCTGACTATAATCACCACCCACCAAAAAAACCCACCTGAGTAACAACCCATCGTGCTTTCATCAACTCTACATGAGGAGATGTGAGTGAAGACACCTCAAGTGAAACCTGTTAAATTGCCCTTTAAAAGTAATATTTCAAGGCCCATATGGCATTGTTTGTTTGTGATTAATGTATACTTCGACAAGTCCTGCACAGAGCATAGGTATCAGCCAATTAGGCTGTGCAACATCAGGATAACGTCCATTCACAGCATTCCGACACACATTGGTATTCCTTTCTATTTGTAAATGTTGCTGGCTGGTTTAGTGGTGCAATGATAGTAATGTTCATTGTTTCTATGTTTCTACTGAGGCCAAAACATTGTCTGATTTCAAGAAGAAATTAGATATAACTCTTGGGGCTAATGGGTTCAAGGGATATGGGGGGAAGGGGGATCAGGATATTGAATTCAAGGATCAGCCATGATAAAAATAGATGGCAGGTCAGACTCGAAGAGCCGAATGGCCTGCTCCTGGTTCTAGTTTCTATGTAATATCTAGGCACTCATTGATTCCCTAGACATGGTGAAAGTTCCCCGCTCTTGAAAATCCCAGAGTTCTCTTCTGTTGCCTCCTGAGTCCAGTTGCGATTGTGATATACAACTAATTAATCCTGGGTTCTGAGGGTGATAAGGCAGCAAAATGTTTGACGCCAGTGACCTTCAGAGTAAAAACATTCCTGTACTACATAGGGCAAAAATACAGAGAGCTTCAATGCCTTTCTCGCTTCAGTCCCACTAGTTTTTCACTGTGACAGCTTCTGTGATTTAGAACCAATATTTCTTGTGCTGTCAATGATGTAATCTTGCACTGACATTTTGAAAGAGTTGAGCTTCTTTCAGGGGGCCAGTCATTACAAATAAGCAATTACCATCAAACATTTTATGGTCAAAGTATTTTTTTAAAAAAGGAAAATTAATATGCTTGTTTATATATTAATGACATGGAAGTACATACCCGAAGTACAAGGCTTGTAGACAGGTAGATTAATGATACAATTATAAATATTTGTATCGTACTTTTACATGTTGCAAGATCAGATTGACGAAGAGTGGAAAAGCTAGAGATGAATGCACAGAGCTCCCTTATCTTCTCTGGTACAATGTGCTGATTCACCTTTTCTCATGTATCTAAGAGTTGTGCTCCTAATATTTACCTGGGGCCAAACTCTCTTCTCTGTTATGGAGAGATCTGTAATTTCTTTCAGGCTTTAGTAATCTGTCTTAATATTTCTTTATGTAACTTTGTATCAAATTTTGTTTGCTAAAGCGCCCATTGAATCACCTAGGGATGTTTACTATGTTAAGGGCGCCATATAAGTAAATGGATGGGAAAGGATTAGAGGGATATGGGTCAAACGTTGGCAATTGGGACTAGCTGGGAGGGTACCATGGTCGCATGGACCTGTTGGGCCGAAGGGCCTGTTTCCGTGCTGTCGGACTCTAAATATGTATTGTTGAGCCATTGAAACCGGCATTTAGTTTGAAGCATTCCTCAGAAATCTGTGTGCATTTTGTCATATTCAAAGTTGGAATTGTCTTCAAATTTTTAAGCTCGCCAAAAACTCTTGATTAAAGGCTTCACTAAACCTCTGGTTACTAAACCTGAGGCAGTTTTTTATGTATATACTGTGGTGACCCACTGTAACTACATGTGTATGCCTGGATACACCCATGCTGCACCTGGCCCGTGACTCCTCCCTTTCCACCTGAGACTCCTCCCTTTCCACCTGAGACTCCTCCCTTTTCACCAGAGCGAGATATAAAGGTGATGGTTCCTCCTCTTCGCCTCAGTCTGGGCCAGGTCAGCTACAAGTGTGTGCTCCTGTTCTTTGCGAATAAAAGCCTGTTATTTCACTCCCTCACTCACTGGAGTCCTCGTATCGTGATTGATAGTGCATCAATTTTATTCACAAAAAAAATGGAATGGAGCAACTTCTAAAGCCCGATACTTTAAACCTGGATCCGCAAGCTGTGGGAGCCGCCAACAGCTTCAATCACTGGCTGAAGTGCTTTGAAGCCTTCCTCGGAGCCTCCACTGCCGTCCAGTCCGATTCAGACAAGCTGCACGTGCTCAATGCCCAGGTAAGCGACGCGGTTTATGTCACCATCTGTGATGCAGAGATGTACGTGGACGCGCTAGCGCTCCTAAAGAGCCAATACAGCCAACAGACAAACGAAGTCTACGCCAGGCACCTTCTGGCTACCCGAAAACAGTGGCCGGGAGAATCAAACGCACAGTTTCTCCGCGAACTACGTGCGGTCGGCAGGGCCTGTAACTACAAGGCTGTATCCGCTGCGCAGTACACGGAGGACTTAATCCGCGACGCCTACGTTACGGGCATCGCACCCAACTATATTCGGCAGCGCCTGCTAGAGCAAGGTGGGCTAGATCTACCAAAAACTGTGACACTCGCTGAATCCCTAGAAGTGGCATCCCGTAACCCCAGTACCTAGGAGGGCCACAGACTTATGCCACACAACACCCCACCAGCGACTCGACTGCTGCGGCTGTTGCAGGCCCAAAGTGCTATTTTTGCGGTCTAGGGAAGCACCCCCGACAACGCTGCCCGGCAAGGGAGGTGTTCTGCTCTGGGTGCGGAAAGAAAGGCCACTACGCGAAAGTCTGCAGGGCAAAGTCGCCCTCGAAACCAAACAGCGCAGCGTGCGACCCGAGGGAACCGAAAATCCGAACGCCATCAGCCGCGTGTGAGTCAAGGGAGCCGCCATGTTAGACACCATCGACCACGTGTGAGTCAAGGGAGCCGCCATTTTGGACGCCATCGGCCGCGTGGGAGTCAAGGGAGCCGCCATCTTGGATGCCGTCGGCCGCATGCGAGACAAGGGAGCCGCCATTTTGGATGCCGGTCGATGATTCTCCGGGATCCACGGTGGCAGCGGTCCAGCTGGACCAGTCTCGTCCGCATCAGTTCGCCAGGTCCATGATGGACATCCAGGTAAACGGCCATGTGGGAAATTGTTTGTTTGACTGCGGGAGTACGGAGAGCTTCATCCACCCCGATACTGTGCGCCGCTACGCCCTTTCGGTGCGGCCAGTCAAGCAAACCATTTCCTTGGCCTCAAAGTCCCGCTCGGTGGATGTCCTCGGGTATTGTGTGGTGACCCTTATGGTTTGGGGGACCGAGTACGCAAATTTTAAGCTCCTGGTACTGCCACACCTCTGCGCTCCCGTACTCCTAGGGCTCGATTTCATGACCCATCTTAGGAGTGTCACGTTGCAGTACAACGGGCCTCTTCCCCCAATCTCCGTCTGCAACCCACAGTTCCTAGACTGCCCACCGCGCACCACTTGCGGCCTTTCAACCCTCCATGTCACCCCTCCACCACTATTCGAACACCTCACCCCCGAGTGTAAGCCCAATGCCACTAAGAGCAGATGGTACAGTGCGGGGGACAGGACCTTCATTTGGTCCGAGGTCCAGCGGCTCCTGAAGGAAGGGATCATTGAGGCTAGCACCAGCCCCTGGAGAGCGCAGGTGGTAGTGGTCAAAACTGGGGAGAAACACCGGATGGTCATCAATTACAGTCAGACCATCAACCGGTACACGCAGCTGGATGCGTATCCCCTTCCGCGCATATCCGACATGGTCAACCGGATTGCGCAATACCGGGTGTTCTCCACGATTGACCTCAAATCAGCCAACCACCAGCTCCCTATCCGCCCGGAGGACCGCAAATATACGGCTTTCGAGGCGGATGGCCGCCTCTACCACTTTCTTAGGGTTCCCTTTGGAGTCACCAATGGGGTCTCGGTCTTCCAGCGCGAAATGGACCGAATGGTGGACCAGAACGGGCTGCGGGCCACCTTCACGTACCTGGATAACGTCACCATCTGCGGCCATGATCAGCAGGACCACGACGCCAACCTTAATAAATTCCTTCATACGGTCGCTCTCCTAAATCTGACCAACAATAAGGAGAAGTGTATATTCCACACTCACCACCTCGCCATCCTGGGGTATGTAGTGGAGAACGGGGTCATCGGCCCCAATCCTGACCGCATGCGCCCCCTCATGGAACTTCCCCTTCCCACCACTCTTAAAGCACTGAGGAGATGCCTGGGCTTCTTCTCATACTACGCCCAGTGGGTCCCTAATTACGCGGATAAGGCCTGTCCGCTTATCAAATCCACCCTTTTTACCCTGTCGGGAGAGGCCCGCTCGGCCTTCGACCGCATCAAAGCGGACATCGCGAAGGCCACGATGCATGCGGTGGACGAGTCAATCCCCTTCCAGGTGGAGAGTGATGCATCTGGCTTCGCCCTGGCTGCCACCCTTAACCAGGCGGGCAGACCCGTAGCCTTCTTCTCACGAACCCTTCAAGGCTCGGAAATTCGACACTCCTCTGTCGAGAAGGAGGCTCAGGCCATCGTCGAAGCAGTGCGACACTGGCGCCACTCCCTAGCTGGCCGACGGTTCACCTTGCTCACGGACCAACGTTCGGTGGCTTTCATGTTCAACAACGTGCAGAGGTGCAAGATTAAGAATGATAAGATACTGTGGTGGAGGATTGAGCTCTCCACCTACAATTATGATATCTTATATCAGCCTGGGAAGCTCAATGAGCCTCCGGACGCTCTGTCTCGCGGAACATGTGCCATCGCACAGGTGAACCAACTACAGACTCTCCACAATGACCTCTATCACCTGGGGGTCACCAGGCTCTACCACTTTATTAATGCCCGTAACTTGCCCTATTCTGTTGAGGACGTCCGGTCTATAACCAGACACTGCCTGGTCTGCGCAGAGTGTAAGCCGCACTTCTATCGGCCGGACAGGGCACACCACATAAAAGCCACCCGCCCCTTTGAACGCCTCAGCGTTGATTTCAAAGGGCCCCTTCCTTCTTCTGACCGCAACATCTATGTCCTCAATGTTATAGATGAGTACTCCCGATTCCCTTTTGCCATTCCCTGCTCGGACATGACCTCAACCACGGTCGTCAAGGCCCTGCACGGCCTCTTCACCCTGTTCGGTTACCCTAACTACATTCACAGCGACCGGGAATCCTCATTCATGAGTGATGAGCTGCATCAGTACCTGCTCTCTAAGGGCATAGCCTCGAGTAGGACTACCAGCTATTACCCCAGGGGTAACGGTCAGCTAGAGAGGGAGAATGCGACAGTCTGGAAGGCCGTTTTACTAGCGCTACGGTCTAAAGGCCTTCCAGTCTCCCGCTGGCAAGAAGTCCTCCCTGATGCACTCCATTCAATCCGGTCCCTCCTGTGTACGGCCACCAATGCCACCCCTCATGAGCGGATGTTTGCTTTCCCTAGGAAGTCCTCCTCGGGAATCGCACTACCGTCGTGGCTGGCGTAGCCAGGCCCCGTTCTGCTCTGGAGGCATGTACGACCTTATAAGTCGGACCCCCTGGTTGGAAAGGTCCAGCTCCTCCACGCCAACCCCCAATATGCCTATGTGGCATACCACGATGGGCGAGAGGACACGGTCTCTATCCGGGACCTGGCGTCTGCGGGTGCCCCAGAGCCCACTATGACCCCCCACCCCACATCCCTAGACCCCTCTGTTCAGGTAGCACCAGGTCCGCTTACATCTTTGCCCCTTGTACGCAGCTCGCCTGAGCCCCCGGAGTCACCACACAGGACCCGACCAGAAGGGACGACGGCGGACTCGAGTGGTTTCACCCTGCCATCGGAAGCAACATCTCAACTGGTACTACGGCGGTCACAGTGACTGATCAAGCCGCACGACAGGCTGAACCTGTGAAGGGACGATGCCTTACCTCAGTTTCTTGACTCTTGTGTATATATATATTTTTATACCCTCTGTACATATTGTTCCACCCACCCCCGCCGGACTCTTTTTTTAAAGAGGGGGTGAATGTGGTGAACCACTGTAACTACATGTGTATGCCTGGACATACCCATGCTGCACCTGGCCTGAGACTCCTCCCTTTCCACCTGAGACTCCTCCCTTTCCAGCAGAGCGAGGTATAAAGGTGATGGTTCCTTCTCCTCGCCTCAGTCTGGGCCAGGTCAGCTACAAGGGTATGCTCCTGTTCTTTGCGAATAAAAGCCTGTTATTTCAGTTGCTCACTGGAGTCCTCGTATCATGATTGATAGTGCATCATATAGTTAATAAAAAGTTGCCTTGCAGCACACAACATACAATATTATTTGCTATCATTGAGCGGTATTTTATGGAAACTGCAAGAGCGGGAAACATGCAGAGTAACTTAATTAGACAGGAACCAAAATCTCATTTCCCAATGGCAGGTTGCAATGCAGAGAAATAGGCCAGAATTCTGTGGTCTCGCATGTCCCTCTACTGCTGCCAGCCAAATCTCCATTCACAGCAGCGGAACCAGAGAATCCCAACCATGGCTGAGGTTGGAGAATTCCAGCAGATCAGCAGTGTGGCGTGGCAGATCGGGCCTCATGCTATCCCATGGTAGGGTCCTACCTGTCATATATTTGCATGCCATGAATGCTCATTAAATTAAAACTTTTTGTAATTATGCCCTACCTTCAAGGTTAAGTCAAGGGTTCAATTGAATCTCATGACACCCAGTTCACATTTGATTAATTGTTGCATGTGACATTCTGCTTTCTGCAGTGGTGTCTGAGGTCAGCAGTTTTCCCTGTTGAACACTATGGCACCTGAAAGGGCAGCAAGTGAATGGTCACTTGCATGGACGATTGGGCCCAGCGTTTAAGGAATGAGCAGGGGGCTGGTTATGGAATGGAGTTGGGCTCCACTTGGAGGAAAGGATGCGACCAAGGTGGGCTCTTGCTGGTCAACAAAGAAATGTGCACTGCCAGCAGCAAGCAGCAGCGGAGGGGGAGGCTGGTCAGGATGCAGTCATTCAGGGAAGCCATCATAGAGGACACTGGCATCTCACAACATCCTCAGGACAAAAACTACCTACTTGCGGATATCAGAGAAACAATGCCAGAAACAACAGTGGCTGTCCTGGGAAGTGGTCACAGATATATGGAATCCTACAGCATGTCCTGCGGCCACATAGACCTGGCAGGAACCCCAGTGTCAGTAGCCCTCAACAGAGACACTCAATCTTTTCAGCATCAGTAATTTCCAGGGCTCCACAGGCATTGTGTGGCTTTTTGCAGGCTGCCACATGTAGATATATAAAGGCAATGGCCAATGCTCTGTACAACCATGTGATTGAATTCAACAATTACTCTGTCGAGGACGGCCAGGTGGCAAAGGTAATAGACTTCAGGACAATTGCTTTTTTCCCCCACCGATGTACAAGGTCATCAACTGCACTCATGTGACTATTAGAGCTCCCTGGAACCAACCAATAGCATTTATGAATCAGAAGGGCTTTTCCTCTTTGAATCTGCACACTGGTCTGTAATCACAGGCAAAGAATCATGTTGATCAATGCTTGTCTTCCAGCGAGCACTCATGACTCATACATTTTGTATATCTCACATTTCCCAGAGCCTATTGAGACACTGTTGGGTCCATTCATTCATTTGAAGAGACGAAAGGACAGCACTGGTATGAGTTTTAAAATGGTTTTCTTTTATTTAAAAGAACTGAAAGAATTAACATGACAGAAGCAAAAAAAGCAAACTTAGAAACTGGCTTCTTGCCAGGTCCTCCACAACAGAATCTAAGAACTGAACTGAACTGAACTTGAACTGAACTCACACACTATAAAATCCAAAATATATTTCGACCCTTATCTCATTATTTGAAGTGTCCTTAACATGCTGTCTCTGACGTGAAAAACAATCCTTGCAGCTGCTGTTGTTTGATTGCATTGTGTACACTACAGGAATGCAGGCAATTTTTAGTTAATCCTTCATGCCTTCTGATTCTCCATGTAGTCAAGTTCATAGAATCCCATAGAATCCCTTCAGTGCAGGAGGCGGCCATTTGGCCCATCGAGTCTGCACCGACTACAATCCCACCCAGGCCCAAGTCCCATAACCCCATACATTTACCCCGCTAATCCCCCCTGACACTAGGGTCCATTTAGCATGGGCTATAACCCACGCATCTTTGGAGTGTGGGAGGTAACTGGAGCACCCGGAGGAAACCTACGCAGACATGGGGAGAATGTGCAAACTCCACACAGACAGTCACTCGAGGACGGAATTGAACCCATGTGCCCGGCGCTGTGAGGCAGCAGTGCTAACCACTGTGCCACCGTGCAGCCCCGTTAACTACAATTGTTCATCTTAGCAGAGTTAGTTAACCCCTACACTCTAGCATTTAAATGTAATTGTGCAGAGGCAGAAATATCTTAAAATGAAGTCTTTGCATAGACTGAAGCAAACAGGGCTAAGCGTACACAGGATCCCTCAGACACCAGCATAGATTGACAGCAGGATCCACCAGTGATTACTCGCCCTGCCAAATAATCACACATGTTTCCCATGCACGCCGCTGACATTTTAAATTTTAAGTAGAAACACATGGGAGCTGGCTCCTGACATGAGAGATGCCCACTTCTGGTCCCATAGTCGGGAATGGCGCACCACAGATAAAATACTGCCCATAATGTTTCATTGAGGAAATTCGCTAAACTCTTTGCAGGTTTGCTCTTGATGCTGAAAAAGGATCCAAAACAATCCCTAAAGAGCTGGGTGTTTTGATCAATGATGTACAAACTCTGTACTGTCCCTGCCTTTGCCACCTGGCAGTCCTTGGCAGAGTAATTGACAGATTCAATCACATGGTGGAACAGAGCATTGGTCATATTACCAGGCACACATATCTGTTTTCACCTTTGTTGTTTGTCCTGATTCAGAAACATGTTCTAACCACTGTACGATCTCAGCAGCAGCATCTGCTTTAGCACAACCAGCTGAAAGATTTTGCTGTATGCAAATGTTATCCTGCTTCTAAGCAATCTAGTTCAAACCACTGTCCATATAGCAAGCTACATTAATTGATTTGGCTGCACCTCAGATTACAGGATCAGCTACCAGCGGACTGATACCTCAAAGATTCCTAGAAACTTGTTCTCGCCTGATTGCCAAACACATTTAACCGACTGACCTTAAATATCTACTTTGTTATCCTTGGCATGCTTTTCAGTATTGCATTGGTTCTATCTATTTGTCTTATTCTATACCTAGCTATCACAACTGTATGTAGTTAGAACTAAATTTAATTCATGCTTTTATCAAAAAGATGAATCTTGGGCCAGCATTCTTGGTGATATACAATTTCCTTTTGCAGTTTCCCATATGATGAGTTCTCATGCATCTTGGAAATAGGCCAAGTGAAGGTTAATGCTCCTTCAGAGAAAGGGGTGAAATTTACAAAGAAAGCTCAGTAAGGATAGTTTTATATAAAACTGTGTGAAATGAAACCCACAAAATAAACAAAGTGCTCAAAATTGCTATGGATATTGAAGAATTTATAACAAAAGCATCTGAACGATCTTAAAAGGCTGTAATGATTAATCCTTCGGGCCAACGCAAATAATTCATTTCAATATCAAGTGGTCAGCAAAATGGCTCTTGACTCAGCTTCTGTTGGAGGGGGCATTCCATGGCATGCAGTATTAGTTCAACTTTTTTCCTGCAGCCATCAATTCAAAGTCTTTTTCTGCTGCAACATGCTGGAAAAATGATCTGACAACGATGGCAACGGGGTATCTGGGATCTTCCTGAACAATGGGACCGTCAATGTATCAGCGTCGTCAATGTGACTTAAGCATTGAGAAAGAAACAGAACAGAGAAGGATGGTAAGTTTGAGAGAAAAAAGAAAAAGGGAGAAAGAAAGAATGGATGAAGAGAGAGAAAAAAGAGAGCCAGGAAAGAAAAGAGAAAGAGCTTTAATAACTCAAAATTAATTGTTTTTAGAATCTCTATTTAAGAATTTACTACATGCAGGAATGAGACTCCACAAGTTTAAATGCTTAATAAAAACAGAAAATGCTGGATAAACTCACCAGGTCTGGCAGCATCTGTGGAGAGAGAAAACAGAGTTAACGTTTCAAGTCCGTATGACCCTTCTACAGAATTTGAAAACTTTAAATACGTCTCTTTTCCTTGGACTGAAGGGGTTGGTGGCATTCTATTAACAATAATCATCTTGTTAAAATAATATCTGTTCTGTAAAGCTCCAGCTCTAAGTTCTGCAGTGAGTTTACTTTGAGTTAATATGTGTGAACTGCTGCTCATGCTTTATCAAAAAGATGAATCTTGGGCCAGCATCCTGGAGGTGACTATTAGAATGGGGGGAATTATGGGACAATGGATGTTCATCGATATATTTTACAGCTTTTCTAAGTTGCTAAGTCACGAAACAATGCAAAAATCAAGTCCTCTGTTTGATTACTGATGAATTAAAGGTTTGACACACTAAGGCATTATCCCCCGACAGCAAGTGGCAGAATAGGAGTCATTACTATATTCCATATTGGCGTAACTTGTTAACAGGTGAAGAAGAAGATGGCATACCTTAGGGAAAATATCAATGTGGAAGTACACAACAGTACTAAACACTAGTTAATTGGCCCCGATATGCATGTCCAAAACACGGCCTGCCTATCAGTTCCACAGGTGGCACTGTGGCACAATGGTTAGAACTGCTGCCTCACAGCACCAGGGACCTAGGTTTGATTCTCGCCTTGGATGACTGTCTATGTGGAGTTTGCACGTTCTCTCCGTGTCTTTGTGGGTTCAGGTGCTCCAGTTTCCTCCCACAGTCCAAAGATGTGCTGGTTAGATGGATTGGCCATGGTGAATTCCCCTGAGTGTCCAAAGATGTGTAGGTTAGATGGATTAGCCACGGGGTTGCGGGTATACAACGGAGGAGAGTGCCTGGGTGGGATGTTCTTTTGGAGAGTTGATACAGACTCAGTCGGCCAAATAGCCTCTTTCTGCACTCTAAGAATTCTATGGTTTCCTGCTGATGAGACTTCACACAACCTTACAGCTTTTTTGTTACTTATAATGCATACCAGTATGTGGCAAGGCAATTTATAGCTACAATGTGGCCTAGGGCTCAGCTCCTCCCTCTGCGACTGGATCCTAGACTTCCTAACCCACAGACACAATCAATAAGGATAGATAATGATACTTCCTCCACAATTATCCTCAACACCAGTGCTCTGCAAGGCTGTGTCCTCAGCCCCTTACTATACTCCTTATATACCTATGACTGCATGGCCAAATTCCACTCAACTCCACTTTCAAGTTTGCTGATGATACCACCATAGTGGGTCAGATCTCAAACAAGGATGAGACAGAGCACAGGAAAGGGATAGAGAATCTGGCAAAATGGTGCATTGACAATAATCTCTCCCTCAATGTCAATAAATTGAGGGAGATAGTCATCGACTTCAGGAAACGTAGTGGAGGGCATGCCCCTGTCTACATCAATGGTGATGAAGTGGAAATGGTCAAGAGCTTCAAGTTTTTAGGTGTCCAGATCACCAACAACCTGTCCTGATCCCCCCGTGCCGACTCTATAGTTAGGAAAGTCCACCAACACCTCTACTTTCTCAGGAGGCTCAGGAAATTCAGCATTCAGCAGTCTGCTACAACTCTCACCAATATTTTCAGATACACCACAGAAAGCATCTTTTCCGGATGTATCACAACTTGGTATGGCTTCCGCTCTGACCAAGACCTCAAGGAACGACAAAGGGTTATGAACGTAGCCCAGTCCATCACACAAACCAACCTCCCATCCACTGACTCCGTCTACACTTCCCGCTGCCTCGGAAAAGCAGCCAGCATAATTAAAGATCCCACGCATCCCAGACATACTCTCTTCCACCTTCTTCCATTGTCTGAGAATATGTACCAACTAACTGAAGAATAGCTTCTTCCCTGCTGTCATTGGACTTTTGAATGGACCTACTGTATATTAAGCTGATCTTTCTCTTCACCCTATCTGTAACTGCATCACTATATTCTGCATCCTCTCCTTTCCTTCTCCCCTATGTATTCTATGAACGGTATGTTTTGTCTGTACAGCACGCAAGAAACAATACTTTTCATTGAATCCTAATACATGTGACAATAATAAATCAAATCAAACTGCTTATAGAAATTATTATAATCCAATCTATTTCCATGATGTATAATCACTTCTTGACACTCAGATAAGCTGCAGGATTTCTCCAGACTAATTAGACCTTTGATGACTTTTCCAGTGGCTTTTCCTTTTTATCCAGAGCCTATTGTGTGCCTTTCTAATCCTGTTCTTTCATTCCTTCATTGGTATATTTTGGATTTTAGGGGACAAGACATGATGTAGTGTGGCCTTTTAAGGAGGAAATTTCCCAAGGGCCACGAGATCAGCGAGGACCCCATGGATCGTCCTGGCAGCAAGCTGAGTCAATCGACACAAGGGTACACACAAGGTCAAGGAGGAACTCACAGTTGGTGCTAGGGAATTTTAAAAGTTTTAAAGTTTATTTATTAGTGTCACAAGCTTACATTAACACTGCAATAAAGTTACTGTGAAAATCCCCTGGAGTCAAGTAGAGTCGCATTGTAATTCAGTCTGGACCTGTTGTGCTTATATTATTCTTTATGTGGTGAAAAAGCCTTTATTGATTCAACCCATATCATTGGGGTGACACAGTGGCACAATGGTTAACACTGCTGCCTCAAAGCGCCAGGGGCACGGGCTCAATTTCTGGCTTGGGTCAGTGTCTATGCGGAGTCTGCATGTTCTTTTCGTGTCTGCGTAGGATTCCTCCGGGTGCCTTGGTTTCCTCCCACAGTCCAAAAGATGTGCTGGTTAGGTGCTAAATTCTCCCTCAGTGTACGCGAACAGGCGCCAGAATGTGGCGACTAGGGGATTTTCACAGTAACTTCATTGCAGTGTTAATGTAAGCCTACTTGTGACACTAATAAATAAACACATGGAATCGTCTTTGATCTATTATACTATTCTTATGACCAGTGTGAATAACCTCACACTTCCCCACATTATAGTCCATCTGTCACCTTGTTGCCAATTCGCTTAACCTGTATTTATCTCTTTCAAGCCACTTTGTGCCCTCCTCAATTTGAATTCCCACCTAGCTTTGTATTGGCAGCAAATGTAGATACATTACTCTGTATCTCTTGTCTAAGTCATTAATATAGATTGTAAACAGCTGAGGCTCCAGCACTGGTCCTTATGGGAACTCCGCTAGACACAGATTGCCCAATTTGAAAATGCCTCATTTATCCCGACTCTCTGCTTTCTGTCCATCAACCCAACATCAATCCATTCTGATACATCACCTCAACTCCATGAGACTTTATCTTCTGTATTAACCTCTTGTGTGGCACCTTATCGACTGCCTTTTTTAAAATCCAAGTTCTGGTATCCTTTTTAACCACACTAACAGTTACATGCTCACAAAACCTATAAATTTGTCAAACAGGATTTCCTTTCAAAAAGCCCATGCGGGCTTATTCTAAACTTGTTATACTATTCTAAGTGATTTGTTAGGACTTCCTCAATCGTATATTCTAGCACTTTCCCAATGATTAATGTCAGGCTGCCTGGTCTGTAGTTCTGTTTTCTCTCTCTCTCCCTTCTTGAAAAGTGGTGTTACATTTGCCAACTTCCAATCTGCTGGGACTATTCCAGAGTCCAGGGAATTTTAGAAAATCATAGCCAGAGCATCCACTTTCTCTGTAGGTATCTCTTTTAGAACCCTAGAAAGTAAACTATCTGGTCCTGGGGATGTGTTAGATTTTAGTCCCTTGAGTTTCTCCAGGACTTTTTCTCTGCTGATATTAATTACATTAATTTTTTAAAACTCTTATTAGCCCCCAGGTTACCTGCTATTTCTAGTATGGAAACTTACAGCTCAGAAGAAAGCCACTTGGTTTGTTCTGCCTGTGCTGGAGCAGTCATGCTTAGTCCCATAGTCCCAAACAAATTTGATTCTGGGTATATTTCTGTGCAAGTTCCAGCTATGCCAATGATTGGGATTTGAGTGGTAAAACAAGTGAAATTGCACAGATTTGAAGGCAGCAGCAGCATTAGGGGAACATCCAATGATTTTAATTTAGGAAAAAGCATTAAGCTTCTGTGCCAAAATTATATCTGGAAAGAGTGGAGTAGTCCACAGTGTGTAGGTGTAGTTCCATGATACACAGTAAAGACTTTTCTGAAAGGAAGAAGGTAGAAAATTGGAGCTTTCTTCTGCAGCCCTGAATACTATTGCTTCCCACAAAGATTCCCAGTGGAAAGGAAGAAGTGACCAGTGTCAGTGACTGCTCCACACTATGAACATATAACATCAATTATGGCGGCAATCAGGAATCAGCGGCCAAATGGCCACCAGCCCTGCTGAAATTCATTGCTTTAATTAAAAAACAATAAAACTTACGATTTCATGGAGAAAATGAATTGTAACCAACTCCTTCTCAGATCAGAAGGCCAATACACATTAGATAACCGGTTTCTGGATGTCCACCAGCTTGAGAACAAGATAAGCTGTCAGTAGTGTTTGGCACTGTGGGGATGGGGTAAAACAGAGTGCATAGGAGTGGTGGGAGGGTGCATGGTGTTTCCACTCCTGCCTCATTATCATATTATTCAAATGCATCTTTTGAGAAAAAGTGCAATTCCTTCCCCTCCCAGAATCGAAGTGCAAATAGGTCAGAGATCAAATATACAATTGATCTGCAGCTCTACTTGTGGTGCCAGGCAGGGGGAAATTGGCCCTATGCAGGCTGTGTTGGCACACAGCACATTCAATTGGAAAGCAGTTGACTCAACAATGAGGGAGACAAGCTCCATCCTTACACCACTAAGTTGTTAATCACAGCTGAAATGCTGTTCAAAGGTGCCAGGTACCGTCTAGCTGCTTCTCACATTCTCTGAACAATCACCTCCAAGCCCAAGGATAGATGTTTTTGATCACATAGGGGACCAGGGACTGAAGAAAAAAAACGAAAGATGCACACCTCCATTACAGATTATTGCCCATAACTTCTGACCAGCGATGGAAAGCCATGGGGCTGCCAAAAATGGTTGAATTTTTTGCGCACTTACCTGAGGTGAAAAATTGTGGTCCAACCTCCAATGAGAGCAACAGCCTTCGGCCTTCAACGGAATAATCTCAGGAAGCCCCAGTGCAGCACAAGAGGACTCTAATCATGCCCCTTTATGATGGGGCCAGATTTGGAACATCTATTAACATCTAGCTTTGAAACAGTAGTTCAAATCAAAAGAAATAAAAGGATTCCCTGCTATTATAAAGGTATGTTGAATTTTTCTTTTTCTTTTTTTTTGCTATTTCTTTTAAGCAGTTAATCTTATTGATATTAGCTCATTTAAAGCGTAATTTTTAATTTTACTTTTATGATTGAAGGTATTATTTAATATGTGTAAATTAACATAGGTTTTAAACCTGTGAAACTATTATTTAAATCAGCATTATATTATTATATAACTTTATGTGTGGTATGTTCATATAAGTGTTTGGATATTTTAATTTAGCAGATGGATACTGAAAATGTAAGTGGGAAGAAGAGAGGACTGAACTTCTTGGCCCACGATTTGGATACTTTATTGCATGAGGTTGAGCGAGAGTTCACATTTTGGGCCATAGAAAATCTAAACCACCATGTGTTTATCATTAATATTCCTCTGCCTTGTTTACTTCATTTATAATTATCTCATATTTAACTGTTGTGTTTTGATGTTTCAATAAAGTTTTTGTATAATTTCATATTTAAATGTTTTATTTTAATGTTTCAATAAAGCATGAGTAGAATTTTGTAAATTTTAATATAAATATTTATGAACAAAATAATGTTATAAATACAAAACTTTGATACTATGTTAACAATTAACTAAACATTTTACTTTAGCAGCTGCACTTTGTCATTTTGTTTAATTGCTTCATCTTTTCAAATATCTTACAATAAAATATATTTTTCCTCTTGAATATAATGATCAATAGAAAAGATGCATTTATTTTAACACAATGGGGAGGGGGGAGGGTTTGGACATCTTCATTGTATATTTCACATGCAGCCTGACTCTTCTCTCATGATCTCTGCACCTACGTCAAAGCCTCAAAAGAACTTCAGTGATTTTAAGAAGCTAAGCTAAAAGTATGACTCCTGATTTTCAATCTGCACTGGATTCTGCAGATATCATATCAACTTACAGGAGACTTGTATATGTCATCTTCAGAAATACTTTCCTAAAGCATTTGAAATAGCCAAATTGCATACTTCCCACTGTAAACGTAGAACTCATTTCACCCTATAACTGAAGAGGCTTCTAAGGATCAACATTGCATCAGAGAGACTCTTAAAATTGGGGTAAACAACACTGCTTAAAATACATGGCAAAATCCAAATGACTTGAGCTGAAACTTATTACAGACACTGCAAATTCATTTTGTTATATATGAATGTACTTTTTACTGGAATTAACAGTATGTCATGACAAAGTTGTTAAAAAGAAAATTCTTTCACTTTCTGTGCATTACATTTATTTTAAACCTTTTTAAAACACATTTACAAGAAAATCAACCCACCCAAAGAATGTCTGCTGCTTCTACTCATTGCAGCTAGAGCAGAAATAAAGTGCGCAAATAAATAAGTGTAAATGCTCACCTATCATTGGGGCAAGTAAGCGAAATTAGGTAGAGACTTCAGCACAGCGCTTCAATCACGCGCTTTAAAAAAGCAAGCCGGAGGTTTAAACTTGTCGTGCTTTCAGCACGTACGTCCATGGGTTGGAATTTCCACATTGTCCCGATGCACAATCCTAGTGAATTGAATTTTGGGCTGGAATTTATGGGCCCATATATTTAAAAAAATTTTAATCAGTAAATATAAATATTAATATCGGAGCTGAATCCATGTTAGTGTAAGAGGTAACACACTCCAATCATTTTATTTTAAAAAGCAGCTTACCATATTGAAAGTAATATAGAATTCTGACTACATGTTTTGAATTACTTGGCTACTCTCTTCCCAAGGCACAGTGCATTTATAAACACGGAAGATTAAAGTTTAGGATTAGAGTAGATTTGACTTACTGTCAAATTTTTATTGACTTTCACATTTCATCAGATTACTGACCCCTGCTGATCTCCTGACCTGGTGGCCCTGACCCCTACTGTTCTCTTGACCTGGCTTCCATCCTCACTGCTCTCTTGACCCAGCCAAAACTCCCACAGAAATGTCTGTAGATAATTGAGTGTGCGGATAATGAGTGCAGATAATTAAGATCATACTGTAGCTGCTATACTAACACTGCCTGGTATTGTCTACAGACCAGGAACAGCCGTAAAAGCAACAGCATGTACCAGATTCCACATTTACTGGGAAGCAAGTAAAAGCTGCATTTGAAGAATGGGTCCTTTCATTATGTCCTTCTACAGTCTGCACATCAAAAGCCTATCTGAATTTAATGTCTCTAAAAGCAGCTTAACATAGTGAGTTTCATTAAAAATGGTAAGAAAAATAAACAGGACCCAGGATTTCCTGGCATCCTTCTCCTAGTGATGCCTGACTGTTATATGCCAGCCGAATTTACATAAGCATTTTGGATACATTAAGTTTTTAAAAATAAGGAAATAGACTGCCAAGTTTTGCAAATAAATGCCGACACAAATCTTAGTTATGGATGAAAGGATTGGACTGGACTTAGATTCTGCAAAGTGGGCAATGATTGCATTTCAGAACATATAATCTTGGGAATTCTTTTGAACTTTATGTTTCACTTAATTGCATATCAGTTTCACATAAGCAAAAAGGATTTTTTTGAAATATCAGAGACCAAACGTTTTAAATCAATTTCGAAAACCAAAGTCAAGCTCTGTAGTCAAACAGATTGAAGCTATATTTCAGTGTTTTTTCATTGGGTCATTGCAAAAGGCTGGCGTGTGAGCATGCACATTATTAGAACTATGGACACCTGGAAGGCTGCTAAGTTTCTGTCAATTTTGTATTTTGTTAGAGGAATATCTTGGCAATATTTTTATACTTTTCTTCCTGTTGCGTCCTCATTCACCAAAGGCTGCTAATCATGGCTCAATCAGGCCCCAAGAACTACCTCAGTAATCCCTAGCCAGTCTAGGGATTGAACTATGCCATTATCAAGCACTCAATTCTAACCTCCTGAACCAACCAATCCTATCTATTTTATTCTTAGGTTTCACAAAATCATATTGAGAGGATGAAATAGCAGTCACTTGTTCTGTTTTGAACTATATTTAATTTTGTTTAGTGGAAATCCATTGAAAACATCTACCTTAAAAAAAAGCAGAATAGATGGTGTCAGGACTTGTAGACAATCTAACTAGATCTCACTTTAAACCTTCAACATTACACTGGTATGAAACTTTAGTGGTGAGAATTGCGGTATGATTTCTGGGAGAATAAATCCATTTGAACTTTCAATACCACTTTCAAAGGAACAAATGCCTTATTGACTGGATTTCTTTCAAAGGTAAATGCTAACTATATTGGAGAGCAGTATTTGTTGCTATCTCATGTCACACTGTTCTGCCTCCTTAAGAAAATGTGCTTGTATGAGCTGGATATGCTTTTAAGGCCTTGTTATGAAATGGTTGGGTAAATGGGGATAGAGGTGAAAATGTTCTGGTT
This sequence comes from Mustelus asterias, assembly GCF_964213995.1. Classification (NCBI taxonomy): domain Eukaryota; kingdom Metazoa; phylum Chordata; class Chondrichthyes; order Carcharhiniformes; family Triakidae; genus Mustelus; species Mustelus asterias. The sequence continues at coordinate 67,771,428 of NC_135805.1, forward strand.
TGAAAAGGATTATCCAAAGTGTTTTCAAAAATATAAGGGGAGATTTTCTGTTACTGATGCAATTTAGGCTATTTTACAGAGTGCATTTTGTCCATCCTACCTCTGGTCACAAATTGCTAAATTCATTAGAGTAGACGAATGGAACACAAAGACATCCTAAAATGGGGAATGAGTTTTCATATCTATTAAATATTGGGTGATTAAAGAAAAGGTCCAGCAGTCAGGTTGAGAGCCAAAGGGGTCGAAATCCATCTCAGATCATGACACATAACGGATGGCATCAGATCGGTCACTGGTTACATGCAAAAACTGATATTTAAATCCATTAACTGCAGTGGAACTGTATATCAGGTTCTGTGTATAACTGGAAGCTGATCAGATGCTGCCCTTTTTGTGCCATTGTCCTCAGTGAACCAAAGAAACATAATAGCATTTGTTTCTGTGTCGAGAGTAAAGGGAAAGAAATTGGGGCCACGATTCTCCCAAAAGTGCTGAATTGATGGGAGAACTGTTCTAAATCCCGACTGTTCTGTCAGTTCAGCTTCTCACCTGAATCTTCCCACTTTGTGCACAGCAGAGGTCCCAGTTGGGAATCTCACTAAAAACCCAGGGGGGCGGGGCCTATTCGCGCTGGAGTTTGACAGTTCTGGAGTTCTGCACATGCGCAGTGACCCCAAACTGTCACTCTCCCTGTTTGCTGGCCAGCCCGGGGCCCCCACAGTGCTGATCCTCCAGCACCCCCCCCCCCCACAGTCCGATCGAGGCCCCCACAACAATTCCCGGGCCAGCCCCGACCTCCCCCCCCACCCCAGAATGCCCCAATGCCCAGCCCACCCTCCCCCACCCCGACAGACCCCTCCCCCCCACTCACTGTCCCCCGGGGTCAGACCCACCCCCCGGAGGCAGGTCCCCCCCCCCCCCAGCAGATCACCCTCCCCAGCTCACCCTAATCATTGCTCTCCCTCCATCCCAGACCGATGCTGTCTGCAGAGTGGCAGCGGGACCTCCCATCCCCAGCGATCGCCAAAAACCCTGCCCACAGTAGACCCTGCCCCCTTAGCACTGCCCAATGCCCGATGGGCAATGCCAATGTGCCCCCTAGGCATGGGCACTTTGCCTCTTGGGCAGTGCTGGGGACACAGGTTGGCATTGCCAGGGTGCACATGCCCAGGGGGCACCAACCTCCCACCGTCTGACTCCCTGGGGGGCCCCGATTGCCCCCCTTCCATTCTGGTGGGGTCTCCTGCTAGTTCCCCAAATGTGGGGAGCTAGTCTGAACCCCGCTGGAGTGAAGTACTCCTGGCAGGGTGGGAGATTCAATCGGTACTTGAAAGGTCCCGATAATCTACAAATCTACATATTTAAAATACATGCATGAAAGATTTAAATGACTTACTTGCCTTCCTGCTGGTTTCCAGTGTGGATTGACTGGTGACTGTTCGCCGGCTCTGGGAGATGCGCATGCATTTACAACCTCACACAATAAGAACATATGAACTAGGAGCAGGAGTAGGCCATCTGGCCCCTCGAGCCTGCTCCACCATTCAATAAGATCATGGCTGATCTTTTTGTGGACTCAGCTCCACTTACCCGCCCGCTCATCATCACCCTTAATTCCTTTACTGTTCAAAAATTTATCTATCCTTGCCTTAAAAACATTCAAAGAGGTAGCCTCAACTGCTTCACTGGGCAGGGAATTCCACAGATTCACAACCCTTTGTGTGAAGAAGTTCCTCCTTAACTCAGTCCTAAATCTGCTCCCCCTTATTTTGAGGCTATGCCCTCTAGTTCTAGTTTCACCTGCCAGTGGAAACAACTTCCCTGCTTCTATCTTATCTATTCCCTCATAATCTTATATGTCTCTATAAGATCTCCCCTCATTCTTCTGAATTCCAATGAGTATAGCCCCAGTCTACTCAGTCTCTCCTCATAAGCCAACCGTCTCAACTCCGGAATCAACCTAGTGAATCTCCTCTGCACCCCCTCCAGTGCCAGTATATTCTTTCTCAAGTAAGGAGACCAAAATTGTACACAATACTCCAGGTGTGGCCTATCAGCGAGCAGCATTCATCAGTCGAACAAGTCAAGAATTTGAGCACATATAACTCAAAATTTATGTGGAAAATCACGCAAAATACCTGCCCAAATTCACAGTGTGCCATATTAGAAAATATCCTATAACTTTTAACACCAGTAACTTTAGAGTACAGTGGCGCATTTTTCGTGATTTTTTACTGATGTGCCTACTTGTGTCTTACTTCAGGGATTCTTTTGCAGACAATTTTTGTACGGTTTGATAAAGGTGACTGGCATGAAAAAAAGTTGAAGATAAAGTTAAAGTTTATTTATTGGTCACAAGTAAGGCTTACATTAACACTGCAATGAAGTTACTGTGAAATTCCTCTAGTCACCACATGATGGCATGATGGCCCTCATGGATGTTAAACATTCAAAGAAATTTAAGAAGTTTCCTGATACCCCGATCAACATTCCTCCATCAAACAACAGCAGTAAATATTGACTAATTGGCCATTCATCTCTTTACTATTTAATGGGATAGTGCCATGATCATTGGTGTATAACAGCAATGTAACACAGTGACTGTAATTCAAAGCGATTTATTAAATGTGAAGCAACGAGAATCGTGATGAAGTGAAATGTAAATGCAAGTTCCTTTTTGGCTCTGGTAGTTCACCAGTCTAAAAAATTGATAACATTAATTAACTAACCAAAGCAGTGAATGGAAAAGGAAAAAAGTATGTTTCAGGTATCAAGCCTGAGGTTCGAAGAAGCTATAAATTTTCGCTCATCCTTTATCAATTAGACAATGATTTTTAGTTATAAAATAATCGCAATTACAATCCACCAATGTTTTGAAATAATAATGGCAGAAAGCTATTGGAAGGATATGGCAAATATAGACTAAGTTGGTTAAGACTGTATTCATTGGAGTTCAGAAGAGTGAGAGAGGATCTCATAAAAACTTATAAAATTCTAACAGGGTTAGACAGGGTAGATTCAGAAAGAATATTCCCGATGTTGGGGGAGTCCAGAATTAGTTTGAGGATAAGGGGTAAACCTTTTAGAACTGAGGTGAGGAGAAATTTCTTTATCCAGAAAGTGGTGAATGTGTGGAATTCACTACCACAGAAAGTAGTTGAGGCCTGAACTTTGTGTGATTTCAAGAAGAAATTAGATATAGCTCTTGGGGCTAAAGGGATCAAGAGATATGGGGGGATGTTGAGATCAAGGTATTGAATTTGATGATCAAGCCATGATCACAATGAATGGCAGAGCAGATTTGAAAGGCCAAATAGCCTAATCCTGCTTCTAGTTCCTATGTGGAAATGTAGATTATTGTTACAGACCTGCTATGAATTTTCCTAACTTTGTGTTTTTATTTCAGATTTTCAGGATGGTTTTCCCTCTCTTTGCATTTATACAATAGTGGTAGTATTTATTGAACATCCCTTTTCCCATCACAAAATGTTTTCATACTTAATTATCAGCTGCTGTGTTAACTTGCCCTTAGCTGCATCAAAGTGCATTTTGAAGAAATCAATTACTCATATTGACAAAATAGTCCCAAATATCAAAAATAGGTTTTAGATAGGTTTGTTTTTCACCCCAAATCACATTTTCCAGCCCAGAAATTCAGTTAATAAATATACTGCATATTTTTTTTAAAGATTATCCTTTCAGGGAGCTAGTCTGTCTGGGCCTGATATAGCTAGTAGCAATACCCCACGGCATACATTTAAATCTATTTCAAGTTAAAACGACTATATTGGCTTCTGGCAGTGGGTGATGATCCACAAGATAAGGTGCCAGGCTAAACTGATGTAGTTCCCGCGTCCCTTACTCAGCCTTTCAATCCACACTGACTTGGTCATTTAAAGCATTGGATCTGCAGAAGCTACCTGGGCAGTACCCTGGCATTAAGAAGATTGTCTGCCCGTTGTAGAATTTATTTTTGTATCTTCAGGATTAACAGGATGAAAATTGGGTTGGTTCTGCCATGGGTGGGTGATTTGATCTGCCTTGCTATTGCTTTGATAGCAAAGTCATAACTTTTCTCAAGAATGTTTGCAACAAGCCTACTGCTTGAACAGTTCTCAAAAATGAAGTTAAGAAAAGGTACGCTAGAATGATTTTTTAATAAAGCAACTGCTTTCAGCTGGCGTGATTACCACTGCAGAGTGCTGCAGTAAAATCATTTTTACTGAAGCTGTTCTTTTTAAGTTTGTCTGGTTAGATTTTATTTGCTCTTATTGAAAGACTTCAGTAAAGCACCAGATGTTATGGACAGGATTTTTCTGGACAGCAGAACGACATAACCTTCCGGAATCTTTCCTCATAATAAGCAATATGATATTAAAATGCACTGCTAGACATCCCTTCTCAACTTCATTCCATTACGCTTTTTCTTTGATTTTCATTCTTCTTGATCTAATAAGAAGTCTTAGATTCATTTTTTGCATTACTTTAGCCCACGTTTTTGTAATGGATCTGTAAGGAAGAAAGATGGCTGCCAAGAATGGATGAGCATAGCTCTCTTGAGATTAAAGATGGAAGGTATGATTGTATAATACTTCACTTAGCAGGGATGTGAAGGTGGCAGCGTTGTTGTTCGTTCAGGAACCTAATGCTGACAAGATGTCACCACAGCAAGAGCTGAGTGCCCAACAAAACTGCAAAGTCAAGAATGAAGAAAGGGAGAAACAGAATAAAAGACTTGCATTTAACTATTGTCTTTGCAAGTGTAATATACCCAAAAGTGCTTCACAATCCAATCCATAGAATCTTTATGGGGTACAGTGGTCAGCACTGCTGCCTTGCAGTACCAGGGACCCGGGTTCAATTCTGGCCTTGGTCTTGGAACATTCTCCCTGTGTCTGACTGGGTTCCCTCTGGGTGCTCCGATTTCCTCCCACACTCCAAAGATATACATATTTACAATCAAATTCATAGAAACCCTACAGTGCAGAAGGAGATAATTTGGCCCATCCAGGCCATAACTCCATGTACTTATCCAGCTAATCTTCCTGACACTAAGGGGCAATTCAGCATGGCCCATCAACCAATGAAGCGCTGTTGAAATGTTATTTGTAGGAAATGACCAGATAATCTGTTTTTAGTTGTTGGTTGAGGGATAGATATTGACCAACACAATGGAAGAACTACCCTGCTCCTGTTCGAATTGTGTCGTGGAATCATTTATACCCTGAGAGGTGGAAAGCACTTTGGTTTAAAGTCATATTCAAAATATGCCACCTCCAGCAGCTGCAGTGCCCTCTCAGTAGTGCAATGGAGTGCCAGCCTGGATTGTGTTCACAAATGTCGAGACTGGACCTTGAACCCCTGATCTTCTGACTCAGAGAGGAGAGTACTACCCTTAAGTTCAGGGATAACTCTCCCATGCCTTGCCTCCATGGCAGATATTGTGCATAATTTGTCTTGCAAAAATATTTAGTGAATGAGGACTAACTACTGAGGAGTGTATTCTAGATGTTGTGAAAGAATTAAGATCTATGGCCAAGGCAGTAGAATTGGAGGAAGTGCTGGTTGGGTTGTGCTTGTAAGGAAGAGCTGTGGAGGGAGCTGGGTAGCCATCGTGCAATATTTAATCAGAGTGCACTGTCAGTAGTTGGTGCTTATGCTGGACCAGGAAGAAAACAGAGAGGTGTGCAGTGCAGTTACCCTGTCTGTACTGCTCAGGAAATTGCCTTTTATCTTGCAGCACCGTTCTGTAATCCCGGGATGAAGAAGTTGCCATTCAGTTTCAGTACCAGTTACTGTGAAGTGGCACAAATGATAATTCTAGATGTGGCACCCACACTCAGGAATGTGTTTGTCTGTTCAATGCTCTCAGGGAGAGTTTAGCAGTCTGAATGATTGAGGTTGTACATTCTTCTTCTCTGGCTTAGTGCAATAGCTGCTATCCTCTGAGGGCAAATAGAGCTTCATAGCCCTCTCTAAATGTAATAGAAATATTGTTAAGCCCTGCAGTGAAGTGATTAGAGATTGAAGTAAAACAGACGAGCACATTTTCCATCATGTGTACTTGCAGTTCAGTCTGCTGCTGAAGATTGCAGGTTGAATTATCTTTTTGAAGAGTCTCATGGGTTTCCAGGTACCTGTAATCCAACAGCAACACTCATTTTAAATTGGTTTAACCCCAATGCTACAACTCTGTTTGCAAATGGTGTGAAATTTGAATGCAACTCTCTCTGCAGGCACAGGTGGGCACAACATTTTCTTAAAGGGGTAATAACAGTGTTAATTATATCAAGGAAATTGCTGGCTACAGTCTTGGACTTTCCCTTCTGAGCATTTCAAATAGATATTCTGTTCCTTTTGAGAGATGATAATGCGTTCCTGGAAGGTTCATCTGATGCTGTATGCATTGCATTTGAGGAATGAGTGCGTTATGAGGATGGACCACCCAAATATATGGCTTCATATAACTTAAAATAAGAATTTTGATGGTTTATCAGAGTATACAGGAGACAAAGTCGATCACTGAGTGAGTTAGCAATATTATGGTGGGAATAGAGTGAGCATAATGACTCCTGAAACAGCAATTTGGTCAGAATTTGGATGTCAGTGGAGATAGAAGTTAAGGAATGGATAAGTAATGCAGAACACCTGCTTAAGAGGACTAAAGAAAGACAAAGCCCCATGGCCTAACAGCTTACATCGCAGGATGAGTGATGAGTTTTCATGCTTTTATGGTATCGGGTGACCAAAAGAAAATCCTGAAATGAACTAAGACAGAAATCAGTAAGGCTAATAAACCAGATGTGTCCATAATGTTTGAACAGGTTAACTAACTGGAGTTTGGGTTTTTGTCCGATTAAAACAATGGCCTGAAGCTATTGCTCATTACCCTATTTTGTAGCCTGGAAACACCAATAGGTCAGAGATGTAATTAGACACATATGGGAACATAAGCTATCATCGGGTGGATGTTCAGTATTTTCAAATGCTGATTTTAATGTATTCATTGTTTGGATCCGTGTAGTGAGATGTGTGAAGCATGAGTCAACCAAATTGTTCAGATTGTTTCCTTTCTTTTCAATCTAGGAAGGAAATGAGTTCCTGTTTTGAATATGTAGATAGAGGGCCCGATTTTACCATTTGGATTCTAAGGGCTGGATCTGGGTGTAACGCAGATCCGAGCCCGGAATCCTCTTTCCAGTACGCCCATATGCTTTTTGCCGGCTCCAGTCCGATCTGCGCAGTGGGCGGGGCTTAGTGCTGCCGGAATGATCGGAGCTCTGAACTGCGCATGCGCAGTTCAAAAAAAAATCTGAAGCAGCACGCCCAGGCGCGAAAGAAAAAAACAGCAGAGAGAGCAGAGAGGGGGGAGGATGGACGTGGGAGAATCTTGCAAACTGGAAATAATGTAGCATCTTCTTTGTGCTGCCAAATTATCTATGGGAAAGGTAATTAAACTACAGTGTCCTAGTGAACAATTAGTGACCTGTAGAATACATTTATGATCTGTAACTGGATTGTTAATGTCCCTGTAGCCATGAGCCAGGTGTTCAAACGTTCAGTCATGTGGTGAACTTGGAAGAATTGTCCCCTTGGTGGAACTTGGTTGGAAATAAGATTCAAGGAGATTACTAAATCTGGGAAACCAACCATAATGAAAAGAAGTTTGTATTGGCAACTCTTCTCTCACATTCCATGGCAGATGTGCCCCTACTTATGAATGTGATTTGCATAGGCAACATTGGGTGCAGCTAATCTGCCTCTGGAGCAGCCTTGGATCCTTTCTTTCATCTTGTTTTCATCTTAACATTGCACAGAATTTGGAAGATAATGTCAAAATTATAATCGCAGGAACTAAAAACCTGACAGTCAAAAATTTGGGAAAACATTTCAAAATATGGATGGGGGGATATATATTTTGAAATATTTTCCCAAATTTTTGACTGTCAGGTTTTTAGTTCCTGCGATTATAATTTTGACATTATCTTCCAAATTCTGTGCAATGTTAAGATGAAAACAAGATGAAAGAAAGGATCCAAGGCTGCTCCAGAGGCAGATTAACTGCACCCAACGTTGCCCATGCAAATCACATTCATAAGTAGGGGTACATCTGCCATGGAATGTGAGAGAAGAGTTGCCAATACAAACTTCTTTGCTCTAGGATTGATTTCCCAGATTTAGTAATCTCCTTGAATCTTATTTCCAACCAAGTTCCACCACGGGGACAATTCTTCCAAGTTCACCACATGACTCTGAACATTTGAGCACCTGGCACATGGCTACAGGGACATCAACAATCCAGTTACAGATTACAAATGTATTATATAAGTCACTAATTGCTCACGAGGACACTGTAGTTTAATTATCTTTCCCATAGATAATTAGGCAGCACAAAGAAGATGCTACATTATTTTCAGTTTGCAAGATTCTCCCAAGTCCATCCTCCCCCCCTTCCTCCCCCCCCCCCCCACCCAACCAGAGATCCATCTGAGCCCAACCCCCTCCTCCGGCGGACACCAGCGGAAGGCCAGGAAGGTGCTGCAGGCTCTCGAAGGACTGCAGGTCGGAAGGATGGTGGAGGGAGACCAGCGATCGAGGTAGCTTGGGGGTGTGCTCTCTGCCGAGGGGGGCCTGCCTCCCAGGGGGGTCTGATCCGGGGGGGGGGGTCTGGTCCGGGGGGTGGGGGGGGGGAGGGGGGGGGGTCTGCCGCGGCAGTGGTTAGCGGGGGGGTCTGCGAAGGATGTTCGAGGAGGATGGGCTTCGGAGGTTCCCCTGCAGAATAGAAATCCGCTTCGGATTTTTATTCTGCAGGTCGCTTACAGCGCGGATCTGGAATGGACCAGAAGACGGTAAAGTGGGATTTGGCAGTAAAGTTGGTTGTGCGGTTCATTAAGTCGATTTAAATGCATGCTAATGCATTTAAATCATCGGGCCGCCCGATTCAGGCGCGGACCAGACCCGTGCCCGAATCGGGTGTCGGTAAAGCCGCGATCTGCTTGGATTCGGGTGCAGATCGCGTTAAAGGCCCGACACCCGAATTTGGGCACGAATGTTTGGTAAAATCGGGCCCAGAGTCTAATGATGTCAATATTTACCAAGTCTTTACAGGGATGTGGGGATAGTGCCAGCTTCACATCAGGAAAACCTGCTAGGTGCTAGATCCTGGCCATAAGAGACCTCACAGGTGAGTTTAAAATTGTTGGGCTGAATTATACAAGGCACCAGATGCTCCATCCTACCTCCACACTAGTTAAAATGCCTGGTGTGGGAAGCTCAGGAAAGGGAATAACTTCTGGCTGCAGCCACTTAATAGTCAATTGGCCATTATTACACTGGAGGCAGGAGTTATATCCTGCCTTAGAGAGAGTTGCCTGCTAATCAGCAGCTCTTCAGCACTTCAGCATTGAGGCAAATAGCATTGGACCAGGATTTGGATTTGTGTTGGGAGGGTCTCACCAGGTGTTAAGCTCAAAGGGCCCGGTGAGGGGGAGCAAGGGGGACTGGGATTTGAGATGCCAATGGAGTGATGGGAACCTGGGAGCGGTAAAACCTTGGGAGGCCTTCCGATGGGCCCCAGGGGTCTGATAAGGTGTGACCACCCGTCTGCCACCTGTCCATACAGAGAAATCTGCTGGCATGGTACTGTCCCACAGTCAATTAAATCCTGGTGGTGGCAGGATGAAACTCTTAAGTGGGAATTAATTGCTCATTTAAGCGCCCCAACTGACCCACTGGCAAGTGAGCCACCCAACACCATTCCATCACTTGTATATTGGCGATGGGGCTAGGGGCGGCCCGGCTGCCCACTGGATTTTACAACACCCCTGTGCCTCCCCCCTCCAAACTCACTAGTGTGGAAATGTGGAATCAATCCTTTATTTCAGTTTCTTTGGGACCATAAAGGGCAGAACTGCTCCTCCAAGATTCGTAAAGAAACCCTGGGATTTCCTTGAACCTGGCGACAGACTCTCCACTTTGTATTGGACATGCCCAGCTCCAATCATGGTGGGATCCCCACCCTTCCCCATTCCCCACAGTCCCCACTACTGCCAGGTACCACTTGTTGTCCCCAACCAACATCTTCTGCCTTACCCATCTCTTTTCCAATTGCAAGTCTCTTCACCTGTAACTCGCAATAAAGAGGTCCATGTCCCTCACCCCAGCACCTCAGCAATCACAAGCCTGATGTTCAGAGCACAGGAAACCATCTTCACCCGTCTCTGGCTGAGGCCTCCTGATTCTAGTTTGCCTTTCTGCCTCTAACTAAGTTGACTATTTGGCCGGCTGCCAGGTATGAGGTGACCTAACAATATTCTACTAATGTCCCAGCCTTTGCAGCCTTTTCATTTGATTACTCTCTCCCCATTTCCCATTAATATTGGTCCCTTTTGGAGAGATTTGGCAAAGTTCAGTTCACAAAACAACATTTGCTCTTGGCCTCCATCATGTGGACTTTGTAGCTAACACCTCCAAGTATATGCACTGTCCTGTCAAGCCAAGTCTGTTGGAGTTCTTTCCGTAAGAAGTCTCACAACACCAGGTTAAAGTCCAACAGGTTTATTTGGTAGCAAATACCATAAGCTTTCGGAACACAGCTCCTTCATCAGATGGAGTGGATATTTGTTCTCAAACAGTGCAAACAGACACAGAAATCAAATTACAGAATACTGATTAGAATGCAAATCTCTACAGCCAGCCAGGTCTTAAATGTACAGACAATGTGGGTGGAGGGAGCATTCAACACAGGTTAAAGAGATGTGTATTGTCTCCAGACAGAACAGCTAGTGAAATTCTGCAAGTCCAGGAGGCAAGCTGTGGGGGTTACTGATAATGTGACATAAATCCAACATCCCGGTTTAGGCCGTCCTCACGTGTGCGGAACTTGGCTATCAGTTTCTGCTCAACGACTCTGCGCTGTCGTGTGTCGTGAAGGCCGCCTTGGAGAACGCTTACCTGAAGATCCAAGGCTGAATGCCCGTGACTGCTGAAGTGCTCCCCCACAGGAAGAGAACAGTCTTGCCTGGTGATTGTCGAGCGGTGTTCATTCATCCGTTGTCGTAGCGTCTTTCCGGACAGGAACCTGACCAATTCTGTCTACCTGGAACCTTAACTTCAGCTGACCAATAGCCACAGTGTAGATGCACAGTTAAATAGGTTTGAAAGTACCTTAATATTATAGGCATCACATTTCAATATAATTCTCAACATTATGCCAATGGCAGGACAGTTGCACCAACACTCCCCATCCCAATCACATGGAAGGCTGAAGATATCATAGAGGTAATTTCCCTGCAACAGCCGAGACAACTGTGGCACTCCAAAGTCTCTGAGTGTCACTCCTGAGACTTCAGATCTATAAACAAAATAACATAAGAAATAGGAGCAGGAGTAGGCCATCTAGCCCCTCGAGCCTGCCCCGCCATTCAATAAGATCATGGCTGATCTGATAGTGGTTTAGCTCCACTTACCCGCCTGCTCCCCATAACCCTTAATTCCCTTATTGATCAGAAATCTATCTACCTGTGACTTAAACATATTTAACGAGGCAGCCTCCACTGCTTCAATGGGCAGAGAATTCCAGAGATTCACTACTCTCTGAGAGAAGAAGTTCCTCCTCAACTCTGTTCTAAACTGACTCCCCCTTATTTTGAGGCTGTGTCCTCTAGTTCTTGTTTCCTTTCTAAGTGGAAAGAATCTCTCTGCCTCTACCCTGTCTAGCCCCTTCATTATCTTATATGTCTCTATAAGATCTCCCCTCAGCCTTCTAAACTCCAACGAGTACATGCCCAATCTACTCAATCTCTCCTCATAAGCTAACCCCCTCATCTCCGGTATCAACCTGGTGAACCTTCTCTGTACTCCCTCCAAGGCCAATATATCCTTCCGCAAATAGGGGACCAAAATTGCACACAGTACTCTAGTTGCGGCCTCACCAGTACCTTGTGTGGTGAACCATTGTTGGTTACCACCAGGAGTGCTGAGCCATGGTTTGGCCAGCACTATGAGTCTGTAGATATGTTACTGTTGGGGTTAGGGTTGGGCTGTTCTACCTGTTAATATAGTCCTATGGTACACTCCAGTTGGCTCCGCCTTCCGGGAGAAGTATAAAGGTCACCGCTCTGCCTGGTGACCCTTTAGTCTGGGATTGTATATTGTATATAGTAGCTCCGTTATTGTTGGTAATAAAAGCCTTTATTTCCCGGGTACATCCAGCCTCCCGTGTGATTTATCGCGCATCACCTTGTACAATTGCAGCAAGACCTCCCTGCTTTTATACTCCATCCCCTTCGCGATAAAGGCCAACATTCCATTTGCCTTCTTGATCACCTGCTGCACCTGCAAACTGAATTTTTGCGATTCATGCACAAGGACCTCCAGGTCCCTCTGCATAGTAGCATGTTGTAATTTTTCACCGTTTAAATAATAGTCCATTTTACTATTATTCCTTCCAAAGTGGATAACCTCACACTTGTCGACGTTATACTCCATCTGCCAGATCCTCGCCCACTCACTTAGCCGATCCAAATCTCTCTGCAGACTTTCCGCATCCTCCACGCAATTCGCTTTCCCACTCATCTTTGTGTCATCTTTCAGCCATCTGATTGAGCCAACAGTAGGTAGCCAATTAGGAGGTTACCCATGTAACATCACTGAGCCAATCCTGTTGTCAGAAAGAGCGGGCTTAGGGGGATCCGCTTTTTACTTCGACTTTGGAGTCCTGAAGCTCGCCATAAAATTCTGCCCGATGCTCTTGAAGCTTGGATAATATCATTAAAAAATCAGAAGACTGGTGCAGTCTATAACCATTTAAGGTGCTGGACTCGAACCCCAAGGTGTGTTATGAAGCCAGACTGGACCCCAACAATTTTCTATTTTGGTTTTAATGCGAGGCTAGGATGCTTCACTCCAGGTGTGCTTCTACTGACAAATTAGAGTTCTTTTATCAAAACAAGTTTTATTCATACCATGGTTTAAATATAGTTCAAATAAAATGAAGTAGCTTAACTTTTAACAGTTGAACAATACTTAAAATGAAAGGAAACAATTCTATTTCTATTTTAGTTCCAATTGAGCATTATTCCTCTCAATGACTTAAAACATTTTAAATATAGTTAGCACTCACAGTATACTTGCTCTGACTTGGGTAACAGCAGTGAAGGTTCCAGATAGACTTTGCAATGTCAGACTATTCAGAGAGAGAGAGCAGTGTGTCGGCTTCTATTTTTAACAGCTCCCCCCAACAACTGAACACAAAAAGCTCTTTTTTCTCTGCTACAAACCTAGTTCCTCCCATCAACCACATCTCATGACCCTGTATACCTAACTCACTTTCCATTAGTTTAATTTAAAAAAACACAGGTGTCCTTTCTCATTTATAAATAAAACACAATTAGCTCTATTCTAAGTGAACACTATAAGGCTAAAATGAGTGAGTATTCTGCTTTCCAGCATCTGCTATGTTTCTGCCAGACATACCAATTGCTTTGAAAAAAAAACACAACTTTAAACACTCCACAGAAACATGAAATATATCAATAGCACAATATCATCACAAATCGGATTCCCTGAAGATCCTAACATGTCCATCAATGTGTCTCCCACTCTGAGGTAATGGGCAGTTCCCAGATTGATTTACCCCCGAAAAATCTGGTGTAAGAAATATATCACAAAATTAGGCCACCCACTTCACAAGGGCTAAATTATACCTTTTCGCCTTTCAATGAGATAACTTCACCTTTCCTTGCATAACCAATACATCTGCAAATGAGGCTTTGAATCCAAAACCCTGCAACACTTCACAGTGTAATACCATCCTTACAAATCTCATCCTTCAGCTTCTCTGTAAACATGTCTCTCCCAGGTGCACCTATATTACTTCTATGAGGAGGGCTCAGAGAGCTCCATTTAGCCATTTGGCAATTGCCTGGCTTGGTGATTACAACACATGCTAAATAAAAGTTTATTTATTAGTGTCACAAGTAGGCTTACATTAACACTACAATGAAGTTACTGTGAAAATCCCCTACTTCTGTAGTCAAAAGGGTCTGATTTTACCATTTTGATTCTAAGTGCTGAATCTGGGCGCAATTCAGAACCGACTTGGCAATCTGTTCTCAGGCGCCCCCATACGCACTCAGCCTGAAAAAAAAATTGCGGGTCCCATTTGTGCTGTGGGCGGGGCTTATCGCATCTGAAATGATCGGAGCTCTGAACTGCACATGCACAGTTAGAAACAAATTTGGAAAAGCGCACCCGTGTCACATCGCTCCCGGGCTGCAGAAAGTGGAGAAAGCGGCTCAGGAGCGAAAAGCGGGAGTGATGGCCCCCCCTTATCCACCCACCCCCCCCCCCACTACCCAGACTGATCGCGACCCCCTGCCCCCTTCCTCCCGCACCGATCACCCGCAGAGTGGCAGTGGACCCCCGTCCCCCCCACCAGATTTACATCTTACCCGCCTCCCCCTGCCCTCCCCTCCAGAGAATGATCTGGCCTCACTCCCCCCCCCCCCCCCAACGAGAATGATTGGCCCTCCCTCTCCCAGAGAATGATCAGGCCTCACTCCCCACCCCCAGAGAATGATCTGGCCTCACTCCCTCCACACCCCCTCCCCCCCCGGGAATGATCTGACCTCACTTCCTCCCCCACCCCCCACCCCAGAGAACGATCTGGCCTCACTAACCCCCCCCAGAGAATGATGTGACCTCACCCTCCCCACCCCCACAGAGGTACATCTGACCCGCCTCCTCCTCCCTCCCCACCCCTTCAACAGAGACTGATCTGGCCCGCCTCCCTCCCCCCCTCCAACCAGAGAATGATCTGCCCTCCTCCCCCACCCCCACCCCCCCCCCCCCCGGCCCTCCCCCCCACCAGACAGTGATCGGGCCTCCCTCCTCCCTCCCCACTCACCAGAGAATGATCTGATCTACCTCCCTCCTCCCCCCCCACACCGATCTGGGTCAGAGAGCCATTGGAAGGTCTGAACTCGCTTCTTCAGCAGCTGGAGTGCCCGATTCAGACTTTTATTCAGCGGGCCCAATTTTACCATTGTGTCGTGCCCATTTTTGGGTGCGGAAATGTGGTAAAGTCGGGTGTGAGGCTATTAACGTGATCTGCACCCGTGTCTGCGCAGCTGGCCTCTTTACTGAGATCAGGGAATGGCCGCGATCCGATTCACGCCTGAAACGGGCACAACGGTGATTTAAATGCATTTGCATTGGGGGCGGGAAGAGAGCAGATCGTTGTCTGGTTGGGGGGGAGGGAGGTGGGTCAGATATACCTCTTGGGGGGGGCAGGAGTGAGGACAGATCATTCTCTGGGGGGGCAGGGGCTGGGGGGAGTGAGTCCAGATCCTTCTCGGGGGTGAGGAGGGGGGAGGGAGGCGGGTAAGATGTATCTCTGGTGGTGGGGGAGGGAGGCCAGATGGATCTCGGGGTGGGAGCCAGGGGAAGGGGGGTCTGCTGCCACTCTGCGGGCAATCGGTGGGGGAGGAAGGGGGCAGGGGGTTCGCGATCGGTCTGGGTAGCGGGAGGGGTGGGTGGATAAGGAGGACAGTGATGCCTTTGGGGGCCGTTGCTTTTCGCTCCCGGGACGCTTTCTCCGCTTTCTGTGGCCCGGGTGCGATCTGACATGGACTCGCTTTTTCAAATTCTTTTCTAACTGCGCATGCGCAGTTCAGAGCTCGATCGTTTCAGGCGTGCTAAACTTCGCCCACAGCGCGATTCAGACTCACAATTTTTTTTTCAGGCTAAGTGCGTATGGGGGCGCCTGAAATCAGATTTCCAAATCGGATCTGAATTGCCCCCAGATTCAGCACTTAGAATGGAAATGGTAAAATCAGGCCCAGCATGTCCATTTCGGTGCAATTCCGGATCGGCGAACGTGGTGGTAAAGGGGGAGATGCTGATAAAGTTGGACGGGCAGTTCATTAATTCAATTTAAATGCATGCAAATGCATTTAAATCACCGTTGCGCCCTTTTTGGGCATGAATCGGATCACGGCCATTCCTGGGTCTCGGTAAAGTGGCCATCTGCACAAACGTGGTCGCGGATCGCGTTAATGGCCTCACACCCAACTTTACCATGTTTTTGCGCCCAAAAACGGGTGTGACGCAATGGTAATATCAGGCCCAAAGTCTATTCCATTGTTTAATTCTTCTCTGTTGCCTCTCCTCTGTTATCTATCTAGGTTGTACTTGGTTGCATTTTTATCTGTTCCAATGCAGCGAGCATATCTCCTCCAATGGCTTTAACACTGGATGGTCAGTTTGACTGCAGTCCAAGGTTTTATCATGGCCTCCTTCCTTTTCCTGACTACATACTAACCTTGCAAACAGCTGTAGTGGAGAGGGGCAATTTCTATATGTTCACTGACAACACAGAACTCCAACTGTCTGCCACCACTTCGAATCCACAATCATCAATGTGCTTTCCAAGTGTGTATCTATCATCTTGTCATGGTTCAGGAAGAATTTTATCCATTTAGACATGTTGCTAAAATTGCCATTCCCCATCCCTTGTTATGGGTCCCTCCCAGCTCTTGGCTTTTTTGTTTAGACTGAATCTAAGGTCATAAAGCTTCAGTGTTCTGTTGACCTGAACTTGTCTTCAAATCTCAAATTCTAGACATTGCCAAGACCACTTATTTTCCTATCACCAAGATCACTTATTTGCCTTTTTGCATCTTCACCCACATCCCTGAAACATTCATCCAATGCCTTTGTAACATCTAGACTCAACTACCTGGATGTTCACTTCACCTGGCTCTTGAATTCCACTCAAAATTAAACAAAACACGTGCAAAACTCTGCTTGCATGCTGCTGTTCATCACACCCTTCTCCCATAACACCATGTAATCTCGGAGCTTCATTTGCTGCTAATCCCAAAAGTATCAATTTCATTATCTGTGTCCCTAAAGACAAGTCCATCCACAGCCTCACTCATTCTTGCTCTGGTCCTATGTTCCAGATGTCTGCAGTTTCAACTCTGCCCTCATTTGATTTGATTTGATTTGATTTATTGTCACATGTATTAGTGCACGGTGAAAAGTATTGTTCCTTGCACTTTATACAGACAAAGCATACCGTTCATAAAGAAGGAAAGGAGAGAGTGCAGAATGTAGTGTTACATTCATAGCTAGGGTGTAGGGAAAGATCAACATAGTGAGAGATAGATCCATTCAAAAGTCTGATGGCAGCAGGGAAGAAGCTGTTCTTGAGTCGGTTGGTATGTGACCTCAGACTTTTGCATCTTTTTCCCAATGGAAGAAAGTGGAAGAGAGTACTATCTGGGGGCGTGGGGTCTTTAATTATGCTGGTTACTTTTCCGAGGCAGCAGGAAGCGTAGTCGGAGTCAATAGATGGGAGGATGGTTTGTGTGATGGATTGGGCTACATTCATGACCCTTTGTAGTTTCTTGCGGTCTTGGCCTTTCTTAACTATAGTGTCGGCATGGGGGAACCAGGGGAAGTTATTGGTGATCTGGACATCTAAAAACTTGAAGCTCTCGACCATTTCTACTTCATCCCCATTGATTAGACAGGGGCATGCTCTCCACTACACTTCCTGAAGTCGATAACTATCTCTTTCATTTTGTTGACATTGAGGGAGAGATTATTGTCATCGCACCACTTCATAGATTCTCTATCTCATTCCTGTACTCTGTCTCGTCATTGTTTTAGATCAGACCCACTATCAGCAAACTTGAAAATGAGGTTGGAGGAGAATTTGGCTACACAGTCATAGGTGTATAAGGAGTATGGTAGGGGGCTGAGGACACAGCCTTGTGGGGCACCCGTATTGAGGATGATCGTGGAAGAGGTGTTGTTGCCTATCCTTACTGATTGTGGTCTGTGCGTTAGGAAGTTCAGGATTCAGTCACAGAGGGAGGAGGCCCAGGCCATGGAGTTTGCAGATGAGTTTT
Organism: Mustelus asterias; assembly: GCF_964213995.1. Taxonomy (NCBI): domain Eukaryota; kingdom Metazoa; phylum Chordata; class Chondrichthyes; order Carcharhiniformes; family Triakidae; genus Mustelus; species Mustelus asterias. The sequence continues at coordinate 67,789,349 of NC_135805.1, forward strand.
GTAGGAATAATGGTGTCGAAGGCTGTGCTGTAGTCAATAAATAGAAGTCTAACATAGGTGTCTTTGCTATCTAGGTGTTCCAGGGTTGAGTGTAGGGCCAGGCAGATGGCGTCTGCTATGGACCTGTTGTGGCGGTAGTGGATCCAAGCAATCTGAGAGGCTGGAATTGATTCGTGCCATGACTGACCTTTCGAAGCACTTCATAATGATGGATTTGAATACTGCTCCTTCTATTCCTCTTTAAGCCTCAGAACATTCAGCTACCTTGGCTTCATATTCTGAATGCTCTCAGTAAAACCCCTGTAACTTTCCGTCCCATTCTTCAAAAGCCTCCTTTATTCTTTGAACCTTGAGATTATATTGCAATATGGATTTGGTTCACCACTTCATTTGTTCAATTAAAAAACACACAAGGTAAAATTATATGGGATGGTATTCATTTATTTATTCATATTCTAAACCAAAGAAAATAATATAGAAATGATAAAGGAATAGTTCAAGTGCACCATTATGGCAGCGATATATAACTAAATGCACTTCAACTGAAGATATTCTATCAGTAACCAAAGGGATTTTGTGAACAGTATAAGGAACATGTATGTGTGTGTATATTGTGTATGATTAGTTTGAGTGCTTGGATTTTTCACGTCAGGAATCCGTTCAGCTACCATATGTTCATCTTCAGCCCATTAACTGTGAAGTGAACCCAGAGAGCACAAGACTGTTGAGGTCAGAAGGTTTACTCCAGGTTATTTACAGCACATTGAGGGACATTGCATTCTTGGCATTCTGCTCACTGCCATAAAATACTGAGATGTGTCATTTCCTTATCGTAATATGTGGGATTAATTTCTCCACAAAGCTATTCCTCAAAAAAGACATCAATTGTAAGTTGAAATAAAATGCGATTGCTACAGAATTATGGAATAGTATGAATGAATCTGACATTTAGGTGCAATTAGTACCATTCATCATTCAAAAATGAATGCAGTGGGATGGTCTGAGTGTGTGTAAAACCCAAATGGACTCTAAAGGCTTTCTTTGTCTTGGTGCGCTCCAGACAATGTGCTCCCTTGCCTATTTATTTTGTGAGAGGAGTGGTTTAATTGTCTCACTCCAGTAGAGAGAAGCTACAAAAATCATTTGTTAACTGATTGGATCGGAAAGGATGACATGCAGTCATTCGTGCACCTATAGGCAACTGCAATCCAGTTCCAGTGCCTGACATAGCTATCATGTTCCTAAACCAACTGATAACACATTCACCACAGTTACGTGATTTTACTTCTGACACTGTGATTATCTTGTCTCTTGGGGGGGTGGGTGGGCAGTGCTGGAATTGAAGCTCTTCAGCATGAGACATTAGGATTGCTCAATTCAGCCGAGGGTCTTGCAGTTTTATTTTCAGATGTTGCACCTCTTGGATTAGTAACGTTTTGTACAGGCAAACGAATGATTTATATCGCCATCTACAGTACGAAAAAACAAGAACACATAAGAAATAGGAGCAAGAGGTAGACCGTATTGCCCATTGAACCTGCTCCACAATTCAGTGCAATCATGACTAATCTTAGGCTTCAATTTCACTTTCCCATCCACTCCCAAAGTCAAGTTTTAAAAGTTCAAAGTTAAAGTTTATTTATTACTCACAAGCAGGCTTACATTAACACTGCAATGAAGGTACTGTGAAAATCCCCTAGTCGCCACACTCCAGCGCCTGTTCACCTGAGGGAGAACTTAGCATGGCCAATTCACCTAATCTGCACATCTTTGGATTGTGGGAGGAATTCAGAGCACCCGGAGGAAACCCACGCAGACACAGGGAGAACATGCAAAGTCCACACAGACAGTGACCCAAGCCGGGAATCGAGCCTGGGTCCCTGGCACTATGAGGCAGCAGTGCCAATCACTGTGCCACCGTGCCACCCATTTGATTTTGTGAAAAACCAAAAATCTGTCTATCCCAGTCTTAAATATATTCAATGATGCAGCATTCACAACCTTCTGAGGTAGAGCATTCCAAAAATTCACAACCCTTTGAGTCAGGTAAATTCTTCTCTTCTCAGTCCTAAGTGACCTGTTTCATATCCTGATATTGTGCTCTATCTTTTAGGTTCCCAGATCAGTGGAAACAATCTCTTAGCGCCCAGCCTATCAGCCCCTTCAGAATTTTATATGTTTCAATGAGATTGTCTCTCATTCATTTGAACTCCAGAGAAAATAGGCCTAATTTACACAGCTTCTCATCACAGAACAATTTATCGTCACAGGGCCCAATTTATTGAACCTTTGATCCACCCTTTGATCCACCTCTTCCAATGCAAATACACACTTCCTTAAATATATAGAGTAAAACTGCACACAGTATTCCAGGTGTATTCTCACCAAAACCATGTAACATTGTGTTTACTCCTTTATTATACTCCAATCACCTTGTAACCTTCAGCCAAGGTGGGCTGAAGTTTCTGAGCCTTGTAACAAAGGTCACCACTGCGTTCCTCATAGCTTGTTGTACTTGCATGCTAACTTTCTGCATTCCTTTTATGAGTACACCGAAGTCTCTCTGACCATCAATATTTACAAGTTTCACACCTTTTAAAAAATAATCTGTTTTTCTGCTCTTATGACCAAAATGAATCACTTCACAGTTACCCACATTATACACCATCTGCCATTTTGTTGCCCATTCACGTAACCTGTCTCTATCACTTTGCAACCTCAACTTTCCACCTTAGTTTCAATGGCAAACTTTGATACATTACTTTCTGTCTTTTCAGCTAAGTCATTAATAAAGTTTGTAAAAAGCTGAGACCCCAGCACTGATCCCTCAGGCACTACACCTGATATGTTTTGCTAACTTTAAAATGGCTCACTTATGTGCATTCTTTGCCTCCTGTCCATTAACCAATCTGCTATACATGCAAATATATTACCCTCAACTCCTTGAGGCTTTATCTTGACTTGTGTGTGGAATCTTATTGACTGCCTTTTGAAACTCCAGGTATTCCACATCTACTGGTTCCCCTCTAGCTAACTTATTAGTTACATATTCAAAATTGGGATACATTTATGAAACAGGCTTATCATTTGTAGAAACATGTTGACATGTTCTAATCATGCGAAGCATGTTTAGTGCATTGCTAAGACTTTCTTAATAACACTTTCCTAATGACTACTGTTAAGCTAACTGGTGTGTAGTTCCCTCAGGTTTCTCTAATGTATTTTCTCTGCTGATATTAATTACCTTCACTTCCTCACTCATTTTAATCCCAAGGTTACTCTCTCTTTCTGGGGTGCAACTTGTGTCTTCTACTGCGAACACAGACACAAAACATTTGTTCAATTCTTCTTCCCTTTCCTTATTCCCCATGGTAATTTCTCTTGTCTCTACTTCAAGGGGGCAATGTTTACTTTAGCTACTCTCTTCCATTTTATACACTTATAAAATCTCATAATTTCTTTATATTTCTGGATAATTTACTCATTCAATTCTTTCATTTTTTAATTCACCTTTTTTGGCTCTTTATTTGTTGTTAAGGCACTTCCTTGGGTCTTATACAGCAGTAGTAGCATTCCTATCTCTGAACCAGAAGCTCCGGGTTCGAGCCCCACCCCAGGACTTGATGGCCAAGGAAGGCATATTCATATTGTGGTCAGTCAGGTTGAAGATAATAATTCTGTCCCAGAAACTGCAGTTAATAGAGTGGAACTTGGTGAAATTACTATAACCAAGGAGGAGGTACTCAGTAAACTGAAGGGTTTAAAAGTAGATAAGCCCCCGGGACCTGATGGCCTATACATAGGGTGTTAATGGAGGTGACAGCAGAGATAGTGGATGCATTAGTTATGATATTCCAAAATTCCCTGGATTCCAGAAAGGTACCGGTGGACTGGAAACATGCTAATGTGATGCCCTTATTCAAGAAAGGAGAAAGACAAAATGTGGGAAACTATGGACCAGTCAGTTTGATCTCTGTGGTGGGAAAGTTGCTGGAGTCAATCATTAAGGAGGAGGTGACTGAGCATCTGGAAAAGCAAAGCTCAATTCACCAGTGTCAGCACGGTTTTGAGAAGGGCAAGTCTTGTTTGACAAACCTGCTCGAGTTCTTTAAGGATGTAAGCAGCAAGATAGAAAACAGGGACCCTGTGAATGTGATCTATCTGGACTTCCAGAAGGCATTTGATAGGGTGCCACACAAGAGACTGATCCAGAAGGTTAGATCCCAAGGGGTGGCTCGGATTGAGGATTGGCTGACTGATGGAAAGTGGAGGGTTGGTGATCTATAACTAGTGGGGTCCCGCAGGGTTCAGTTCTCAGACCGCAACTATTTACAATCTATATCAATGATCTACAAGCAGGGACAGAGTGTAACATAGCAAAATTTGCTGACAACATGGAAATAGGTGGGAAAGCAGGCTGTGATGAGGAGATAAAAAGTTTACAAATGGATATTGACAGGCTTGGGGAATGGACCAAAACTGGCAGATGCAGTTTAATGTGGATAAATGCAAGGTTATCCATTTTGGCTGGAAAAATAAAAGGGCAAGTTACTATTTAAATGGGAAACAAATTCAAAAAGCATCTGTGCAGAGGGATCTGGGTGTCATTGTACAAGAATCTCAAAAAGTGGGTATTCAGGTGCAGAATGTTATAAGGAAGACAAGTGGAATCTTGGCATTTATTGCAAAAGATCCAGAGAATAAAAGTAGAGAAGTGTTGTTACAATTGTCATAAGGCATTGGTGAGACCACACTTGGAGTATTGTATTCAGTTTTGGTCACCTTCTTTGAGGAAGGATGTGGTGGCACTGAAGGCAATTCAAAAGTGGTTTACTAGATTGATTCCAGGTTTGAAGGGGCTGTCGTTTGAGGAACGGTTGAGTAGTTTGGGCTTGTACTCGCTGGGGTACAGAGGCATGAGGGGGATTTGATTGAAGTATATAAAATATTCAATGGGATTGATAAAGTAAATGTTAACCGAATGTTTCCCCTTCTAGAACAGTCTAGGACAAAAGGTCATAGTTGTAGAGTAAGGGGGTGGGGGGGGAAGGTTCAAGATAGAGATAAGGAGAAGCTACTTCTTACAGAGGATTGTGAATCTATGGAACTCAATGCCCCAGAGTGCAGTGGATGCAGAGTTAATCAATTGATTCAAGAAAGAGATAGATAAATATCGTGGGGGATCTGCACACTGAGGTAATATGGGCTGAAGTTAGAAATAGGAAAGGAGCGGTCACGTTGCTAGGAGTTTACTATAGGCCCCCAAATAGTAATAGAGATGTGGAGGAAGAAATTGCTAAACAGATTATGGATATGTGTGGGGGTCACAGGGTAGTTGTCATGGGGGACTTTAACTTTCCAAATATTGATTGGAACCTTTGTAGGTCAAATAGTTTGGATGGGGCAGTTTTTGTGCAGTGTGTGCGGGAGGGTTTCCTGACACAATATGTGGATGGACCGACTAGAGGTGAGGCCACATTGGATTTGGCACTGGGAAATGAACCGGGCCAAGTGTTAGATTTGGTTGTGGGAGAGCAATTTGGAGATAGTGACCACAATTCGGTGTCTTTTGTTATTGCAATGGAGAGGGATAGGGCCGTACGGCAGGGCAAGGTTTACAATTGGGGGAGGGGTAATTATGATGCGATTAGGCAAGAATTAGGGGGCATAAATTGGGAACAGAAACTGTCAGAGAAAGGAACTAATGAAAAGTGGAACTTTTTCAAGGAACAAATACTGGATGTCCTTCATAGGTATGTTCCTGTCAGGCAGGGAGGAAATGGCCGAGTGAGGGAACCATGGCTCACAAAAGAGGTGGAATGTCTTGTGAAAAGGAAGAGGGAAGCTTATGTAGGGATGAGGAAACAAGGTTCAGATGGCTCGATTGAGGGTTACAAGTTAGCAAGGAATGAGCTGAAAAAGGGGCTTAGGAGAGCTAGGAGGGGACATGAGAAGTCCTTGGCGGGTCGGATCAAGGAAAACCCCAAGGCTTTTTACTCTTATGTGAGGAATAAAAGAATGACCAGGGTGAGGTTAGGGCCGGTCAAGGACAGTAGTGGGAACTTGTGTATGGAGTCAGTAGAGATAGGCGAGGTGATGAATGAATACTTTTCTTCAGTGTTCACCAAGGAGAGGGGCCATGTTTTTGAGGAAGAGAAGGTGTTACAGGCTAATGGGCTGGAGGAAATAGATGTTCGGAGGGAGGATGTCTTGGCAGTTTTGAATAAACTGAAGGTCGATAAGTCCCCTGGGCCTGATGAAATGTATCCTAGGATTCTGTGGGAGGCAAGGGATGAGATTGCAGAGCCTTTGGCGTTGATCTTTGGGTCCTCGCTGTCCACGGGGATGGTGCCAGAGGACTGGAGAATGGCGAATGTTGTTCCTCTGTTTAAGAAAGGGAATAGAAATGACCCTGGTAATTATAGACCGGTTAGTCTTACTTCGGTGGTTGGTAAATTGATGGAAAGGGTCCTTAGGGATGGGATTTACGACCATTTAGAAAGATGCGGATTAATCCGAGATAGTCAGCACGGATTCGTGAAGGGCAAGTCGTGCCTCACAAATTTGATAGAATTTTTTGAGGAGGTAACTAAGTGTGTTGATGAAGGTAGGGCAGTTGATGTCATATACATGGATTTTAGTAAGGCGTTTGATAAGGTCCCCCATGGTCGGCTTATGATGAAAGTGAGGAGGTGTGGGATAGAGGGAAAGTTGGCCGATTGGATAGGTAACTGGCTGTCTGACCGAAGACAGAGGGTGGTGGTCGATGGAAAATTTTCGGACTGGAGGCAGGTTGCTAGCGGAGTGCCGCAGGGATCAGTGCTTGGTCCTCTGCTCTTTGTGATTTTTATTAATGACTTAGAGGAGGGGGCTGAAGGGTGGATCAGTAAATTTGCTGATGACACCAAGATTGGTGGAGTAGTGGATGAGGTGGAGGGCTGTTGTAGGCTGCAAAGAGACATAGATAGGATGCAAAGCTGGGCTGAAAAATGGCAAATGGAGTTTAACCCTGATAAATGTGAGGTGATTCATTTTGGTAGGACAAATTTAAATGTGGATTACAGGGTCAAAGGTAGGGTTCTGAAGACTGTGGAGGAACAGAGAGATCTTGGGGTCCATATCCACAGATCTCTAAAGGTTGCCAGTCAAGTGGATAGAGCTGTGAAGAAGGCCTATAGTGTGTTAGCTTTTATTAACAGGGGGTTGGAGTTTAAGAGCCGTGGGGTTATGCTGCAACTGTACAGGACCTTGGTGAGACCACATTTGGAATATTGTGTGCAGTTCTGGTCACCTCACTATAAGAAGGATGTGGAAGCGCTGGAAAGAGTGCAGAGGAGATTTACCAGGATGCTGCCTGGTTTGGAGGGTAGGTCATATGAGGAAAGGTTGAGGGAGCTAGGGCTGTTCTCTCTGGAGCGGAGGAGGCTGAGGGGAGACTTAATAGAGGTGTATAAAATGATGAAGGGGATAGATAGAGTGAACGTTCAAAGACTATTTCCTCGGGTGGATGGAGCTATTACAAGGGGGCATAACTATAGGGTTCGTGGTGGGAGATACAGGACGGATATCAGAGGTAGGTTCTTTACGCAGAGAGTGGTTGGGGTGTGGAATGAACTGCCTGCAGTGATAGTGGAGTCAGACACTTTAGAAACATTTAAGCGGTTATTGGATAGGCACATGGAGCACACCAGGATGATAGGGAGTGGGATAGCTTGATCTTGGTTTCAGATAAAGCTCGGCACAACATCGTGGGCCGAAGGGCCTGTTCTGTGCTGTACTGTTCTATAAATATATGATCAAAAGTGGGATAAAGGGCTATGGGGAAAAGGCAGTGAAGTGGAGTTAGAATGAGATGGAGATCAGCCTGCTCGCATAGAATGGTGGAGCAGGCTCGAAGGACTGAATTGCCTACTCTCACTCCTAATTCCTATGTTCCGATGAGTATCAACCTACAAATCATTCTGAACAAACCAATGGCTGGCAGTAAGAGTGGGAGAGACTCCTGGTCAGTCACGCTTGATGTGGAGTGGCACCCCTCAAGATATAAGTCCCTGGTGACAGACTAGCAACCTATTCCAGGACTTACTAACTATGGAAACGGATGAAGGTCTGCCTTAGAGTACCATCAGGTGTGGGAAGAGAATTGGAGTATGATGCGCGTTATCAAACACGAGGCTAGATGCTCGGGAAATAAAAGGCTTTTATTTACTGTAATGAAGCAGCCAATAATTATATACATGATCCCAGACTGAAGGGGTCCCAGCCAGAGCAGGGACTTTTATACCTCTCCCAGGAGGCGGAGCCCGACTGGGATGTACCACAACATTACAGTACAAAGGTGTAACAACCCCACCCTAACCCCAACAGCAACAAGTAGCACAACCCAACAGTAACATATGTACATCCTTGTAGTACTGGCCAGACCCTGGCTCAGTACTATCCAGTGGGAACCAACGATGGTTCACCACATTCACCCCTCCTTTGAGAACAAAGGCCGGCGGGGTACAAAAAACAGAATAAAGTGTCATCAGTCTATAAGTTCAGACGATCAGGGGACCTCCTCAATACCGGCGGTGACACCGGAGTAGGCACTTGCGGTGGCGTTCTCCCCAAGGCGGCATCCAGCTGTTCTTCCACGGACTCACTGGCCGGTTGACCCTGAGGTGACGGTAGTCCATGGGGTCCTGACACGCCCTGCAGTGGCGACCATCTTCTCTACTCAGGCAAGCTGTACACGGGAGTAAAAGGGTTAAGCAATGGTCCCGATGCTGCCCGCGCCGTGTCCGGGGGAGAAACAAGAGTTAAGGGGTTTGTAACAGGGGGTATGGGAGCGACAGGGTTTGCTACGTCCCCTGCTGGCGCCAGGTCTCGGATCGAGACCGTGTCCTCTCGCCCGTCAGGGTATGCCACATAGGCATACTGAGGGTTGGCGTGGAGGAGATGGACCTGTTCGACCAACGGGTCGGACGTGCGGGTCCTAACATGTCGCCGCAGGAGGACGGGTCCTGAGTACGTCAACCAAGACGGTAATGAGGTCCCCGAGGAAGACTTCCGAGGGAATGAAAACATCCTCTCGTGGGGAGTAGCATTGGTTGCCGTACACAGGAGGGAGTGAATAGAATGGAGCGCATCAGGGAGCACCTCTTGCCAACGGGAGACTGGAAGACTTTTTGACTTCAACGCCAGTAAGACAGCCTTCCAGACTGTAGCATTCTCACGTTCCACCTGTCCGTTACCCCTAGGGTTGTAGCTCGTGGTTCTACTAGAGGCAATCCCGTAGGAGAGCAGGAATTGCCTCAAGTCATCGCTCATGAACGACGAGCCCCTGTCGCTATGGATGTAGCCGGGGTACCCGAACAGGGTAAAGAGATCACGGAATGCCTTGATAACTGTGGCAGCGGATGTATCAGAGCAGGGAACAACAAAGAGTACTCGTCAACAGCGTGCATCGTAGCTTTCGCGATGTCAGCTTTTAATTTATCGAAGGCCAATCGGGCCTCTGGCGTTAGGGGAAAAGTCGTGGACTTAATGAGCGGACGGGCTTTGTCCACGTAATTGGGAACCCACTGCGCATAATAAGAGAAGAAGCCTAAGCATCTTCTCAGTGCTTTTGCACTAGCAGGCAAGGGAAGTTCAGAAAGGGGGCACATACGGTCTGGATCAGGGCCAATGACCCCGTTTTCCACCACATATCCTAGGATGGCTAAACGGCGCGTACGAAACACACACTTCTCCCTGTTGTAGGTCAAGTTCAGGCGAGATGCAGTGCGTAGGAAATTCAGGAGATTCGTGTCGTGGTCCTGCTTGTCATGGCCACAGATGGTGACATTATCCAGGTACGGAAAGGTAGCCCGCAGCCCGTTCTGGTCCACCATTCGGTCCATAGCACGCTGGAAGACCGAGACCCCATTGGTGACACCAAAGGGAACCCTGAGAAAGTGATACAAGCGACCATCCGCCTCAAAAGCCGTGTATTGTCGGTCCTCTGGGCGAATGGGGAGTTGGTGGTAGGCAGACTTGAGGTCTATGGTGGAGAACACCCGGTACTGCGCAATCTGATTGACCATATCAGATATGCGCGGGAGAGGATACGCATCTAGCTGCGTATATCGATTAATGGTCTGACTATAGTCAATGACCATCCGGGGTTTGTTCCCGCTCTTGACCACCACGACCTGCGCTCTCCACGGACTAGCGCTAGGTTGTATGATCCTTTCTTTGAGGAGCCGCTGAACCTCAGATCTAATGAAGATCCGATCCTCAGCGCTGTAACGCCTACTTTTAGTCGCAATGGGCTTGCAGCCTGGCACAAGATTCTGGAACAGGGAGGGTGTGGTGATCTTCAGCGTCGAGAGGCGACAGGCGTTGGGCAATTTGGAGGCTGCTGCTGTTTTCCCACTGCCAGTGAAGGGAGTGGCCCACCGTACTGTAGGGTTACACTCCTCAAGTGGACCATGAGGTTTAGTCCGAGAAGTATTGGCGCGCAAAGGTACGGCAACACTAGGAGCTTGAAACGCTCGTAAACTGTGCCTTGCACCATCAAAGTTACCACGCAACTCCCTAGCACGGTGACAGACCGGGACCTCGATGCCATAGAGATTGTCTGTTTGGCAGGTTGAATCTGGAGTCTACACCGCTTCACAGTGTCTGGCTGGATAAAGCTCTCAGTGCTCCCGCTGTCAAACAGACAATAAATCACGTGGTCATTTACCTGGATGTTCATCATAGATTTGTCAAGTCTATGAGGCTTGGCCTGGTCCAGAATGATCGACGCCACCGTTGGTTCATGAGCGCCACTGCAGGCAGCTGAAATCGACGAGGAGGACCCCTGCTGGTCGTTCGCGGTCGGTGTCGACCAACATGGCCGCTCCCATAAGTCGCACGTGGGTGATGGCGCCAAACTCAGCGACCCCAGGTGGTCACACACCTCCGACTCCGTCGACCGTAATGGCGTCGTCCTGGCCTCGCACGTGGATGAACCCCTCAATGATTTCGACGACGAAGACCCGAGCTCTGAAGCATCGCAGGCCGCACTGCCGTTCCTAAGTTTAGATCGGCACACTTTCGAATAGTGCCCTTTCTTACCGCAGGTGGAGCACAACACAGCCTTAGCGGGACACCGTTGCCGAGTATGCTTCGCTCCCCCACAGAAGTAACACCGCGGGCCGCCCGGAGCTGCTGCCGTCGTCTGGCCCGAGTCTGAGCACGCCATTACGCAGCATTTCAAACCTGAGGGACGAGGAGGGATTGGCGACTGCCACGTTGTCTCCACGTGGTCTTCCGGATACAATACTAAGCTTTTGGAGGCCGTCTCCAGCATCTCCGCTAGCTCGATTGCCTGGGTAAGGTCAAGGTTACCTTTCTCCAATAGTTTAAGTCGAATGTACAACGATCCGACTCCCGCCACAAACGCATCTCGGACGAGGTCGTTCATGCTCTGCTCAGCCGACACAGCTTTGCAGTTACAGCCCCTGGCTAGCTGTAGGAGCTCGTTCGCATATTCCTCCATCGTTTCGCCAGACTGCCGTCGTCGAGTGGCTAAGAGGTAACGAGCGTGTATTTCATTGGGTGGTTTGATATAACGCTTCTTAGAAGCTCAAGGGCCTTGGTATAATCAGTGGCCGCACGGATCATGAGGTAGACAGTGTCGCTTACCCTCGCATGGAGGACCCGGAGTCTGTCATCATCTGTGGTGACCGCTGCGGAGGCTGCCAGGTAGTCTTCGAAGCACTTCAGCCAGTGGTCGAAGGTGTTAGAGGCGCCCACCGCACGTGGATCTAGTGTAAGGCGTTCTGGCTTCAGGATCTGCTCCATACTCTCTTTTTTTTTCTTCGTAGAGAGTTTAACAACAGTAAATAAAATTGATGCGCGTTATCAAACACGAGGCTTGATGCTCGGGAAATAAAAGGCTTTTATTTACTGTAATGAAACAGCCAATAATTATATACACGATCCCAGACTGAAGGGGTCCCAGCCAGAGCAGGGACTTTTATACCTCTCCCAGGAGGCGGAGCCCGACTGGGATGTACCACAACATTACAGTACAAAGGTGTAACAACCCCACCCTAACCCCAACAGCAACAAGTAGCACAACCCAACAGTAACATATGTACATCTTTGTAGTACTGGCCAGACCCTGGCTCAGTACTATCCAGTGGGAACCAACGATGGTTCACCACAGAGTTGGAAAGCATTCCCTTCCCTCAGATTTACTACAGCTCATTGCAACATTATAAACCTCTTCTATTAATCGAATATTATCCTTAACTTCCTGAGTGAGCCATGGCTGGGACTTCCTTGCTGAGTTTTGATTTTCAATGGGGTGTATTTTTGTTCAACATTATAAATGGTTTATTTAAATACTTCCCACTCTTCTGTTATCCGCATAACTTTTGGTCTACTTACCCAATCAACTTTGGCCGGTTCTCCCCTCATACCTCATATCCTTGCTGAAGTGTGAAATTCTTGCTTATGATTGGATTATGTCACTTTCAAACTCAACATGGAGTTCAATGGTACTATGCTCGCTATTTCCCTGTGGACCTTTTAACAATGACATTACTACACAACACTAGATCTAAGTTAGCTTTAACCCGAATTGGTTCCACCATGTATTGTTCATGTATTGCAGGAAATTGCCATAAACAGTCTACAAACTCAACTTCTAAACCATTCTTCTCAATTTGATTGTTGCAGTCAATACGAAGGTTAAAGTTCCCCACATTTATTATATTTCCTCTGTTAAAAGTTAAAATTATTTGTTTTTTTAATGTTCTGCCAAGTGACATAACTACTGTTAGGAGGCCACCTCTATAAAATACCCAACAATGTTTATCTGACTGATCCTGTTCCTAATTTCCACCTATTCCTGTTCTACTTCTTCCCAGATCCTGACCAATGTCTTTTTTGACATTTCCTTTACAATCAGGCGACCCCTCCTCATTTGCCACTCTGTCTACCTTTCCAAAATATCATGTGACTTGGAATATTTATGTCCCAAGCTTGACCATCTTACAGCTATGTCTCTGTAAAGGTGATTAAATCTATATCAATTTGTGTTGGTAGTTTATCTGCATACACCTCATGCATACAGATAAAGAAGCTTTAACTTAATTTTACTACATTCTCACTCTGATGCACAATGGGTATAAAATTATCTATCCTTTCCTGTTTCACTCTGCTTATCTTTCCCACATTGCTGCACTGTTCCATTGCCTCGACCTTCCTCTTGAGATTCCTACATTTCCCTTCACCTCAACCTTCAGCACCCTTGTGCCACCCCCCTAACCCCCACTAGTTTAAATCCCTGTCCACAGTTCTAGTTATATGATTGGCCAGTGTACTGGTCCCAGCCTCATTTAAGTGGCGCCCATCCTTATGGATTAGCTCCCGCTTCCCTGAGCACTTATGTTCCCAGTGCCACATGTAGCAAAACCCTTTTGTTCCACAATGTTCTTGAGCCAGGCGTTTAATTCTATGCCAATTGGTGTCTGGGCCAGGTAAAAATCAGAGAGGATTATCTTTGATACTGTTGTGGGAAAATTGCCACTGGAGTCAGACTGGAGGTTCAACAATACAGTTTTATTTCACGAAGCTTCGTGGAGAAAGGCACTGGCACTCCGCAATACTTTAGGCAGCTACCTTCTCTCAATGATACAATAGGAGTGGTTCATTTTTATACTTTTCAGACAATGGATAGTCCGGACATTAGCCATTTAACACATCGTTATAGCTGAGTAGGATCGATAGTTTAACACATCGTTACAGCCAGACATATACAGACATTGGCTTTTAACATCGCATTGTTTCATAGAATGGATACATTTCCTCCTTCAGTGACTATCAATGGACTTAGTTTTGGTCTATACATACAGTAATTGGTTTTCCTGCATTTATGTATTCCCGTTCCCATTTATGGCTAATCTCTTTATCAGTCCTTATTGTCCTAGGTCTGTCCTTATCTTAAAAGTGCCTCAAGCCCTTACTGGTTTCCTATAGAATCTGATTCCTGCATGTTTAGCTTTAAATAACTGTCTGTCCTGCATGTTTTAATTTCAAGTAGCTGTCTGCGCTAAAAGTCAGTGCCTGCTTAATGTTTCTTTCCCAGGTAACCTTGTTATGTGCCAGGCAACCATTTTATGTGTTAGGTATCCATCTTTATGTTTTTCCCCATTTCAGTCCCCACTTTTGGTCCGGATTATGATCATCCCTAGACCAACAATTATACATTCACATATAAAGGTCATTTTTCTTCTTTCCTTCTTTGTTTCTTCTGATGTCTTCGGGGATCTTCATCATGGGTTCTTCCTCGATGGATACACTGGCTCCTGGCACAATTCTTGTTACCATAACCTTGCAACAGACGTTTAGGCATCCAACAATTAGACAACAGACAATTACAATTGAAATGAGTATGACCAATCCATGTAATAAATAAGATTGTAAGAAGTTTAACAACACCAGGTTAAAGTCCAACAGGTTTATTTGGTAGCAAAAGCCACACAAGCTTTTGCTACCAAATAAACCTGTTGGACTTTAACCTGTTGTTGTTAAACTTCTTACTGTGTTTACCCCAGTCCAACGCCGGCATCTCCACATCATAAATAAGATTCCCAAGACCCCCCTACTAGCCATTCCAGCCAGTTACTTCCTTTCTTGGGTCCCTGTCTGAAGCTATCAAGTTGTTCTCTGATGTTGTTAATGACTTGTGTAATGTTATAAGACTCGTCTGTGACATGGGTTATGCATTTATTGACTAAAATTGTACCCACTCCCCCTTGCTGTGCTAACTGGTAGTCCACTGTGTATCATGTCTGCTGTGCATATAGTCTCAGTTCAGCCATTTCTTGGTTCAGCCTCCAGTGCTTTTGAAGCACTGTTTCCTAGGACTGTTAGTCCACAAACAATATGATTTCTATTCTTTGCACTAATCACTCCTGCTGCCCCTCCCAGAGATAGGGCTCCAAGGAACCCATATCCCAGTGAGGATCCCACTGTGCCCGGGGCTTCCCAATCAGCGCAGAATTCTTTGCTGATAGCCCGAGTTACTATTCTCCTCCGGATATGCCCCTTCTGAGGGCATGGAACAGTCAGTGGTCCGATTGTTCCACTGCAAAACGGTTTGGGAGGTTTGGTGTTTCTGTCGTGTAAGTACCATTGAAGAGGAACACATATCCTTTCTTAACCCAGTAACATTTAGTGTCTTGATTATGAGTTTGTTCATATTGCCAATTGTTCGGTTTACTTGACTCCCCATTTGATCCCACCACCTGGTAAGTATCAAATGGGTATGTCCATTCGGCTGAGTTTACTGAGTTCCATTGCATTGTCCACAAATGAGCTGTCTTCCCGCGGTTATATTCAGACATTTCTGTTCATCACAAGTGCAAGTAAACTGTCCCTTATTAACCCGACAATGTTGATGGACACACTGCCTCTGTACGTAGAAATCATTCTTAGGGACCAAGGCATAGGCACATCCCCATCCCTGCCCCGTAAAACAAAGCGGATAGCTTGCAGTATCTGAACAAGCTTTTCCGCCCACCTGTTGGAACTCCCTGCACACAGGATCTGTGGGGTTTACAAGTCCCACACATCTCCCCTGTATACCTCTTTTATATTTGCCAATTTGTCCCTTACAGGGTGCATCTGATGTATCTACTGTATATAAGTCATGAGGAGTCCACCCAGGGGTGGCTACAAATGGGGCTTCTACCGA
The DNA here is from genome assembly GCF_964213995.1 of Mustelus asterias. Taxonomy (NCBI): domain Eukaryota; kingdom Metazoa; phylum Chordata; class Chondrichthyes; order Carcharhiniformes; family Triakidae; genus Mustelus; species Mustelus asterias. The sequence continues at coordinate 67,805,067 of NC_135805.1, forward strand.
TTGTGCTAACGGGTAACATACAGTTCGATTCCCGTGTAAATGTATGTGAGCTTTGTAAAGCACATTATCCTCCAATCCAGTTAAATTTACAGTTGCGACAACACAAAGTAGTACAGTTACATACGCAATTACATACATATTCTTGATAGTTTGATCTTGGTTTCAGATAAAGCTCGGCAAAACATAGTGGGCTGAAGGGCCTGTTCTGTGCTGTACTGTTCTAAAAATTTTTTTCGCAATGATCAAATATCAAGCCTAACACTATAATTTATATAATCTTCAAAAGTTATATTATCTATTAACCCGCACGCGCCAGTTGTTCTTGCTTGCAGTCTTTGCCTGTGTTGAGGAAAGCAGTTCTGTTAGTTCATTAATTCAGTTACTCATTTATTCCCTTGTGTAATTTTAGCTGTGTCCAATGTTTCCATACACCTTTCCCTCTTATGACTATACAGGCACAGGTGTCTCCACTAATTATAACTTCATATGGCCCATTCCATTTTGGTGCAAACCCTGGTTTGTCAGGTAGTGTTTTCACTAGGACGCGACTTCCCACTGTTGGGACGTCAGGGAGCATTTCAAGCTCTCTCTCTGCATCTTTTATTTCCTGATTGTCTTTTACCAATTTGCACATCCCTTTTAGTTGGGTGTTTAATTCCAAAACATATCTCCTGATTTTATCTTTTAGTGGACCTACATCGGTCCCACCTGTTATGATGCTTTCTGGTAATTGCATCGCCCGTCCTGTCATTAGCTCATAAGGGGTTAATCCGGTTGTCCGGTTTGTGGCAGCCCTTAATCTCATTAGTATAGTGGGCAATACCTCTGTCCACATTTTTTCCGATGTTTGCATGGCTTTAGCTAGTGCATTATACATTTAATTACATATCCCCCTTCCATAGAAAGCTTAGTGTGAATCAAATAACACTTTGTACTGGCTTTTTGGCTGCAGCTGGACATCCATTCATTTGTATATAATCCCATCAAAAGACATCGCTTTCCCCATTAAAATCACATGCCATACAGCTCCGATCTTTATATGATGTACTCTTACATTATATCTAATTTGATCATTTGTTTGTGTGCAAGCGCCGCATTACAGTGCTTCACAAAATGCCACTACCCTACTTACAAAGAAGTGCATTCAAATGCTTAGCTCCAACATTTAGCAGCACAAGTTGTGCAAGTTATTATAAACTATGACAAAGACACAATGTATAATATATAAATATGTTATACAAAATTCGTTAAGGCTTTTCAGGATCTGATTTTATTCTCGGGTCTATATGGCAGATATCCAAACCCTTTTAATCCAAGCCGTTTCCATTTTTAAACTGAGCTCCAGATCAAAACCCCCGCACTCTAGGAAAATAACAGGCGCCAAATCAAAATCAAAGTAGGTACAATACATATTAGTTAATTGATCGGAAACCTTTTGGTTTGATTCTTAACTGGCTAGATTTTAAGCTTTGCAGTGTTTTTATATTCGGCAAACCTTGAACAATAGATGGCACATGAAATTCCGATGGCAGTACATAGTTTTAACCGGTTACAGAATACTAAACTATCAGACATTCGTAAATCGCGATCTTCTGCGGACCTTAATACTGCATTTCACTGACTTGATATACTTTAAACTGACTCATAGACAATATATTTACCTCATTCTTTTGTTCCTGCTTTTCTACCTTTCCACAAAATTACTTATTTTCTTCTCTTAACTTCTCAACTAACTCTCTCATAATTTTCACTTCAAGACAAAGGAAGGAGCACATGGTTCCCTCCAAGGTTTAAATCTTTTCTTAACATTAAAACATTAAAGCAAACAACAGCAGAACATCCACGCAATCACTTTGTTAAACACACACAGACACACATGGAAGCTTCCAACATTCATTCAAACTTAACATTTTAAACTGGGATGAAAGTAAAATACTTAGAGAATACAGAGCGTTGATTAAGACAATCGCTTTTATTCTTCTTTCTTCCAAACTGTAATTAAACTCAAAAACTGAAGTAAATTCAAGAAATCTTATCACTTTAATCTTTAACAGTTTTAACACTTCCCCAGCCCCCCTGAGGCTAAACCAAGCTGCAAAGCACTGCATCCACTGCCTGCAACAAACACTCCACAGGAACAAACAGGCTTCAACAGCTCCTGCTCTCAATCTAATACAACAACAACCACCTACATTCAACAAGCAACCAGATCACACAAGCACACTGAAATACAAAAACTAAGATCTCTCCTATCCACCTCCAGGTATGCGACTAGCCCATTCTACCAATTCATCGTAATCTTGGGACATAATCACTCCCATTTTTAGGATGACTTGGTGAGCGCTAGAGAGTCCACCCTTAAAAGCCTGGATGAACGCTCGATCTCCTCGACCTGGGTTCCCTTGTCCTGAGCACTCTTGATATACCTGGAACAACCGTTCCCCATATTCAGAAGCTCCTTCCCCTTTTAACTGTTTTGTTGTGGTAATTCTACTCCAGTTAGTGGGAGCATTCCCTAATACCCTCTGAATCTCTGCTTTAAACTGGGTGAAGGGTGCCTGTTGGGCATCTATCTCTGATGTTAGGGTGACTGCATGTGTCCACCATCCCCCACTATAATCCTGCGCTGGAGGAGCGGCGGGTCCACCTGCTACCTGCCTCCACTTATCCGCTGGACAGGCTGCCCTGACCAGCTGGTGTACATCTCTCAGGTGTAATTGGTGTCCTACCCAGATTGTGTCTAATTCTTCCCAGAATTTAGTGTTTGCGCTTCGAGTTTGTAATTTACCCAGGGAAGCCATTATTTGCTGTCTCTCACCGAGGATGAAGGGTTTATAATTTGCCTTCAGCTGCGCATCTGTTCCCCCTCAGGCTACTGGCGCTAAGTTGTGTTCTAGCGCTTCCCACTCCTCTGGAGGAACGGTTGGTCCTTGTTGTGTGGACTCATAAGGAGGTAGAGGAACAGTTTCCCCTCTCCATTGCTTTTCTTCTAATACCTGGTTTTGTTTCTCCAGTTCCCTTACTCGGGATTCTAATTCTCTAATCCTTTCTTTATCTTCACTCCACTTCTTAGTAGAGGTGACTACTTACTCAATTAGACCAGCTAACCGATGTATTAACAATACTCCTATCTTCTTTGTCTTGTTTCTCTTTTCTTTATCTATCCACTTTCTCTGCTGCTCTAAGGTCTGAGAAGTATCCCAGCCATCCTTTTTAATGCTTGCCTATCTGTCATGTACACTTCAATGAGAGAACCTGCAGATCCCCTCTTTACTTCATTATCTGCCATTTCGCAGACTTCACTACCACCGGTCACTATTGCCACCTTGGCAATGTGTTTTAGGCACCGTCCGTCCACGATTACTTCCTAGTAAAGTGTGCTCTCTATCGTAGGGATTTCACTACCCCCGGCCACTATTACTACTCTAGCACTGTGTTTCACTACCGTCTCAGGGTTTCAATTTGTACTCACGGCTTCCACTATTACCTCGGCAATGTGCTTCTCCACCAGAGTCCGGTTTAGGTCAGAGTTGATCAGCTCCTTTTCCGCCCCGCTTTTACAACATTGACAGTCCAGTACCCAACTTTACAAACTTTCATGCAATCAGATGGCAGCTCTGTGTTTGTTCGCCACTACAGAGTTTGATGTTAACCGACCTCTGCTACTTGTGCTTCACAATCCTAAGTGGCCTTGGTGCCTCTGTGCCTACTTCAATTCCTGACCTACGCGTGGGGGATTTCCTCTCTTAACAACCGGTCTAAGGCTGGGTTTTTGAGACAGGCACTACCTTGTCCTCTTGTCGGTCGGCACAAGCAAGTTACTTATCACTATCAGCAGTTAGTACTTATCACTATACCGTATACAACAATACTTATTACTACAAATACCCCTTAAGTTTAACCCCTTTCAAACTGTATTCTTGACCTTGTCTAACTCCCACAGATTCAGTGATCTCTACCCCGGCTTTCCGATCGTGGCCAATCGATCGGAGCTTACCAGCTTACCAGTAATAGGATCCTAGCCGACTACGCCAATTGTTGTGGGAAAATTGCCACCAGAGTCAGACTGGAGGTTCAACAATACAGTTTTATTTAACGAAGCTTCATGGAGAAAGGCCCTGGCACTCCGCAGTACTTTAGGCAGCTACCTTCTCTCAATGATACAATAGGAGTTGTTCATTTTTATACTTTTCAGACAATGGATAGTCCGGACATTAGCCATTTAACACATCGTTATAGCTGAGTAGGATCGATAGTTTAACACATCATTACAGCCAGACATATACAGACATTGGCTTTTAACATCACATTGTTTCATAGAATGGATACATTTCCTCCTTCAGTGACCATCAATGGACTTAGTTTTGGTCTATACATACAGTAATTGGTTTTCCTGCATTTATGTATTCCCGTTCCCATTTATGGCTAATCTCTTTATCAGTCCTTATTGTCCTAGGTCTGTCCTTATCTTAAAAGTGCCTCAAGCCCTTACTGGTTTCCTGTAGTATCTGATTCCTGCATGTTTAACTTTAAATAACTGTCTGTCCTGCGTGTTTTAATTTCAAGTAGCTGTCTGCACTAAAAGTCAGTGCCTGCTTAATACCTCTTTCCCAGGTACCCTTTTTATGTGCCAGGCAGCCATTTTATGTGTTAGGTGTCCATCTTTATGTTTTTCCCCACTTCAATACTCAACATTTTAATTTGGAACCTAATTCCTCAAACTTTCTTAGCAGAATACCTTGTCTGATTCTACCTAAGCCCATTGGTTCCTATGTGGACAATGGCAACTGGATTCTCCTAGTCCAAGTTTGTTTCTGGCCACAAGGAAATGTCCTTAATCATTACATTCGGCAAATAACACACCCTTTGCAACTCCCAGTAATGGCTGTGGAGAATAGTATCTATTTCCCTGAATATAATGCCTCCTATCACTACCACCCCCCCCCCCCCCACCCCCCTCCCCCCACTGTCTCCCTTCACTCGAATGGAATTCTGCCACATGTAGCCAAAATCAGTTTGATCATCAACCCTGCATTCCTTCTCTGCATCTGCACAGATAGCAAGCACCTTGTAACTGTTGGACGAAGTCAGGAGCTGGGTCTCCTCAATTACTACATGCTGATTTGGCATACCTGCCTGACTCGCAGTCACAGCCTCCTGCCCCTGACCACTGACCAATTCTAAAGTTCTGTCTAACCTAAAGGGTTTGACTACCTCCTGGAATTAAGTAATTAGCTAAATCTCTCCATCCATGACATCTTTCCATGTCTGCAACTCAGTCTCTAGCTCAGTAACTCTGAGCCCAAGTTACGCAAGCTGCGGAGCCTTACTGTAGATAAAGTTGTCCGAAATTGCAATGCATACCACAAATTCCCACCATCCTTTCCATGTCTGTTCAATCTTATTTATTTAATTAGTCAATTAGTTATTAAATTATACAGCTAAAGTAATATAATGAGTGTGGTGAAATACTCTTCAATTGCCTGGATGGATGCACCTCCAACAACACTCAGGATGCTTGACACCATCCAGGACAAAGCAGCCTGCTTGATCAGCACCCCTTCCATAAACATTCACTCGCTCCACCATTGAGGCACAGAGGCAGAGGGCAGCACGGTGGCACAGTGGTTAGCACTGTTGCCCCTCAGCACCAGGGGACCCGGGTTCGATTCCTGGCTCAGATCACTGTCTGTGCAGAGTCTGCATGTTCTGCCAGTATCTGTGTGGGTTTCCTCCAGGGGCTCTGGTTTCCTCCCACAGTCCAAAGAAGTGTTGGTTAGCTGTGTTGGACATGCTAAATTATCTCTCAGTGTACCCGAACAGGCGCTGGAGTGTGGTGACTAGGGGATTTTCATAGTAACTTCATTGCAGTGTTAATGTAAGCCTGCTTGTGACGCTAATAAATAAACTTAAAACTCAACTTAAATACTTATCTACACCATATGGACTGCAGCAGTTCAGATGGAAGCTCATCACCACCTTCTCAAGGGCAGTTAGGGATGGCCAATAAATGCTGGCCTAGCCACCAATGCCCACACCAATGCAGAATTAAAAAAACACTCTCCTAGCTTGGAGCCAAAGGATGAAGATTAACCAGGCTGAAAAGATTTGAAATAAGGAGCCACCCCTTCCCCATCCATGAACAAAGTTCCAAATTTTGCAATTAATCTAGGTTGCATTCTAGCATTGTTTTCTTTCTATATGGCCCCTTATTTTGTGCAATTTGCAAACCTGCCTTCTTTTATAGAGTATTGATGACTCACTCTCAAGTTATAAATCTAGTTGAGTTTCCAACTACAATAATTAGCATCTGTTTAGGCAACCACTTTTAGCTGATTGGCAGAAAACTACCACTTCCAGGCACTGGATGTTTAACTAGGCTGCTTGAATGGCTTGCAGTTTGAAAGATGAATGTTAGAACCAGGCTCTTAATGTAAGCTTAAACTTTGAGAAAATTTTACTAGAAATTCCCACATGATCCAAATTCCTAACTTTGCACTCAGTCTTTGTTGCAATCTGCCATTATTTTCGATGTGTCTCCTTGTTGTGGGACGGGGGAGGAGGGGAAGGGGCATGGTGGGATCTAGAACTAGGAGACACAGTTTAAAAGTTATGGGTCTCACATTTAAGATTGAAATGATGAGAATTTATTTTCTGTCAGACATTCAGTAGTCTGTAGAATTCTGTTCTAGAAACGAGAGAGTGCAGAATGTGGTCTTAGCTAGGGTGCAGAGAAAGATCAACTTAATGCAAGGTAGGTCCATTCAAAAGTCTGACAGCAGCAGGGAAGAAGCTGTTCTTGAGTTGGTTGGTACGTGACCTTGGACTTTTGTATCTTTTTCCCGACGGAAGAAGGTGGAAGAGAGAATGTCCAGGGTGCATGGGGTCCGTAATTATGCTGGCTGCTTTGCCGAGGCAGCGGGAAGTTTAGACACCAACCTGACCCGGTTGCTGATCATAATAATTATGCAAACCCACCAACTATAATACAATTAACAGGTTTGACAGCCCATTCAACAGCCCACCACCATGTACCCAGTATCCCAGCAGGAATGGCACCGAGCGGGCTTTGTGAATTAGCTGCCTGACCTAAAACTGATTTTTTGATATTTTCAATCAGTTTATGGCTAGGCATAGGGATTGGATGACAGCTAAGTCACAGCTTTGATAATATACAAGCACATCAAGGTAATTCCACAGTGGGTCACTACTTTGAACTTATGAAAATTTGAGAATTCACGAAAATAAAATTATCTCAATACCTTAATGAAACCTTAAATTCACAATTAAGTAGGAAAAATTCAGTAAAAATGTATTGAAAAATGAGAAAGACTTGGGAAAAATTTTAATGTGAAATTTGGCTACACTCCTGTGGCAGAACTCATTAGAGTCATAGAATCATAGAGTCATAGAGGTTTACAGCATAGAAAGAGGCCCTTCGGCCCAACTTGAAAAAAAAATAATGATCCTTCCGCAAGTTCACCTATGGAAACCTTGTTATGACTTTTTACTTCCAGATAATCAAGTTTGATTGTCTTCTCGGCGCTCTGCCATTAACATACCTATTCCCCTTTTGTCCCAAAGCTTGAAACAACGGGCAGGCATGGCTCTGTCATATTTCAAAATATCCTGATTATTTTACAATGAAAGAATCAAAACATATTTTTATTATGTCACTATTAAGTTCCATTTAGCTCCTCAGGGGCTAAATTCATAGGAGGAGACAGTCTCAAGCTTTTGGACAAAAGGGGAATAGGTATGTTAATGAGTTCTCCTGAAACTTAATTATCCAGCTATCAAAAATGTTATTCTTAATTGTCTGGGATACTAGATGCAGAGCTTTCATGCTCCCATTAGACATCCACGCGCAAGATGGTGGGTAGCGACTGAATTCATATGTGCACAGCATGAGGTTGTCTAACTTGAACTGTCATCTCTTTGGGGTGGGGGGTACGGGGGCTGGGAAAATGAGCAGTAACCGCTTAATTGACGGGTCTTTTGGCCAACCCAACAATAATAAGAGATCAGAGGTTAAATTGCTGATCAGATAGGAATAGAGGACAAGAAACACAGAGGTCTGCAAAGAGAGATATATCCAAGAGCCAAGGCCTTGCCCTGAAGATATTGTTAGTCAAATGATGAGAGACGACTGAGCAGAAAATATGGATCCTGAATCCACTGGTAAGGACAGTGTTGAGTATTCTTTTTGATATAAAGCGATACAGAATCAAGTCAGGGAAAGTGCAGTGAGTGAGATTTGCTACAAATGTTTCTTCCTGTGTTCAGTTAGGTACTGCGAAATAGTTTAATGAGTTGTTCTAGCTTTATCTCATTAAAATTTGAATCTGTTTGCCATTCGGAAGATTGCTATAGATTTTCACATGGAGATAAATACCAGATGACAGTATCTGGTACATTTGAGGGTTTTATTGTTACAGGTCTAGAACATGCCATTGTACTGCAACGTGCTGTGTGATAATGAATGTCGAATCCAATCACTGGAGAAATACTGAATATCAAGAGCAGATCCAAAACGCCTCCAATAGCATGGATCCTATCAAGAGAGAGTACAGGATAAATATTATATAATAATCCTCAAAAAAATGTTTAAGTCTTATTAGGAACTGAAAAACTCACTGATTTTGCCCTTGCTGTATTTTTGTTTCTAATCTGGAACTAACAAACCAGACGAACTAGAGAATGAAGGAGCTTTGTTTAACCGAAGTATCTCGTTAACATCTTATTCATTACTTTACCAATGAGACCTAAGTATATAAAAAAGTACAAGCACATGAGACCGATTAAAAAATCTTTAGTAAGTGGATTATATTCATACTTGCGACAACTTTTAAAGTTTGCATTTTTTCTTGTTATGATAATCTCAGAGAAAAATAGAATAAGTGGCATTGTTAACTGTCACATTGCAATTCACTTGCTCAAAATGAATGTCCAATTGCTAACACCTGCCTAGTGCCTGCAAAGGAGCAGACAATTATTTGACAGCTGGCCCGACAACAGCTTGGCGGCAGTATCTCTTGAATTTCCACTTTGCATGTCAGATTAACATAAGGTGCTGTCATGATGTCAGCAGCATCTTCGACAGAAACTCCAGCCCCTGACCAGCAGGGGGTTACAAACTCAATGCCTCAATCCATCCCTAATAAGTCTGTGTTCACCAAACGAAACATGTTACACTAAAAATCCTCTCCACTTCCTCGTCTCTGAACTTAGGGCTAAAGTTAGGGCACCTTATGTTAATTACTGTGAAACAATTAAGCTTACAGAACTGTTTTTGAATCATTTTGCTGTGAATCATAGAATCCCTACACTGCACAAGGAGGCCGTTCAGCCCATCAAGCCTGCACCGACAACAATCCCACCCAGGCCCTATCCCCCTAATCCCACGTATTTACCCTGCTGATCCCCCTGATGCTAAAGGGCAATTTAGCACGGCCAATCCACCAAACCTGCACATCTTTGGGCTGTGGGAGGAAACCTGGAGGAAATACACGCAGACCCGGGGAAAACATGCAAACTCCACACAGAAAGTCACCCGAGGCTAGAATCGAACTTGGGTCACTGGCACTGTGAGATGGCAATGCTAACCACTGTGCTACCGTGCCGTTCATCATAATAGTGAAAAAGTGGTTAATGGATGTGATCCCTTTGTGTTCAGCTAGAGATTTTAATTGAAAAATGGTTTAAACCTTTTTGTAACCAATTGGTCACAATGTTATATTCATAACACTTCGTCCTTTTGCAATACCTTCAGAATCTTGAAACCACTCACCCTCAGGTACCATTTTTCTTAGGTTTCAGCATTATTTTAAACTAATTGTTATCATTGTGTTGTCCCAGGTACCTAGAGTTAATTTTCTAGTGTTATGCTGGTACTTAGTTTAGGTATCAACTGAGGACTAGTGTTGCATAATGTGGTTGACTTCTGACCTTAAACAAGTCCTCAGCTTGAAAGAGTTGAATCCTCAGAAACATCTACTGCAGACTGCAAGTCATGTTCAATAGTCTGAGCAGCCAGGTCCTCCCCATTGTTTCTTTAAATCTGTATGATATTTGGCTGGATGCCTGTTAGGTGTTGCTGATCTGAAAAACATCAGCATTACCTGGTCTCAGGAGTGAACCAGAACAGCCAAGGATTTTCAGCTCTTCCCTCATTCTAGCTGGAGGATTTAAAGAGCCATTAAACCATGGTTTAATACAAATAGAGATGTATCATTTCTTTTATGTAAGTGATCAATGGTGGGGACCTATTGTGTCAATGTGAAAAGGAAACAGTCACTCTTCTCAAAACCTTTCCTTACTTTGTTCCATGTTCCTTAAGTTTTTACAGTCTTTGGGATAGATAAGCAGAATATTGGGCTGACTGTTACGGACATATGATTGTCTCTCCATTCTTTTTACCAGAGATTTACCCATGGGGTCCTTTATACCTCTCGACAATTCAATTCCTCCAGTACAGTACCTTATAAGATTTCAGTGCTTTTATTTCTACTAATCTGCTTGAGATTCTGGACCAGATATTGAATGCTGAGGGAGAATTGCACTGTTGGAGTTGCCATCCTTCAGATATGTGGGCGATTTTCCCCCAAAACTTCTAAGTGTCAAATTCACATAAGCACTGGAGTAAATCATCCCGTTTTTTTCAGTGGCAGTTCAAAGAAGAATCTCCCACGCTCTGTGCACTGCTGAGTGTACCAACATAAATCATGTTAGAAATCAGGAAGTGGGGTTTAGTCCCACCCAGGAAGGCAGCAACATAGCGGCCACTGTGCATGTGCCAATCTGTCAGCGCCGAGACCGGCGCATGCGTAGTGGCCCCTGTCTGCCAGCCTCCTGACTGCTGGCCAGCTCAATCGCTAGCCAACCCCACGACCCCCATAATGCCAGCCCTCCATTCCCCACGGCCCGATCGCTGGCCCCGTGAACATGCCCAGGCCCAGCCTTGAACCCCCCCCTTGCCACCTGCAGCCCCAATCTCCCGATCCCCCCCACCGATTTCCCCACTCCCCCACCAGCAGTGCCGACCCTCCTCGTAGTCCCGACCCCCCCCTTCTCCACCCCGATGGCCAACCCCAATCACTGGCCAACCTCCCTCCCTCCCTCTGCTTGTGATCCCAAATGCAAAGTGGCAGCAGGACCCCCCCATCCCACAAATCACCCCCAGAGGCCCCACGCCCTCAGACCCCACACCCATTAGGCCCTGTCCCCTTGGCACTGCCCATGCCCAGTGAGCAGTGCCAAGGTGCCCCCTGGACATTGGCACTTTGCCTCTTGGCAGTGCCGGGGACCCAGGCTGGCAATGCCAAGGTGCCATCCCCCACCGCCTGACCCTCTGGAGGGCTCTGATTGCCCCCCCCCTTCACTCCAGCGGGGTCAGGCCACCAGCTCCCCATTAGTGGGGAGCAATTGTAAACCCCGCTGGAATAAAATACTCCTGGCCAGGGGAGGGGGGGGATGGTGGCGTATACACAGAGTTCCAGAACTATCAGACTCTGGTGTGAATAGGCCCCACCCCCCCTGGGTTTTTAATTATATTCACGATTGTGACCTCTGCATTGCACAGAGCGGGGAGATTCAGGTCTGAAGTTGCACTGAAAAAACAGTTGTGATTTACACAAGTTTTCTCACCAATTCAGCACTTTTGGGAGAATCGCCCCTATGTTTCTCAGAGGGAATTTTTCTTGTCTCAGTTGACAACAGATATCACATTCTCCGGACAGTGAAAGAATGAAAGGTTGAATTAATCTGTAGGATTTCTCGATTTCCAATATTTATTCTTTTTATTTTAACGATGGCATTGTTTTTTCTTGGACATTCCAGTCCAAATTGTGGATTAAGATCACTGAATTCGAACTAAATATCGAGATTTAAAAATGACAGAATACAATATAAAATCCCATAACATATGTTTTTTTTAATCAATGGTAAAACTGACTTTATCTCCCCCTATATAAGTGACTACCAGGCAATGGACCCACCTCATATTAAGTTGATCTTTCTCTACACCCGAGCTATGTCAAATCAAATCAAAATTTAGTCATTTTTGAGAATGAAAACTTCATCTTCAATATTCCCTGCTTATACTCTTGTATCTCTGGAGTTTTAAAGTAAATTCCTACAGCAGTATACTGCTGAGCTTTAAGCAAAACAATAAAAGAGCTATCTTCCTAGCTTGTACTTCAAAGCTGGCCCATGGAACCAGACTAAAATCAAAGAGGCTGTTGATAGCCATTGAAACAGATCTATAACTTTGATTAATCGTACATGCCACAAAGACAATTCAGTGAAAGAACATAATCATTTGTTTGCGAGTAGTGTTCAACCCAGTGTTGTTATGCATGTCAGAAGGAAGACAAAGGTGGATTTGTCACAGACTGGGCACCACACTACATGCATCGCAGTTCAATCTCAAAACCGTCTACAAACAGGCTGATATGAAAATGGATTGGTCAGTGGAAACCTGAAAATGCATTTTGGTCAAAATTCTCCTGTCTCGAACGCTGCTGGAATTATAGCAGGCATGACAGAAAATCCAGCGGACTGTTTAAAGGTCCTTTGAGCTCAGGTGGGATTTTCCGGTCTTGAGGCTCACACTGCCTTTTGTTTCCTTTAGAAAATATGAGCCTGAAATCCCACAGGGGGTCTGTCAACCTCCTGCTGTAACTCTGGTGGAAGATTGGCAGAACCACCATTGGGCGGCATGGTGGCACAGTGGTTAGCACTGCTGCCTCACAGCGCCAGGGACCCGGGTTCAATTCTGGCCTCAGGTGACTGTGTGGAGTTTGCACATTCTCCCCGTGTCTGCGTGGTTTCCTCAGGGTGCTCCAGTTTCCTCCCATGCTCCAAAGATGTGCGGGTTAGGTTGATTGACCATGCTAAATTGCCCTTTAATGTCAGGGGGAATTAGGAGGGTAAATATGTGGGGTTACAGGGATAGGGCAGGACCTAGGTGGGATTGCTGTCGGTCTAAGCTCGATGGACCAAAAGCTCTCCTTCTGCATTGTAGATTCTATGATCTATGATGTGGAGATGCCGGCGTTGGACTGGGTGGGCACAGTAAGACGTCTCCCAACACCAGGTTAAAGTCCAACAGGTTTGTTCATTATCACGAGCTTTTGGAGCACTGCTCCTTCATCAGGTGAGTGGGAGAGTTGGGTTCACAAACATGGCATATATAGACACAGACTCAATTGCAAGATAATGGTTGGAATGCGAGTCTTTACAAGTAATCAAGTCTTTACAGGTACAGACAACGCAAGTGGAGAGAGAGATAATGACAGGTTAAAGAGGTATGAATTGACTCAAGCCAGGACAGTTAGTAGGATTGTGCATCTTCATGCACAAGTTCGAACAAGACCTCTTCACCGCATAGGACATTCAACTGATGCTATACACTAGATACATCGATGACATTTTCTTCCTTTGGACTCATGGCGAACAATCACTGAAACAACTATATGATGACATCAACAAGTTCCATCCCACCATCAGACTCACCATGGACTACTCTCCATAATTGGTTGCATTCTTGGACACACGCATCTCCATCAAGGACGGTCACCTCAACACTTCATTGTACCGCCCACAGATAACCTCACAATGCTCTACTTCTCCAGTTTCCACCCTAAATACATAAAAGAAGCCATCCCCTATGGACAAGCCCTCTGCATACACAGGATCTGCTCCGATGAAGAGGATCGCAACTTACACCTCCAGACGCTGAAAGATGCCCTTATAAGAACAGGATATGGCGCTCGATTCATCGATCGACAGTTCCGATGCGCCTCAGCGAAAAACTGCACTGACCTCCTCAGAAGACAAACACGGGACACGGCGGACAGAGTACCCTTCGTCGTCCAGTACTTCCCCGGAGCAGAGAAGCTACGACATCTTCTCCGAACCTTCAACATGTCATCGGTGAAGATGAACATCTCGCCAAGGCCATCCCCACACCCCCACTACTTGCCTTCAAACAACTGTGTAACCTCAAACAGACCATTGTTCGCAGCAAACTACCAGCCTTCAGGAGAACAGTGATCACGACACCACACACTCCTGCCACAGCAACCTCTGCAAGATGTGCCGGATCATCGACATGGATGCCATCATCACACATGAGAACACCATCCACCAGGTACACGGGACATGCTCATGCTACTCGGCTAACGTTGTCTACCTGATACGCTGCAGAAAAAGATGACCCGAGGCATGGTACATCGATGAGACCATGCAGATGCTACAACAATGGATGAATGGACACTGCTCGGCAATCACTAGGCAGGAGTGTTCCCTTCCTGTCGGGGAACACTTCAGCAGTCAAGGGCATTCAGCCTCTGACTTCGGGTAAGCGTTCTCCAAGGCAGTCTTCAAGACGCATGACAACGCAGAATCGCTGAGCAGAAACTGATAGCCAAGTTCCGCACACATGAGGATGGCTTCAACCAGGATCTTGGGTTCATGTCACACTACGTAACCCCCACCATTTGGCGCGGGCTTGCAAAATCCTACTAACTGTCCTGGCTTGAGACAATTCACACCTCTTTAACCTGTCATTATCCCTCTCGCCACTCGCATTGTCTGTACCTGTAAAGACTTGATTACTTGTAAAGACTCGCATTCCAACCATTATCTTGCAATTGAGTCTGTGTCTATATATGCCTTGTTTGTGAACCCAACTCTCCACTCACCTGATGAAGGAGCAGCAATCTGAAAGCTTGTGATACCAAATAAACCTGTTGGACTTTAACCTGTTGTTGTGAGACCTTTTACTATGATCTATGACCAAGGATACTGCTCACCTGTCCCTTTCTAATGAGGTGCCTGATCACTAAGCTACAAACTCTGGCATCATGGCTCGACAAATTCAATATTGTTTTTTAGTCATTCATGGGGTGTGGACGTCGCTGGCTAGGCCAGCATTTTCTGCCTATCCCTAATTGCCCTTGACCTTGAACTGCTGTAGTCCATGTGGTATAGATACACCCATAGCACTACTAGAGAGGGAGTTCCAGGATTTTGATCCAGCAACAGTGAAGGAACTGCGATTTAGTTCCAAGTCAGAATGATGTATGGTTTGGAGGGGACATTGCAGGAGGTGGTGCTCCCATATATATGCTCTGCTTGTCCTTCTAAGTGGTAGGTTGTGGGTTTGGAAGGTGCAGCCAAGTTGCCTTGTTGAATTGCTGCGGTGCATCTTGTATATGGTACACACTGCTGCTATTGTGCATGTGGAGGGAGTGAATGTTTAAGGTGATGGATGGGTGTCAATCAAGTAGGCTGCTTTGTCATGGATGGTTTCGGGCCTCATGCGTATTATTGGAGCTGCACTCATCCAGGCAAGTGGAAATTATTCCATCACATTCCTAACTTGTGCCTTGGTGATGATTGACAGGCATTGGGGAGTCAGGAAGTGAGCTCCCGGATTCTGACCAGCTCCTGTAGCCACATTATTTACATGGCTGGTCCATTTTAAGTTCTGGTCAATGTTAACCCTCAGTCCATTGATAGTGAGGGAACTCAGTAATAGAATGTCAATGATCGCCAGGGGATGATGGCTGGATTCTCTCTTGTTGCAGTAGTAATTACCTGGTGCTTCCATGGCATGAATACTACTTGCCATTTATTGGCTCAAGCCTGAATATTGTCCAAGTCTTGCTGCATATAGACATGGACTGCTCCAGTATCTGACGAGTCGTGCTGAACATTGTGCAATCATCTGCAAACTTCCCCATTTCTGATCTTATGATGGAGGGAAGGCCATTAATGAAGCAACTGAAGATATTTGGGCCTAGAACAGTTTCCTGAAGAATTCCAGCAACGAGGCCCTGGGGTTGAGATGACTGACCTCTAACAACTACAACCAACTTCCTTTATGCGAGCTGTGACATCAACCAGTGGAGAGTTTCCCCTGATTCTCATTGACCTCAATTTTGCTGGGGCTGCTTGATGCCACACTTGCCCTATCAGCACTGGGGTTTGGCTACACCACATGGATTGCAGCGGTTCAAGAAGGCAGCTCACTGCCACCTTCTCAAGAGCAATTAGGGATGAACAATAAATGCTGGCCTAGCTAGAGATGCCCAAACCCTGAAAATGAATTTTAAAAATGTCAATGGCAGTCACTTTCACCTCACCTCTTGAGTTCAGCTCTTTTGTCATTATTTGAATCAAGGCTGTAATGAGGTGAGGAGCTGATTGACTTTGGCAGAACCCAAACTGAGTGTCGGTGAGCAGGTTATTGCTGAGTAAGTACCATTTTATATCAGTATCAACAGTACTTTCATCACTTTACTGATGATCGAGAGTAGACTAATGGGTCAATAACTGTTGATTTGAATTTGTCCTGCTTTTTGTGTACAGGACATACCTGGGCAATTTTCCACATTGCTGGCAAGATGCCAATGTTGTAACTGCACTGGAACAGCTTGGCTAGGGTGTGCGGCAAGTTCCAGAGCATAAGTCTTCAGTACTATTGCCAGAATGTTGTCAGAGGCACAGCCTTTGCAGTTTCCAGTGCCTTCGATCGTTTCTTGATATCATGTGGAAGGAATTGGCTGAAGATTTAAAGCGAGGTACAGTTTTACAAAAGAGATAATTGAAGGATAAATAAAGTTTATCCCACAAAATGCCCTTTTGTGGAAAAAAACACTTTTCAATCCTTGGAGCTGATCCAGGAGACCTCAGGAGGAGGTCAAGATGGATCATTCAGCCGCCACTTCTGGCTGAAGATTGTTGCTAATGCTTCAGCCTCGTCTTTTGCACTAATATGCTGAGCTCCGTGAAGCCTTCTCCTGTTAGTTGTTATAATTGTCCACAACCATTCATGACTGGATATGCCAGGACTGGAGATCTTAGGTCTGATCCGTTGGTTGCGGGATCACTTTGTTCTATTTATCACAAGCTGCTTCTGCTATTTGGCAGGCAAGTAGTCCTGTGCTGTAGCATCACCAAGACAACACCTCAATTTTAGGTGTCGTCTTGGTGATGCTACAGCACAGGACTACTGGTGTTGTGCTGGCATGCACTCTTCATTGAACTTATCAAACATCTTCATCATTCCCTGACTCTCAGGTACTTTACCCTTTTTGCAGAACCTTTTATTTCTTGTATGCATATGGAAAGTCTTACAATTTCCCTTTTATGTTAACTAGCCTTAAAATGGGAACATGTCTGAAACATGGAAATGATCATGAGTTCAGAAAATCTGCCTCAATCTGCATCTGACTCTCTCAAGCTAAAGATATGCTGGGACTCTAACTGAGCAGATAATGTAATCCACGTCTGCAGTGCTCTGTTTAGATTCCATTTGTCAGAACCTTGGGAAGTACCTGATGGCTCTGTCTGGATTGTTTCACAGTAAGAAGTTTAACAACACCAGGTTAAAGTCCAACAGGTTTATTTGGTAGCAAAAGCCACACAAGCTTTCGGAGCTCTAAGCCCCTTCTTCAGGTGAGTGGGAATTCTGTTCACAAACAGAGCTTATAAAGACACAGACTCAATTTACATGAATAATGGTTGGAATGCGAATACTTACAACTAATCAAGTCTTTAAGAAACAAAACAATGTGAATGGAGAGAGCACCAAGACAGGCTAAAAAGATGTGTATTGTCTCCAGACAAGACAGCCAGTGAAACTCTGCAGGTCCACGCAATTGTGGGAGTTACAAATAGTGTGACATGAACCCAATATCCCGGTTGAGGCCGTCCTTGTGTGTGCGGAACTTGGCTATCAGTTTCTGCTCAGCGACTCTGCGCTGTCGTGTGTCGCGAAGGCCGCCTTGGAGCTCCGAAAGCTTGTGTGGCTTTTGCTACCAAATAAACCTGTTGGACTTTAACCTGGTGTTGTTAAACTTCTTACTGTGTTTACCCCAGTCCAACGCCGGCATCTCCACATCATGGATTGTTTCAAGCAGATCACAGCAAGCATTCATTCAGCAACAGAGAGGTGTTACTGTCATTTCTACAGTCACCCTTACATTTGGACAGTGTGACAACAGACACAGCGATCAAATTTGAGAGGAATGATTTCCTTAACCTAAAATGTTGACAAATTCAGAGAAAATATTGCCCAATACCTGGGCCATCATGATTAAATAGTTCAGCTGCAATGAGATCTGAGCCCAATAGCTTGTATTCTAAGCTTGTTTGTGAGTCTTTGGTAATTGATCAAGAGTGCTAGGTTCAGAGAATGTTAAATTTGTTGCTCTGGAAGCCTAGCTAAGGATGCATCAATTTATCACTCAATGTCCATTGAAGAACTCATTGAAAATTTCAATCCAACTTTCCAATCGTTTGAGCTCCTCAACGATTAGTGCATGATCACTTACAATATTGATGATAGGCCCATGTGCAACTTTTAAGTACATCATTGTCAGTTTTTTTTCTATCATGTTGATTTGCATCTGGTTGAATTCCTCCCACTTTGTTTTCCCACTAGATGTTCTGTATTTAACTCAGTCTAACCTCTCTTTGACAATAGTGTAGTGTTTCTCCTGTACTATGAAGTTCCTGTTATTCATACAGCTGAGGTTGACAGCATATTTCTCATCAATAAGGGTGCAAATCTCTACATCTTTTCATCAAAGCAAATCTGGTGATTGTGGCAAGCATAGTCCTTGGATTTAGTTGAGATTTTGTAAACACGCTCCGTGAACTTTGTCCACTCCATCTTCCCTATCTGGATGTTATGGCTGATATATTATTCACTGTCTTTGTAATTGCTTTTGAGAATTCCTGATAAACAAAGGGGTTCAGTTCGCTCATATTCAGTCATTTCATAGTTTTAGGAGCTTTGACGATAAAGAGTTGGGTTATGCCACACACAATTTAGATTGGATTAAGGGATGGCAAAGTCAAGTTTTAATTGCAGCCTTGATAACATGAATGTGAAAAAGATGATCTGTGAATGTCCAAAAAATATTAAATAGCTTTGTACTGTTTGTGAAGTGAAGATATATTTAATGCTAAGACAGAGAATCAAAACTACTTCCCTTGCGCACAACTGATTACAGACATGAGCATTATACATATTGTATAACAATTACTTAATTAAGTATACAGTTCATTAACAGAAAATTAATATTATGATATAATAAATACATATTTAACTTGCCAGGATTGTTCTTTCAAATATTACCCTAAGGATTGAAAAGTGTTTTTTTTCCACAAATGATATTTTGTGTGATATACTATATTTAACCAGTGATGATCTTTTTTTTATAAATGTATATCTCATTTCAAATCTAACCATGGATTTTAGATCACCCAGTTGTTTTCTACGGTCATTAACATCCGCTGAAGTTAAAGGTAGGGTAAAACCGTAGATGACAAGTCCATTAAAGTCCATTGATTGTTTCACTTGTGTTAACATTTTTCAATTTGCTCACTTTATGAGAGCACTTAATATTCTCATGACAGTGTTATGAATAAAGGACACGAGACAATTTATATGTGCAACAGCTCAAATGTGTTATCTGCGCTACTCATTAAAATAAATGGAATGGTTTTCTATTAATTGCAAAGACTGAGCTGACCATATCTCATTGTGAAACTTGGAAGAGAGCATATCTAACTACACAAGAGCCATAAGTCTATAAAAGGATAAATTTTGCATGGCCCCATGCCACTGGCATTCCTGTAATGTTACTGAGTATATTGGCTTCATGCAAGTTCCTACCAGCAGTCTGTATATAAAACACTGCAGCAGATTGAAACAAAAATTGACTGCCAATGCTTTATTAACTAAAGTATAACATATGTACTGGGTGTGGTTCAGCAGCAGCAGCAAATGTATAATTGTGTGGAGAAATAAATTTACTTGTGCAGTGGGCATGGTGGTACTGATGATTAACTGTTGTCTTGATAGAAATTAAACAAGTTCTTGCATTAAAGCTTATCAAATAAGTGTAAATAAAAGCCGACAGAACCCGCAATGAAGAAAGCTCTGTCAGTTCACTGTCAGTTAGATCTTTGTGTAAAACCCACACTATTCCTTTTTCCCCAATGGTGTTCAGTGCACTAGGTGGCAGCCTATACCACAACTCAACAAATAAACATGAGGAATTTCCTCCAGGTCAGCCATGTACAGGATACAGACAGTCAGCTGAATCCGTCCAATGCACGGTACTTTCCTTTTGCTTACGCACAAGTAATTCAAACTTCCTTGGCCTTGAGGATTAAATAAAGCTGTTTCCTGATTATGCATTAGGATGAAGGAGTGAACAATGTATTCACAGCATTCAGGAGATAGCTTTCAGATTCATTAAGTTTAAAGAGACGTAAAACGGTTAAATGTTTCCTTGTATGTGGTCTATTCGATGATTGTACATTTGGGTCTGGCCCCTGCTCTGAAAGATTGAACAGCCCTGCCCTAACTAATGAATAATTTAAGATTTCATAGTTTACATTTCATTCTTCCTATTATTTTTTAGAGTCCTGTTCATAACAGTATAAAGTGTACACATTTATCAATTGATTTTAGCAATAATTCTACAAAATTAGTTCATTTGTTTAATCTTTTGCTGATGAAGAGAGCCTCAGCTCTTTTATTCCTTCTTGATTTTCAAACATCTAGTTCCTTAAATCTTTCTGTAATAAATTTCAGGTCTGTATTGAAATGTTTTTGGATTCAGTGGGCAAGGAAATAGGTTTGTTTGTTTTAATTTTTTCTTGTTATGTATGTTTTGATGTCAGCACTGCCATTTCTGAGCTCAATATTCCAGCCAATGCCCTCTCTTAATCTAGTTCGTCTGCACTGCTGTGCTATTTAAAGGGATTATCAACTACCTGCAGATTCGCTGATTGATTTGTTCTGGTTGTTGCTGATTCCATAAGTGTTTTGTGCATTCTATGGTTGTTCCAATTTGCATAAGTCGGTGGGGAGTTGTAATGACAAGTGCTGAATGACTTCATGTTCATGACTTCAAGGTATTTGCACAAACCAGTTGCCCCCAGAACAGAATGCATTTGTGGCCATTGTGGAATATACCATGATTTAGAGAATGAGCAGAGAGCACCAGAGCAGGACAAGCTGATGGAAGAAGGAGGAGGAGGAGGGGGAGAGAATGTCTCTGGGGAGAAGGCCATTACCATCCAGGGTGTTCAGGGGGAACAATTCTCCAATTCAGTGAGGTACAGTGTGTCAGGTGCCTCTGCATTACTCACTGAAATCTGCCATCTGCTGCAATCACAGCTGCAACCTCAGAACAGGGAAAGGAGTCCATTGTCAGTAGCTGTAAAGCTGACTGTGACAATGAAATTTCATGCATCTGGCTATTTCTAGCCTGGAGCTGCAGAAGCTTGCAATGTCTCACAGTTTGCCAACCAATTTTGAGCAAAGGAGGTCACTGAGGCCCACTATTGAGCAAACAACATTCTGTTCTCTCTTGTGAGAGGGAAGCAGGTGGAGTGGGTCCATGGCTTCACTAGGATTGCAGATCTTTCCATGGTACACACTGCCACTGACTATGGCCACTATTTTACCATTTTTATTCTAAGTATTGGCCGGACTTTAAACAGGGGATATTTCAGATCCTATTTCTGGGCATGTTTTCAGGTCCCCCCAATACGCACTCTGCCTGCAAAAATATCAGCGATTCCGAATTTCACTGCAGAAGCCCTTGGGGTCGGGGCTTAACACGCTTGAAAGCCTGCAGAGGAAGGTAGTGCACATGTGCAGGCCTCTGATGCTGCACATGTGCATTAGCAATAGCAGGGGTCTGACAGAAAAGAGAGGGTTGTCAGGGCCCTGAAGCAGCTCCTCTCCCTATAATCGCAGGGGCCCACGGCACAAGACATAGCCCCCCCCCCACCAGCCAGACCAATCGCGGACCCCGCCTCTCCTGACCAATCGTGGACCAGCTGCCCTCCCCCATCGATCCCTGCAGAGTGGCAGTGGGCCCCTCTCCCTCCCCCCCCCTCCCACTGATCCCTGCAGAGTGGCAGTGGACCCCCTCTCCCTCCCTCCCCCTCAACTGATCCCTGCAGAGTGGCAGCGGACCTCCCTCCGCCCTCCTACCCCCCCATCCCGATAGCTTCAGAATGGCAGCAGGCCCCCTCCCCCATTAGCCCCTCCCCATTGGCCCCTCCCCCATTGACCTCACCCCCTGGCACTGCCCGGTGGGCATTGCCCAGGTGCCAGTGTGGCTTTGCCCAGGTGCCAGGATGGCACTGTCAATCTGGCACTGCCAAAGGGACACCTCCCCCTTGCCCTTGGCCTCCCTGGGGGGGCCTCAATGGTCTCTGGTTCCACCGGCGAGGCCAAGTTGACTGCTCCCCGGCACTAACCTTTCCCAGCGAGGTCATAAAGGGACGAGGGCCCAGACATTTGAGTGCCGGGCTCACTAAGCAGATGTAAAACAGCATTGTAATACATTTCCATATATTAACCTACTTCCCGCTCATTTCCGGCATGAGGCTGACCGCGCTAGAAATGCGGCCCTCGTAAAATGGTGCCGGTAACGAAAACCGGCTCCAGTTGCACTAAGCCCTTTACAACCTATTTTATCACCACGTCGTGCCCAAAAACGGGCACAACGCAATGGTAAAATCGCCCCCTATGTGTACATTGCTTTGCTGGTGCTGCATTTCAATTCTTCCCGATACCACAACTGAAAGGGATTCCACTCCTTCAACATTCATATAGACTGATGCCTGATATCCTTACAGTGATCATGATTCCTTAATTCTGCAGTAATCTGTTGCATTTGAGGCATCAACAGCAAATGAAAAGATTGCTACTGGATGATAACATGGCTGATGACTTCAGAGCACTACCACATATGTAGATTGAACAGGAAAAAAATGAAAGACAAGCAGCCCCACTAAATGTGTAGCTGTCAATAGCCATAGTGGTTTGCTGCATGGTACACAACCTTGGCAACATGAGGGTCAGCCCTTGCCACCACATAGACAGCAAACAGCTGAGGAGAAAGAGGAAAAGAAAGAGCAAGGATGGAATAATCTCTTAATCTTAACATGCTCTAGAACTTCATCATCCCAACTGAAATCTCCAGTTACAGTTTCTTTCTCCTTAGTGAACACAGATGAAAAACATTCATTTCTGACCTCACCCACATCCTCTGGCTCCTTTGGTTTCTAATGGGCCCCACTCTTTCCCTGGTCATCATCTTGTTCTTAATAAAACTAAAAGAGGCAAGACTCAAAGGGTCAGATCCCCACAACCCTTGGACACAAAATCAAAGAAATTTATGAAACTCTTTATATCTTCCAGAAACAGCAAACTCAGCAGGGAAGGGTGCTCAAGATTTGGTTTTCCTGGAAAGTTGATACAGTAACTCAAGATAATAGCTGCACTGCTGCTTCACAGCTCCAAGGACCTGGGTTCGATTTCCGGCTTGGGTCACTGTCTGTGTGGAGTTTGCACATTCTCCTCGTGTCTGCATGGGTTTCCTCCGGGTGCCCCAGTTTCCTCACACAGTCCAAAGATGTGCGGATTAGGTTGATTGGCCATGCTAAAATTGCCCCTTAGTGTCCTGAGATGCGTAGGTTAGAGGGATTAGTGGGTAAAATATGTAGGGATATGAGGGTAGGGCCTGGGTGGGATTGTGGTCGGTGCAGACTCGATGGGCTGAATGGCCTCTTTCTGTACTGTAGGGATTCTATGATAATAGTGAGACAATATTTAGGAATAAATTTCAAAAACACTTCCAAGGGCTGCAAAAGCTCAAAAGTGAGTGTCATATCACTTTGCTCCCAGATGTCAAATCCACCTGCTTATTTGTAGGGGGAAGCAGTGGCGCAATGGCTTTGTCACTGGACTGGTAACACAGAGACCCAGGGTAATGCTCTGAGTGATGCGGGTTCAAGTCCCATCACGGCAGATGGTGAAATTTGAATTAAAAGTTTAATGATGACCACAAAATATTGTCGATTGTCATAAAAACCCATCTGGTTCACTAATGTCCTTTAGGGAAGGAAATCTGCCATCTGCCATCCTTACCCTGTCTGGCCTACATGTGACCCACAGACCCACAGCAATATGGCTGACTCTTAACTGTCCTCAGGGATGGGCAACTAATGCTGGCCCAGCCAGCGATCCCCACATCCCATGAACAAATAATAAAAAAAATACTCCCAGTGGGGTAGATAAAGTCAAAGCAGAAATCAGTAGGATGCTGCATTAAGGCATAATCCTACCTGTTACAGAGCCCATAAAGTTGTACTCAGGGTTAGTGTGAGTCCCTAAATCAAATGGCAAAATGCAGCAAAACAGATCTGTTAAAAGAGAAATACATCCAATGTCTTCTGCAGAACACCTGCAATCTTTTGCACTTGTGAGGGTCTCGGTGAACCTCGTGGCAGGGTGGGCAGTAAGTCACCAACCCTGCTGTTACCTCATGGGCCTGAAGATCTTGGCACCAAATTTAAACAGCACTTGGAAAATCGTTCATTCACTGCAGGCCATGAGCCCCAGATTCTGCATCAAACAGAATGTCTATGAAAAGGAAGCAATCTTCAGCCCCATGGTTCTACAATAAATTCCTGGAGACTCTGGGAGGTGTTGTTTCCTCAGGGCGGTAGCAGGAGGCCCTCCCTTCTGACCATAGTGGTTTTGGAGGAGGTTGTCAGGTTGGTTAGCACCCATGGGGCCCAACACAGAACCGGCCCGCAGTGCAGGAAGAGAATGAATGTTCTGCTGTGCTCCACCTAGGTAAGTTCACCGTCTACTCACTGCAAACACACACTCTCAAAAGGATGTCAGGCAGTCCAGGGTTTAGAGTCCACAGAGATGTCATACACGATCAGCACATGGGACATCTGCACTGAATGTAGGCCAGCCATTCAAAGTTCTCGATCTCATATTGGT
Organism: Mustelus asterias; assembly: GCF_964213995.1. Classification (NCBI taxonomy): domain Eukaryota; kingdom Metazoa; phylum Chordata; class Chondrichthyes; order Carcharhiniformes; family Triakidae; genus Mustelus; species Mustelus asterias. Next base: position 67,829,911 of record NC_135805.1, read on the forward strand.
CCCTGAACAAATGGTTTCTTAATCACTTACTGGGAAGGCACAGAAATAATAGGAATGCATGCTTCTGAACCTCAGAGACTGCAGCGGTTTAAGAAGGCAGCTCACCACCACCTTCTGAAGGGCAACTAGGGATGGGCAACAAATGCTGGCATGGCCAGCAAAGCTGACATCCCATAATTGAATTTTTAAAATTGCTCATTCATCCAATGGCTTCTCAAGCAATCCATTTGACTTTCCATCTGCAGGACAAGTTACCGCTTAACAAATGTAGGTGCGCCAAGAGCGGAGGGGGTACTCTGGAAATTTGTCCCCTGAGTAACTTTGAGGAACAGGCAGGAGAGGAGAGAGACCGTGCTTGCAAGGAAGGCAAAATCAGCTCCTTAACAACCCAGTGAGGATGCATCCAATTGACATCTACAATATGCAGGCATTGACTGTGAGTGATCTTTAATGTATTAGCTTGCTTAATCAATCACTAATTCTCATTTTTCTCTATTCCAGATGCCAGCAAGAAAAGGAGGAGGACATCACCCACAGACACCACAGCCAAGGTCTCTGACACTCGGAGGGCTGCTGGATCTTATCACACTAGAAAAATCATTCGAGACATCACTTGGGACAGAGGAATCTGATTTAAATCGCTACATCTTCTCGTGCCATCTGCAAACAACTGACACTAGTGCAACAGCAGCAGTAAATGCAATAACTTTAATGAGCAATTCTCCTGAGGCCAAAGCATGGTAGCCTGTGTTAATTAACTGCTTCGGGTATTGGCCGGGTAGTGACAAAGGATGGCCATTACCTGATGATGGGAGACCAGGCACCCATTGAGTCCGATTCATGTGACAAGCTTCTGGACTCAGCCCTTTGGGACCTCTTGGAGCTGCAGAATCAAGCAAGGAAACATTGGGCAGAGTTGGCAGTGGCCATCTGCAGATTAGGCCCAAGGCTGGAGGAGTCCACCCATGTTCTGTCAGCTGTCATGGCTCTGGCATGGGAGAACATGGAATTCTCCGTAGGAAGGGACACCCAGGTCCAGCAGTGTCTGCTAGTTTTGGATCTGTACTCCATCACACTAGCCATGGGTGCATTTCAGCAGTGACTGAATGTGAGGGGTGGCGGGACACCTCAACCTCCTTCCTAGTTCCCCTTCTCCTCAAAGAGTCAGGGACCGTCCTTTGGTCTCCGGCAGGGAGGAAGAGTATCGACCAGGCACTTTGGGGGCATCAAAGCAGGACATTCCAAGGGTGCCCTATCACTCCATTTCCTTTCTCCCATTGCCTCCAGCAGGTTGGCCAAGGAGAGTGAACATGCACCTGGGCAAGGGGTCCTAACAAAGCTGGGAACCTCATGGCCTTGGGCCACCAGAGGACATCCACCAAAGCCATCACTGTCAACAGGACATAACAGTCAGCAGAGTTTCTCCACCTCAGCTGCGGAGGTTGGGGTTGCACCCAGACATAGTGGCAGGCTTAGAAAAATTAAAAATAATTGAATGCACACAGGTGGCACGATCATACACTCATTGTACATAATCATCAGTTTTGTAAAATATGTTGAATCTATCTGCTTCCAAGTCTCATGGATTCCACTATTCCATTACTTTCTTCAAGGTTTTACAGTCAATTATGGCTAAAAAATATCAGCTTCCAATTGAGTCCCATCTGTAACTATAATTGCTTTAGTTCTCTCGAGTGAATACTCTATAATGGCACATGTGCATCATCAGGTAATGGCCATCCTTTGTCACTACCCGGCCAATACCCGAAGCAGCTAATTATGCTTTGGCCTCAGGAGAATTGCTCATTAAAGTTATTGCATTTACTGCTGCTGTTGCACTGGTGTCAGTTGTTTGCAGATGGCACGAGAAGATGTAGCGATTTAAATCAGATTCCTCTGTCCCAAGTGATGTCTCGAATGATTTTTCTAGTGTGATAAACTGTTTTTGGGCACCGTAATGGTAGAAATGGAAACCCATAAGTTGTCATAAATGTCTGGAGGAAGATATAGTGGGCAAGTTTAATGCTGGAAGTCCTTCCCTGGTGATCTGTCATTCTCAGCCAACATGATACTGAACTAGGCAAGTAAGGATATAATGGACACTTTAGTCTTGACTGCAAGAGGGATTAGACCGTAAGACAGAGGAGCAGAATTAGGCCACATGGCCCATCGAGTCTGCTCCACCATTCAACCATGGCTGATACTTTTCTCACCCCCGTTTTCCTGCCTTTTCCCCATAACCTCTCATCCCCTATTAATCAAGAACCTATCTATCTCTGTCTTAAAGACACTCAATGACCTGGCCTCCACAGCCTTCTGCGGCAAAGAGTTCCACAGATTCACCACTCCCTGGCTGAAGAAATTCCTCCTCATCTCTGTGAGAGAGGTTAGTGTGTATGATTTGAGAAGTGTGTGTTCCTCTTGCTGAAGTCATTTCCTGGGCTCAAACTTAATTTTATTTGGACCTCCACTCCCCATTAGCAGGGGTGTCAGTAGAACCTGGGTAAAGGTATAGCACTCAATGCGATTTGGGAATCATTGCACGGCAAGGCTTTCAGTGTCTTAGGACTGAGAGAAAGAACTGACATTGTGTGCTGTACCATCTCAAGGGCTGTTGTGCTCTCAATGTCTTGCATAGCCAAATCTGCAGAGCCCTTGCAGGAAATAATGCCACCTTGGCTGCTGTGTCCAAAATTCACAGGCCATCTAGGTCAGACATTTTTGAGGCTTCTGACAATTGCAGAGTCTTGAGTTGTATCGCAGCAAACCATGGTCCCGGTGTGGCACTCTCAGTGAGGACCACGAAAACAAACCTCAAAACTTTACTGCATGATCAAGATGTCAAGGCTTCTGGTTTTATGATGTAGCAATGGCAATTGGGTGGCATTAGCAAGATGATGCTTCATCAATCTGCATTGAGGAGCTCTGGCGATGGGACATATGTGCTCACATATGTGCTGCCCCCTGTTGAGCAATCCATCTGGTTAAGCCGGTGCCTTTAAGAAATGTATTTTTATCATGTTTCTTGTACGAGTTATGTTTAAAATTTAGCTGTTTTACATGGTGCCAATTTGTCTGCAAAACAGGCAGCTCAAACATTGAGAATGCAGGATAATGACTGATTTTAGCTAATGGGTGTGTTTGTGCAAAACAGAGTTAATGCATTTGTGTTTACTTAGGTTTCCCTTAGGGTTTCAGAGTAGGGTTTTAATTAGGTTGATTGACAAGAGACAGAGTCATGTGCTAATGAGAGCAGCTAAGCTTACAAGGAAGATATACTGTTCCTGTTTTATTTTAAAACTGTCAGTTTTCTGTCTGGTCCTGAAAGCACCAAGAGGTGTCTTTCTGTCTCTCTCTCTCTCTCTCTGGAGGCTAATTGAATTGAATAGCTCAAATTGAAAGTACCAGTGAACCTTATAAGGAGAGGTCTAAGGCAGTGTGAGGGGAGGGCAATGCTAGGCTATGTGGCCCTTTCTGGGGACGTCCTCTAACTTGTTGCCGCAAAAGTGAGCAGGAGTCATTGTAGTGGTGGGGGAGGATCAGAAGTCAGGGTGGGTGGGAAGGTTTGGAGATTGAGAGCGGGACGGGCATGGAGATAGTTTGTGCTTCTAGACATTTGCGTGTAAGCATGTACTTGAGAAATCCTGAGAGGCCATGATCTCTGCTTTGGTGCGTGGTGACCTGTGAATGCACTCACTCTGAAAGCTGAGAGTCAACTGATGAATGAGTGTGATGGGAGAGAAGACTTGAAGCTTTCTTGGCTATAAAATGATGTTAACACGATTGTGACTGAGGAGATGAGGACATGCCTAGGGATTTCCACCTCCTGTGTGCATGTCTTCTGCCACTACAACCATCAGGCACAAATATCACTGGACTATCAAAGCTGATCAGCTTCCCTCACTCAGTGGTGTTCCTTGAGGGAGCAGAAGAGTTAAAAACATTTACATCAGTCACTTCAAGTAAAGATTTCAACAAATCTCCCTGACATCACACAAGGGTGTGGATACGAGTTCAACGGAGTTGACAGGAATGTGAATCTCACAGTGGGACATTATACTGAGTGGGAGGATGGTTAAACCGCAATGTAAGAGGATTCCAATGTACAAATTCACAACGCCTTCAGTTGACCAAAATATTCACATAACCATCAAATATATTCACAAAAGAGCAATTTCTCTACAGTGAAAGCACACCTGTGACCCAAACGTGACATTAAAATTTCTTAACTTTCCTAACTCTACAATACTCCTGGATGCAGCCCCGACATCCACAGCAGATTTGGAGGCAGCCTAATGACCTTGGCAGACATTCTCTGAAAGTCCGAGGTCTGGAGCCAAAACATGCCGGGCGCCCCAATCTCAGAATTCACCTGGAGACCCCCTCCCATCCTCCCATGGACATTGGAACACCTCCCATCAGTGGTATTTTCCCCTCCCCCTCGTTGACAGGTTGCTGGCATCGGGGCCTTCCCGATGGGCTCCCTCTTCCTGACCCCATCATACAACCCCATTATGACCCTTGACATGCTCCCACATCATGACCCCTGACATGATCCACCCCTGCATGACGCCGCTGCATTGGCGAACCCCCATCATAGCCCCCACTTAGTCCCACCTTCCTTGGCACTGCCCGAGGCACACTGGTGCTGCCCAACTAGCACTGTGCAGTGGATATTAACAACAAGCCACATCCGGTGGGCCTCCCTGGCGTGGCCATTGCGCCAGGTCCCCACTTGTGGAGACCAGTAGTGATTCTCGCCGTTCTCGCGCCACATCCGAGAGCTGGATAATTCCATGCGCTGGGATTCGAATGGGCCGTGCATGTTTAAATTCTACTTTAGAAATGCTAATCGGGGCACGCTCCAGTTTGTGCCATTAGAAAGGTGACAGGATGACTGTAAACATTTGGTGCCAGACATGAAACTTATTATTAATCCCGCATGCTATTCTCCAGTATTGGCGCAACCTGCGCTAGGTGCGGTGAGGTTGGAGAATCTGTTGTTCCCTCCTCCCCACCCCAGTCTCCACTTGCCAAAGCTATCTGGAGCAGGGTTTGAACGCTGTACTTTCTAACTCAGAGGGGGTGGGGTGGGGGTAGGGGATGGTGGGGGGTGGCGGTGGTGGATATTAACAACAAGCTTTCAGCATGATGCTGCAACTGGAGCTCAAGAAAATTGCATTTCTTTGAAGCTTATGTGATTTGTCACATAAAATAATTAGATTGCTCAATTTGAATTGAGGGACCAATTAAAAATGGTTGAGTTGTCATGTATATTCTTTTAGATATATAAGTTTATCATAAAACCTCTTCATCTGTGAGTGACTGACTACAGGGAATGCAAATAGATGGATTTTTTGCTGACAGGCAGTAAAATAAACAAATTTGGCCCCAACAGGAATTGGCAGTCATGTTGTAAGTGTACTTACTGGTCTAATCCTCCTCCGGGGTTCCCATCCTTGTATGCTCGTATGCATTTCAGCATTCATCACAGCCATCTGGGTGATTTGTTTCGCTATTACTGTGATATCTAAGATGCCAGTAATCTTTTTCAAGATGCTAAGAAACCTTGGAGGAATTACAGATTTGGAGAACTTGTGTTTTGTGTGCAGGCTTTTGTGTAGCATGTGGGAATCATTGTTTGCGGATGTGTTGACTGAATGATAAAATGCACAACTTGAATGCTCACTAATAATACTGAAAAGGAGAATATTTTCATTCTTTTTCCTTGGGTATTTATTTTCAAGTGGCTCTCAACCTTTCCCTAAAACATCAATTATCCAAGCTAGAATCCACCAGTTTATCCAAGTGGTGTTAATCATGTGTGAACATTAGCCGCACATATTGGGAGGCTACTTAATTACAGCATATCACAGAATTCAGCTCAATTCTGGCTCACCTAATGAAAGACAGAAATTAGAAACTGAACTTTCTCCATCTCTGAACCAGGAGGGTATGGTTCAGTGATACAGCATTTGATTGCAGATCAAGAAGTTCCCCAGTTCAAATCTGGGTATCCCCTCAATAACATGATGCAGTGGTATCCGCCCAAGGGCAGATTCTCCGTTCATTTCTCTGTAGTCTCACACTTTCCTCTTCAATTGTTTAGAGCATACCATTTTAGCCCAGTAGGCACCACATCAGTCTCATTATCTGAAAGTCCTGAGTTCAATCTTCAAAGAGGGTAGGCTTTTAACTCAGCAGCGACTCTGAAATATTTTCCAGTCAAATTATTCTATTAAAAAAGTGCTGAGGCAATGTGATATCAAGCTAAATTTAATTCCCATGTTGGTGAGCCAGTCCACTGGCTGGCCAGCCAGTGCCAATCCCACCATAGTAATTCCTGGGTGCCCTGACACAATTAAAATCTAATCGGGCACTTACCTCATTGGTGTCGGGGTTCTCAGGTACTGAACGTTGGCTGTAACGCCTCTAAAATCTGTCAGCCAATCAGAGGCAACCAGTTCCAGTAGCAGAAGTGCCCCTGGAAGTGGGGGCCACTGCGGGAACTGCAGTTGGCCCCAGGAGGAAGAACATTCATGGAGTCCCGCAACACAGGTAGGTGAGGATACTTCACTGGATCCGGTCAGCCAGGACTCTGTGAGGGTGGGGAGGAGGAGGACGGGCAGTGTAAAGAGTAGCGGGAGGCCTTTCCTCAGGGGTGGCTCTTGCTGCTGATGGATCCCTCTGTTGGATACAAGATGCCCGAGCAGGAGGGGACCCTCCCGGGCTGCTGGCAGCTCTGCCAGGCCAGGATAAATCTGGCAACCTGCCCATTTGGTGTGCCCCCCACCCTTTCCCCCTCAGCCTCAGTGGATGAAGCCTTGAGTGACCCTTAATTGATCACTTCGGAGCCTCAATTGACCTTGAGTAGGAAATCCATCCTCAACCTTTCCCATCAAGGACTGAATTGTGAGGAATCAGGAAAGTGACCGGCTCTCCATCCAGAGCCTACCCATTCCATTCCACAGTCCACCTGCCTCTCAGCCTGGTGAGGGCGATGATGGGGGTACTAGATTCCAGCCATCCAGGACAATAACTGACAGGTAGCACTGTGAGCTTTTGGTCTGTATTGGTTAACTGCTTATCAGATAATCTCACTGTGATATTGAGGGAACCTTAGAATAGTTTGATTACTACTTTTGTATGTCCCCTTTCGATGTTGCCATTGATATTTCTAAATCTTTGATATATTGTTAAAAATTTTACTTGACACGAGCTGCCTACACTTCACAAGAACTGTAGTATATGTCAGGGTGTTAAGTGGAATTTTGTACTTGCAAAGTGCTATTAGTCAATAATATTGTGTTTTGAGATTTGGTTTATTTAATGGACCAGACACAAGAAAGGCTGTGAATTCTGCAAACAACTGCTGCATAGGAAGTGTTGAACCCTGAGAACTGGAGAGCTCAAGTGGTATAGAAATATCCTTATTTTCACTCTCATTCCCTGGTATTGCTGATATTTCAGAAGGCACAGAGGAAGACTGGTTAGCTCAGTTGGCTGAATGGCAAGCATGTGGGTCAGATTATTACCAATAGCATGGTGTTCAATTACCCATTTTGGCTAAGGTTATTCATGAAGGTCCTGCCTTCTCAACATTGCCTCTCGCCTGAGCTACCACTGTCAGTGAGAATGGAGAATTTGGCGCTCAGTCAAATCTCTGTTCTTAGCAATGGGACTGGATAATTCCAGCCATGGGTGAAATCAGAGAATTCCGGCCATTGCATCTCTGGCAAGGCCACCATTTATTGCACATCTCTAATTGCCCTTGGAAAGGTGGTAGTCAGCTGACGTCTTGAACTGCTGCAGTCCATGATGTGTAGGTGCAACCACAGTGCTGTCAGTGAAGGCGTTAAAGGATTTTGAACCAGTGACAATGAAGAAATGGCGACATATTTCCAAGTCAGGATGATAAGGGTATTGGAGGTGGTGGTGTTCTGTTGTCTTTTTCCTGCTAGGTGGTAGAGGTCACAGTTTGGAAGATGGTTGTTAGGGCAACCTTGATGAGTTGTAGATGTTTTCCAGTGGCTGTCAGAATACATATATACTGGATGAAGACAGAAACTGGTTCAGCATCCTGACTTGCGTTGGATAAATCCTTACTTGAGTTTTTAAGAAAGGGTAGAAGGCGAATGATGCACAACTTCAGGAGCTGAGAGGTAATGAAAAATCAGCAGAGAAAAAATTAGTTATATAAAAGAGAAAAAGGAGTTACTGAATTAGCCGGCCAAACTTCCCTGTTTAGGAATGAACGTCAAGGTTATTCAGTTTCTCTTCCAGCTTTATAATTGTAAATGCAATGTTCTCATATAAGGCAATGCCAAAAGCATTTTGTTATAACTTACACCATGAGCCAGCCTGAGTCGCTCCAGCTCCCTAAATGGAGTTTTTGGATTAATGACAAAGCTAATGGAGCCACATCTTTTGAGAAACTACAAGGCGAGATGTCTCTTATTTGTACAGAAAGGTTATACTTAATAACCATCATTAACTGGTTAGTTTTCAAAAAAATACTTTGAATGATAGAAGTAAAAATTAATCTCAGAACTGAAATTTCATTAATTCACCAACACAAGCAGAACAAGAGACCCACTTGAATATATTTGTGTATGTTTATTCCAACTGGCTTTACCTTATAATTTGATTATATGGAATAAAATTTTATATTTCTGGATTAATTTAGAGCAGTTTATATCACACCCCTTAAAAAAAACACAGAAATGCTAGCATGTAAACCCAAAGCTGTATAGCAAACCAAAATAACCAAGAACCAAATTATATAATTGTCATTTCGCAACCCCACTGCTTTGTTAAGCATTCCGCTTCGAGTTGGCAGTTCTCCCACTTATAAACTAAACATCAAATTGCGTGACTCCAAACTGCAATAATAAGGGTACAGAGTCAAGTGGTGCAAAAGCAGAATATGCTAACAGCTTTCTTGAGATATTAAAGTTTTGGTCAAACTCGGAGGGAAAATATTCTCATCTCTGTCTTAAATGGAAAATTTCTTACTTTTAAGCTATGGCCAGAATTCTCCGACTTAGCCCGCGACTGGAATTATCCGGTCCTGCTGCTGTGAATGGAGATTTGGCTGCGTGCTGAATTCTCTGTTCTTTTTGACAGTGGTAATGGGGCGTGCAAAACAGGTGAATTCCAACCTATATTTGTTATCTAGTGGAGGGATATGACAATTGGTGGTCCACAAGAGAGCCTCCACTTCTCATCGTATATATTAGTCACTTGGAAGGAAAAATTGAGTTGTATGTCCATGTTTGCAGATGACATTAAGTTGGGAGTCACAGTAACTTTTATTTATTGAGCATTTTCATGATTTTAGGACATCTTAAAACCCCCCTACACCCAGATTGAATTTGAAGTGTAGTTAATGTTGTCATGTATGAAACATGGGACCAATTTGTGCACAGTACAATTGCACAAACAGCACTAAGGTAAGCTTTTTCAGTGTTGTAAATTGAGATTGACAAAGACATCAGAAGAACTCCCCTGTTCTTTGGAATAGTGCCATTGGCTCCTTCACATCCTTGAGAGGTGGTTTAGCAACTGCACTGAACCCTCTGACTGTTCACTCATGCAGTGCTGCACAATAGTGTCAGCCTAGATTATGTGCACAACTTCCTCGAATGTGAATTTCTCCCAGTCTTCTAGTTCAGTGTATTACCACTGAAAGAAACACTGCTGACACACAGCAGTAAATTGTGTGGATGGTTGGTGAAAATTACAAAGGGTCACAAAACAGCAATTGAACAGGCTTACCAGAATTCAAGCAGCAAAGCACAGTGTATTTTGCTGAGTAGTTAGATGTACAGCATAGATGTAAATCATTGCCTGGGTAAAATACACAGAGGAAAATTTAATGGGCAAAATCACATACCCATTAACTTAAATGGATGGAAAATTGATGCTACCAATTTTGGAAAGAGATATGTCTTCTTTAAGAAAGAAAATGAAAATACTGGAAAAACTCAGCTGGTCTGGCAGCATCTGTGGAATGTTAATGGGTGGGATTTTCCACACAGCGGAGGCGGCCAGCCATTGGCCAACAGCTGGATCTTCTGGTCCTGTCGTTGTCAATGAGGTTTTCCATTGAATGTACCCCTTGCTGCCATGAAACTTGTGACAGGGTGCACCGTCGGCAGGACTGGAAGATCGCATCTGCGTGAAAGGCCAGAAAGTTCCGGTCAATGTTTCGAGTCCATATGACTTTTCTTCAGAACTCTTCTTGCACCCTGAAGAAGAATCATATAGACTTGAAAAGTTAACTCTGTTTTTCTCTCCACAGATACTGCCAGACCTGCTGAGTTTTTCCAGAATTTTCTACTTTTACTTCATTCCCTGCATCTGCTGTATTTTGCTTTTATTCAGGTCTTCTTTATGGCTGACACCACTTTCAAGCGCTCATTGATGGTTATTGTAGGCCAGAGCCCAACCTTCAGTATCCATCATTTTGTCTACTAATCTCCCTGGGAGTAAGATCTTGGAAATTGTGTTGGAGGATACATATCAAGGATTTCAAGCCTTGAAGCAAAACTGCGTCATACTTAACCTACACTCAGATTTGCTCCCATCAAGAAATATAATGAAGAGCAGAGTGCACTTTAACTATCCTTAGGAGTGCTCCTATAGATATATTAAAAAGTGCATGCCAAAATTTGCATCCATGAAGCACTGATATGAATCAACAGCTGAGAATAGCAGTAACTTTGCAATAATCCCTTTGGGATAATTTCTTGAGTTCTTCAAAGGCATATATCCTTCTTTTATGCAAAAACATCTTTATTCACATAAAATCTGGAAGACACATTATGAAACATTTCAAATTGTTATAATAGTAAAGTGTAATGATTTCTCCAGAGGTCAAGATGCAGTCTGAGGTGCTTCAGTTCAGAAATGAGAACATTGCAAACATTTCAATATTTTAATAGCAGTGAGTAAAATTCTTTACAAATTATATACATCAGTCATGTTGCGCTCTGAGGTACTTCAATAAAGTTACATACAGTTAGAATTAGATACAGTCCAAGTATTCACACTTGGGAATGCTCACTACCATGTCACATTAGTTAGTCTGGTAATGAAGAGTGGCGCATACTCGATCCACAGACCACTTCTCTTAATACTATCTGCAAAAATATATATTCTATTGCTCGCCCAATGCAAGTCAACCAAATTAGTACAAGTCATAATAGCAAAATTTTACCCAACCAATCATTTTTTAATGTTCATGGGATGTGGGCATCGTTGGCTAAACAAGCATTATTGCCCATCCCTAATTACCCTTGAACTGAGTGGTGTGCTTGGCCATTTAAAGTTCAACCATATTGCTGTGGATCTGGAGTCACATGTAGGCCAGACCAGGTAATAATGGCCGATTTCCTTCCCTAAAGGTCATTAGTGAACCAGATGACTTTTGACAATAGTCGTTTCATGGTCATTATTTTAATTACTTTAATTACAGATTTTTATTGAATTTGAAACTCACCATTTGCTGTGGTAAAATTCAAACCTGGATCTCCATGGCATTGGCATAGGTCTCTGGATTATTAGTCCAGTGACAATACTACGACGCCACCACTTCCCTTGTGATAGCAGTTTATATCTGTAAAATAAGTCCCCAATATATAATCTTATTTTGCATTTTATGTTTATGTTTGGTTACATTAGAAACTGAACTTTCTTTCTGAAAGTCACAGCCTTTACTAATACCTAAATGGGTTCATTGTTGACTGGTGTACAGTTACTACTTTGGCTCTTAACATCTGTTAAGAGATTTTCAATTTCTTGCGCAGTATGTTGTTTCAGTTTGGGCTTTTTCCAAACATGGAGCTCCAGGTCACAGCCATCAGACAGTTTCCAGAGCCAGACCCATGTCTTCTATGAACTAGAATTTACAAATTTCAGTTCATCGAAGATATAAACCTGGCTCATGTAATTTGTGAATGAGATACACAGGTTACAACATGGTATTTTGTAGATATTATAATGGGGTGCTCATTGTTAGAATATCATTTCAGATGCATTTTAATAGTCAAACTTATTTTGAAAGGAGATAAGCATAAATGCACCTAGGACCTAGCCGTACAATATTTAGGTTTAGAATCATAGAATCCCTGCAGTGCAGAAGGAGGCCAATTGGCCCATTAATCTACATCAACTTTCCGACAGACTATCTTACTTAGGCACACACCCCATCCTATCCCATGCATTTACTCTGTTAATCCCCTTAACCTATACATCTTGGGCCACCAAGGGGCAATTTAGCATGGCCAATCTACCTAACCAGCACATATTTGGATTGTGGGAGGAAACCGGAGCATCTGTCCACACAGACAGTCACCCAAGGCTCGTGTCAAACCCTGATCCCTGGCATTGTGAGGCAGCAGTGCTAACTGCTGTGCCATCATGGCACCCCAATATATAAACAATTGCAAAATAACAGAAAGAAGTTATGGATTTATGGAAGATCATTAGACATGTTCAGTAAAAATATCCAACTGACATACTTTATTACATTCTATGAATTTATTCTTGTTTCCAAAGGTGTTTGATGGAATTTATCAAACAGTTAAGATTACAGATAATTATTTAGCCCTTGTTTATCTGCTTATAGCTACATGAATCTATAAATTATATATTCCTAGTTTAATCAACAGCAATAGATTCAAAATTAAAGAGAAATCTGGAGACAGCAAATATCTACAATAGCAAACTTAAATTATTCTATCAGTAAGTTAGTGATGGCGGAATGGTAGTACACTATGATAAACACAATTCTCTTTAAGATTTTAGTGTTAAAATATCCACTGCAAAATACTTAATCCTCTGCGGAAATTAATATTTTTCTGCTTAGATTACCATGTGATAATGGCAAGGTTCTGGTGCTGTACATATGACAATATTTTGTAATGGTTGGGCATTTCTGAAGTCACTATTGCTGAAATATTCCTTTTAAACAGGAGATTTAGTTGAGCATGATGCATTATATACGCTTGGATTCACAGACCTTTCCTATTAGTCTTGCTTATAAGACGTCTGAGTCACAACTCATAGTAGTATATCTATCCAACTCAAGATCCATCAATTCCAACTGCTTCTTGTGGGTCAGGCAAGCTAAACGCATTGAACGCATAGTTGCACCTTCTTATTAAAAAATAGTTTTCAATCTCCTAAAAAGCATAATTGTGTGGATCTTCTATTGGTTCATTGAGTTTATCCAGTGTGTTGTTGAGCTCCAAAGACCAAGAAGTTTCAAGTTAAATCCCTAGGCTGTAATAAGTTTGCAATCATACCTGGTGAAGTAGTTTAAGTGCTATCGTTAGCCTCTGCTGCCCTCAAGTTAGGAGGAGGGAAATTCTTCAAGTTCTTGTTTAGAGCAGAAAATGGTAAAGATCAACCAATTCTGATAAAAGATCATTAGCCCGAAATATTGCACCTACGTTCCCTCTCCATTAGATGCTACTCGACTTACTGATTTCCCATTTTCATTCAGATTTTAGTTTAAGATCTGAAATTTTTACTTTTGTTCCTGCTCTAAAATGTTATCTGATCACCACTGCAGGAAGCATGCCTTGTTGAGCAGAAAATGGTGGGAATACTCAACGGATCAGACGGCATCTGGAGAAAAAAAGTTAACCTTTCTTTTCATCTCATCTGGAAAAAGTTAGAGCAAAAACAGATTTTAAGCAAGTATCGAGGCCAGAAAAGGGAAAGAGGGGGAGAACATAAACAAGACACAAAGAAATGTTACTAGGACAAGAAACAAAACAAAAGATGGGTTTACAGCAAGTGAAAAAAGGAAAAGCAGAATCATTGCCAACTCCCATCCTAGGCAAAAACATATACAAAAAGTTAAAATGATGGGAAATTGTTGAACTCGATATTGTAAAATACCTAATCGAAAGATTAAGTGCAGCTCTTCAAACTTTTGTCGAGGTTTGTTGGAACAGTGTCGGAGGTCAGAATAATGGCACGGCAGACAGCTAAAAAGACAGCCAACCAAAAGCTTGGAGTTATGCTCATGTACTAAACTGTGGTATTCCAACTGTGCTCACCCAATTTTCATTTGATCCCCCATATGTAGAGAAATGATTGTGTTGTGAACAATGAGTACGATGTACCAAATCGAAAAAAGTAAATCACTGTTTTCCCTGGAAAGAGTGTTTTGGCCCTTGGACGACAAAGCAGATATAAATAAAAAAACATTCCTCCACTTGCATGAAAAGATGCTGTGGGACACTGTGGGTGTTGAGGTTGACTGAGGTGTGAACTTGGGTGTTGCAGAGGGAACAGTTCATTTGGAATTCTGAAAGGGAGTGTGTTTGATGTGTTTGGTGGCAGCATCACATTGGAGGTGTCAGAAATGGCAAAGGAAGATCCATTAATTTAGAGATTGGTAGGGTGAAAGATGAGAACAAGGAAAACCCCATTATTGATGTGGGAGGTGGTGAAGAGGTGACAACAAATGTGGGAAATGGAACAGACGTGGCTGAGGGCCCTGTCAGCACGGTGGAGGGAATCCTCGGTTGAGGAAAAAGTAAGCCAAAGTGGAAGCATTAATATGGAATGTTGCATTGTCATAACAGATGCAGTGGAAATTAAGAAATTTGGAGAATGGAACTGAGTCCTTGCAGGAAACAAGCTATGAAGAAGTGTGGTCAGGGTGGCTGTGGAGTTAGTGGGTTCATAGTGGATATTGGTTAATTGTCCATCTTCAGAAATGGAGATGAAAAGACAAGGAAACAAAGGGTGGAGTCCAAGATGGACCATGTGAAGTGGGGGAAGGGTTAAATTTGGAAGCAATATTGATGAACCTTTCCAGTTTGAGGCAAGAGTATGAAAAGACAGCAATATACAATCATCAATACTAGAAAATAAGGCAAGAGGTTCACACCAAGCACGTTAAAAAGATACTTAAGGACAAGCCCTGTGTAAACACAGGATCTGCTCAGACGAGGAGGAATGTGATGGATACCTATGGGTGCTGAAAGATGCTCTCGTAGAAACGGGATACGATGTAAAACTCATTGATTGACGGTTCTGACGTGCCACAGTGAAAGACCACAACGCCCCCCGTTCAGGAGACAAACACGGGACACAACTGACAGAGTAGCCTTCATCGTCCAGTACTTCCCCGGTGCAGAGAAACTACGGCAGGTTCTTCACAGCCTTCAGCATGTCATCAATGAAGATGAACATCTCGCCACACTGCATCTCCACTACTCACCTTCAAACAGCTGCCTAACCTCAAACAGACCATCATTCGCAGAAAGCTACCCGACCCTCAGGGAAACAGTGACCAGAACACCACACAGCCCTGCCTTGGTAACCTCTGCAGAACATGCCAGATCATCGACACAGATACCACCATCACACAGGGGAACACTACCCACCAGGTACATGGTACGTACTCATGCGACCTGGCCAACGTAGTCTACCTCATACACTCCAGGAAAGGATTCCCCAGGGCATGTTACATCGGTGAGACCATGCTGACACTCTGACGACAGATAAATGGACACTGCGCAACAATTGCCAGACAGGAGTGTTCTCTCCCAGTTGGAGAACACATCAATGGCCAAGGACATTTGGCCTCTGATCTTCAAGTAAGCATTCTCCAAAGTGGTCTTCGAGATGCATAACAACACCGAATCGCTGAGCAGAAACTGATAGCCAAGTTCCACACTCGTGAGAACGGCCTTAACCGTGATCTCAGGTTCATGTTGTGCTACTTGTAACTTCCACCATACTGTTCTGTGGGGGAGAAAATCTCCCTGACTGTCTTGTTTTGTCACCATGCACACCTTGAATACGAGTGATGGTTTCTCTGCCTGAATTAGTTTGCATAGTGTTTAGCACTATCTTACTATTTGATTGCTTGTAATTATCTCTCTGCCTTTAATTATAGGTTCTTAGGTCATCCCTTCACTTGTTATACAGCCTGTCAACACTTTACACAAACTGATTATACTTAACTGCTTGCATTTGTCTATTAGCACTCATGATTACTTGTAAAGACTTGTTATTCAGCTAGCCTACACTGCACTACACTGTCTGTACAGATCCTTTGACACTCTTGATTACCTATTAGTGTTGGGCTATAATCTCACCGCCTATGTATTCTGTGCCTGCGCATCTCGCTCCATTTGACCTGATGAAGGAGCAGTGCTCCGAAAGCCTGTGATTTCAAATAAACCTGTTGGACTATAGCCTGGTGTTGTGTGACCTCTCATCTTGTCCACCCCAGTCCAACACCGGCACTTCCACACCAGAAAATAAGGTGAGGGAGAAAAACTGAGTATTTCTGGAACAATGAATGTTCTACATATCCCACTAAAAAGCAGGCATTTCTAAGGTTCAAATACAATCCCATAGCAACACCTTTTATTTGGGGGAATAAGCGTGGGTTTCCTCCGGGTGCTCCGGTTTCCTCTCTCAGTCCGAAAGGCATGCTGGTTAGGTGCATTGGCCATGCTAAATTCTCCCTCAGTGTACCCGAACAGGCACCGGAGTGTGGCGACTAGGGGGTTTTCACAGTAGCTTCATTGCAGTGTTAATATAAGCCTACTTATGACACTAATAAATAAACCTAAGTGGAGTTAAGGGAGAAGTTGTTCCATGTGCAAACAAATAGATGGAGTGGTGGACTGGGCCTCTGTTCAAGGAAGAAACAGAGTTCTGAGTCCATCTAGGTGTGTGGTGGAGGTGGAGAGATCCTAGATGTCTCTGGTAAAAAGGAAACAGATGGGAACTGCACAGAGTGTCAGAATAGTTACTGATTTTGGTGGGAAGAGAATAGGCAAGAGAAGGAAAAATAGTCAAGACTGGAAATAACCAGTTCTATGTTGAAGGAACAGGCTAAAATAATGAGTCTACCAGGACCATCCTGAAACTCTGCAATGTCCTGGTGCACTGCCTCTAGGTTAGATGGAACACATTTCTGCTGCTGACCTCCTCAATCACTTCAATCCACATTGGATTGGTTCGAAAAGTTGTCCTCTTCCGCCCTTGGGAGACCTCACCTCACTACAGCCCATTAGATTCCACAGCAGGACCTCCAGAGTTTGAGAACCAGGGAGTAGTGTTCCTAGACATACTCTCTGAACCTGTGATTGCTGCAGCCTGTCACAAACCCGGCTGATAACTGCGAGGGTGTCCCAACTTGGAAACACCGGCTCTTGCTGGTGTATTGTTTCATCTGCAGGAACTGTGTAAAGAGCCATGTGGCATACCCAGTGAGAACAGTAACTAGCCCAGCCATAGTATAACATTTAATAATGACTATTTATTACCATAAAGAAAAGACACATATACATGAACAGGACTGGAATAATCTAAGACAGTTACCTACAAGACGATTAAATGTACCCACATATCTTAAGTAGGAATTACCCCCCTAATCCAAAGTACGTTTACAAGATCTGAACTCTTTCTCTCTTCCCAAACAACATCCAATCCAGTAGATCAATATGTTAAGGCCAGCTTACAGCTACCACACTGTACACGATTGAGCAGGTATTCTGGGGAATGTCTCTTCTTGGTTCATTGAAGTTATGGGTTTTAACTGCCTCCACCATGGTATTCTGCACAATTGCTTCTGGTCTGCTAACTGGACTCCAAGCGGATAGGAGGCATCTTAAAAGGGGAAGATAAAGAAACGGATGTCATTGTACACATTGGTGCAAATGACGTAGATAGGAAGAGCAGGGGGATCCTACGAGAGCAATTCAGGGAGTTGGGAAATGGACTAAAAAGTAGGGCCTCCAGGGTGGCCATCTCTGGGCTGCTCCCAATGCCTCGTGCCAGTGAGGCTAAGAATAGGGAGTTAGTACAATTGAATGCTTGGCTAAAGGACTGGTCCAGGAGGGAGGGCTTCATTTTCCTAGATCAATGGGAAGTTTTCAGGAGAGGATGGCACCTGTACAAGAAGGACGGGTCACAACTAAGTTGGAAGGGCACGAATATCCTGGCTGGGAGTTTTGCTAGTGCAGTTCGGGGGGTTTAAACTAGTATGGCAGGGGGGTGGGGATCAAAATATTAGGTCTACAAGTGTAGAGGCTGGGGACGAGCTTGGGGCTGGGACAAGGCTGGCAAAGAAGAAGAGCACTCTGGGGGAGGATGACCTCACTGGGCCTGGAGGTCTGGAGTGCTTATACTTCAATGCAAGGAGCGTAGCAGGTAAGACAGATGAACTTAGGGCCTTAATGCTCACGAGGAATTTGGATGTGGTTGCGGTGACAGAGACTTGGTTGAAAGAGGGACAGGACTGGCAGCTGAATATTCCGGGGTACAAGTGTTTTAGGTGAGACAGAGGAGGGGCCAAAAGAGGTGGGGGAGTAGCAGTATTAGTTGGAGAGCATATTACAGCGGTGCAGAGGGAGGACAATTCAGAGGGGTCGTGTAGTAAGTCACTCTGGGTGGAGCTTAGAAACAGGAAGGGCGCAGTCACTATGTTGGGGGTGTACTACAGGCCCCCCAACAGCCCAAGGCAAGTGGAAGAACGGATATGTCAGGAGATACTGGATAGGTGCAGGAAAAATAGGGTTGTTGTAGTGGGAGACTTCAATTTCCCTGGTATAGACTGGAAATCGCTGAGAGCTGGGACTATGAATGGGGAGGAATTTGTAAAATGCATACAGGAGGGTTCTTTGGAACAATATGTAGATAGCCCGACTAGAGAGGGGGCTATACTGGACCGAGTACTGGGGAATGAGCCCGGTCAGGTCTTCAAAGTTTCGGTAGGGGAACATGTGACAAATAGTGACCACAATTCTGTTAGCTTTAGGATAGTGATGGAAAAGGATGAGTGGTGTCCCAAGGGTAAGGTGTTAGATTGGGGGAAGACTAACTTTAGTGGGATTAGGCAGAAATTGGCAGCTCTTGATTGGGAGAGGCTGTTTGAGGGTAAATCCACATCTGGCATGTGGGAGTCTTTTAAGGAACAGGTGTTAGGGCTGCAGGACAGGCATGTGCCAGTAAAAAAGAAGGATAGGAAGGGTAGGATTAGAGAACCGTGGATAACCAGGGAAATTGAGGGACTGGTCAAAAAGAAAAGAGAGGCGTATGTTAGGTCCAGGCAGCTAAAAATGGAGGGAGCTCTGGAGGAGTACAAAGAAAGTAGGAAAGAACTCAAATGGGGATTTAGAAGGGCAAAAAGGGGTCACGAAATGTCCTTGGCAGACAGGATTAAGGAGAATCCCAAGGCATTTTATTCATACGTTAGGAACAAAAGGGTTGTCAGGGAAAAAATCGGATCTCTCAGGGACAAAAGTGGTGAATTATGCTTAGAGCCCAAAGAAGTAGGGGAGATCCTAAATGAATACTTTGCATCGGTATTCACAAAGGAGAGGGATGTGTTGACTGGGAGTGTCTCGGAGGGGAGTGTTGAACCGTTGGAGAAAATCTCCATTACAAGGGAGGAAGTGTTAGGTTTGTTAGAGAATATAAAGACTGACAAATCCCCAGGGCCAGATGGAATCTATCCAAGGCTGCTCAGGGAGACGAGAGATGAAATCGTTGGGCCTCTGACGCAAATCTTTGTCTCGTCACTGGACGCAGGTGAGGTCTCAGAGGATTGGAGGATAGCTAATGTGGTCCCATTATTTAAGAAGGGTAGGAAGGATAACCCGGGTAA
This sequence comes from Mustelus asterias, assembly GCF_964213995.1. Taxonomy (NCBI): domain Eukaryota; kingdom Metazoa; phylum Chordata; class Chondrichthyes; order Carcharhiniformes; family Triakidae; genus Mustelus; species Mustelus asterias. Next base: position 67,849,562 of record NC_135805.1, read on the forward strand.
TTATAGGCCGGTGAGCTTGACGTCCGTGGTGGGGAAGTTGTTGGAGAAGATTCTTAGAGATAGGATGTATGCACATTTAGAAAGGAATAAACTCATTAACGATAGTCAGCATGGTTTTGTGAGAGGGAGGTCATGCCTCACTAACCTGGTGGAGTTTTTTGAAGAAGTGACTAGAATGGTTGACGAGGGAACGGCCGTGGATGTCGTCTATATGGACTTTAGTAAAGCGTTTGACAATGTCCCTCATGGTAGCCTGGTGCAAAACGTTGGATCTCATGGGATAAAGGGGGAGGTGGCTCGATGGGTGGAGAACTGGCTTGGTCACAGAGAACAGAGGGTGATAGTGGAAGGGTCTTTTTCCGGCTGGAGGCCTGTGACTAGTGGTGTTCCGTAGGGCTCTGTATTGGGACCTCTGCTGTTTGTGATTTATATAAACGATCTGGAAGAAGGTGTAACTCTGGTGATCAGTAAGTTTGCGGACGACACAAAATTGGCAGATAGTGAGGAGCATTGTCAGAGGCTACAGAAGGATATAGATAGGCTGGAAATTTGGGCAAAGAAATGGCAGATGGAGTTCAATCCTGATAAATGCGAAGTGATGCATTTTGTTAGAAATAATGTAGGGAGGAGCTATACGATAAATGGCAGAACCATAAAGGGTGTAGATATGCAGAGGGACCTGGGTGTGCAAGTCCACAGATCCTTGAAGGTGACATCACAGGTGGAGAAGGTGGTGAAGAAGGCATATGGCATGCTTGCCTTTATAGGACGGGGCATAGAGTATAAAAGTTGGGGTCTGATGTTGCAGATGTATAGAACGTTGGTTCGGCCGCATTTGGAATGCTGAACAAAGAACAAAGAACAAAGAACAATACAGCACAGGAACAGGCCCTTCGGCCCTTCAAGCCCGCGCCGCTCCCCGGTCCAGGATTGAATCCTGAATCCAGGATCCCCGCCCAATTTGCCAGCCTATCTACATCCTAATATCCTATCCACCGAGCTGTCCCTCACAGCTACGATGCTTTGTTCATCACAACCTATTAACTCACCCCCACCCCCCCATTCCAGACCATGTGATCTCCAGGGAGAGGCGAAAACCCAGAGTGAAAACCCCAGGGCCAATATGGGGAAAAAAAATCTGGGAAATTCCTCTCCGACCCCCTGTGGCGATCGAAATGAGTCCAGGAGATCACACTGGCCCTGATCAGAAAATGCTTCCCAACCCTATTCATTTCCACTTCTGCTTTACGAACACCATCTGAATTCCCTGCCCCCGAGACAGGTTCCCAACTATCCGCAGTCTCGCTCTGTACTGGCACCAGCAAGATGATCATAGAATGAAGCCTTGAAACGAGAAACAAAGAACAATTAGCCCGCGCCGCTCCCTGGTCCAAACTAGACCACTCTTTTGTATCCCTCCATTCCCACTCCGTTCATATAGCTGTCTCGATAAGTCTTAAACGTTCCCAGTGTGTCCGCCTCCACCACCTTGCCCGGCAACACATTCCAGGCCCCCACGACCCTCTGTGTAAAATATGTGCTTCTGATATCTGTGTTAAACCTCCCCCCCCTTCACCTTGAACCTATGACCCCTCGTGAACGTCACCACCGACCCGGGGAAAAGCTTCCCACCGTTCACCCTATCTATGCCTTTCATAATTTTATACACCTCTATTAAGTCTCCCCTCATCCTCCGTCTTTCCAAGGAGAACAACCTCAGTTTCCCCAATCTCTCCTCATAACCAAGCCCCTCCATACCAGGCAACATCCTGGTAAACCTCCTCTGTACTCTCTCCAAAGCCTCCACGTCCTTCTGGTAGTGTGGCGACCAGAACTGGACGCAGTATTCCAAATGCGGCCGAACCAACGTTCTATACATCTGCAACATCAGACCCCAACTTTTATACTCTATGCCCCGTCCTATAAAGGCAAGCATGCCATATGCCTTCTTCACCACCTTCTCCACCTGTGACGTCACCTTCAAAGATCTGTGGACTTGCACACCCAGGTCCCTCTGCGTCTCTACACCCTTTATGGTTCTTCCATTTATCGTGTAGCTCCTCCCTACATTATTCCCACCAAAATGCATCACTTCGCATTTATCAGGATTGAACTCCATCTGCCATTTCTTTGCCCAAATTTCCAGCCTATCTATATCCTTCTGTAGCCTCTGACAATGTTCCTCACTATCTGCAAGTCCTGCCAGTTTTGTGTCGTCCGCAAACTTACTGATCACCCCAGTTACTCCTTCTTCCAGATCATTTATATAAATCACAAACAGCAGAGGTCCCAATACAGAGCCCTGCGGAACACCACTAGTCACAGGCCTCCAGCCGGAAAAAGACCCTTCCACTACCACCCTCTGTCTTCTATGACCAAGCCAGTTCTCCACCCATCTAGCCACCTCCCCCTTTATCCCATGAGATCCAACCTTTTTCACCAGCCTACCATGAGGGACATTGTCAAATGCTTTACTAAAGTCCATATAGACGACATCCACGGCCCTTCCCTCGTCAACCATTCTAGTCACTTCTTCAAAAAACACCACCAGGTTAGTGAGGCATGACCTCCCTCTCACAAAACCATGCTGACTATCGTTAATGAGTTTATTCCTTTCTAAATGCGCATACATCCTATCTCTAAGAATCTTCTCCAACAACTTCCCCACCACGGACGTCAAGCTCACCGGCCTATAATTACCCGGGGTATCCTTCCTACCCTTCTTAAATAACGGGACCACATTAGCTATCCTCCAATCCTCTGGGACCTCACCTGCGTCCAGTGACGAGACAAAGATTTGCGTCAGAGGCCCAACGATTTCACCTCTTGTTTCCCTGAGCAGCCTTGGATAGATTCCATCAGGCCCTGGGGATTTGTCAGTCTTTATATTCTCTAACAAACCTAACACTTCCTCCTTTGTAATGGAGATTTTCTCCAACGGTTCAACACTCCCCTCTGAGACACTCCCAGTCAACACATCCCTCTCCTTTGTGAATACCGACGCAAAGTATTCATTTAGGATCTCCCCTACTTCTTTGGGCTCCAAGCATAAGTCCCCACTTTTGTCCCTGAGAGGTCCGATTTTTTCCCTGACAACCCTTTTGTTCCTAACGTATGAATAAAATGCCTTGGGATTCTCCTTAATCCTGTCTGCCAAGAACATTTCGTGACCCCTTTTTGCTCTTCTAATTCCCCGTTTGAGTACTTTCCTACTTTCTTTGTACTCCTCCAGAGCTCCCTCCGTTTTTAGCTGCTTGGACCTAACATACGCCTCTCTTTTCTTTTTGACCAGTCCCTCAATTTCCCTGGTTATCCACGGTTCTCTAATCCTACCCTTCCTATCCTTCCTTTTTACAGGCACATGCTTGTCCTGTAGCCCTAACAACTGTTCCTTAAAAGACTGCCACATACCAGATGTGGATTTACCCTCAAATAGCCTCTCCCAATCAAGAGCTGCCAATTTCTGCCTGATCCCACTAAAGTTAGCCTTCCCCCAATCCAACACCTTACCCTTGGGACACCACTCATCCTTTTCCATCACTATCCTAAAGCTAACAGAATTGTGGTCACTATTTGCCACATGTTCCCCTACCAAAACTTTGAAGACCTGACCGGGCTCATTCCCCAGTACCAGGTCCAGTATAGCCCCCTCTCTAGTCGGGCTGCCTACATATTGTTCCAACGAACCCTCCTGTACACATTTTACAAATTCCTCCTCATCCAGAGTCCCTGCCCTCAGCGATTTCCAGTCTATACCAGGGAAATTGAAGTCTCCCACTACAACAACCCTATTTTTCCTGCACCTATCCAGTATCTCCTGACATATCCATTCTTCCACTTCCCTTGGGCTGTTGGGGGGCCTGTAGTACACCCCCAACATAGTGACTGCGCCTTTCCTGTTTCTAAGCTCCACCCAGAGTGACTCGTTACACGACCCCTCTGAATTGTCCTCCCTCTGCACAGCTGTAATATGCTCTCCAACTAATACCGCTACTCCCCCACCTCTTTTGGCCCCTCCTCTGTCTCACCTAAAACACTTGTACCCTGGAATATTCAGCTGCCAGTCCTGTCCCTCTTTCAACCAAGTCTCTGTCACCGCAACCACATCCAAATTCCTCGTGCGCATTAAGGCCCCAAGTTCGTCTGTCTTACCTGCTACGCTCCTTGCATTGAAGTATAAGCACTCCAGACCTCCAGGCCCAGTGAGGTCGTCCTCCCCCAGAGTGCTCTTCTTCTTTGCCAGCCTTGTCCCAGCCCCAAGCTCGTCCCCAGCCTCCACACTTGTAGACCTAATATTTTGATCCCCACTCCCCTGCCATACTAGTTTAAACTCCCCCGAACTGCACTAGCAAAGCTCCCAGCCAGGATATTTGTGCCCTTCCAACTTAGTTGTGACTCCTCCCTCTTGTACAGGTGCCATCCTCTCCTGAAAACTTCCCATTGATCTAGGAAAATGAAGCCCTCCCTCCTGGACCAGTCCTTTAGCCAGGCATTCATTTGTACCAACTCCCTATTCTTACTGCGTCCAGTTCTGGTCGCCACACTACCAGAAGGACGTGGAGGCTTTGGAGAGAGTACAGAGGAGGTTTACCAGGATGTTGCCTGGTATGGAGGGGCTTAGTTATGAGGAGAGATTGGGTAAACTGGGGTTGTTCTCCCTGGAAAGACGGAGGATGAGGGGAGACCTAATAGAGGTGTATAAAATTATGAAAGGCATAGATAGGGTGAACAGTGGGAAGCTTTTCCCCAGGTCGGTGGTGACGTTCACGAGGGGTCATAGGTTCAAGGTGAAGCGGGGGGAGGTTTAACACAGATATCAGAAGGACATATTTTACACAGAGGGTGGTGGGGGCCTGGAATGCACTGCCAGGCAAAGTGGTGGAGGCGGACACACTGGGAACGTTTAAGACTTATCTAGATAGCCACATGAACGAAGTGGGAATGGAGGGATACAAAAGAATGGTCTAGTTTGGACCAGGGAGCGGCACGGGCTTGGAGGGCTGAAGGGCCTGTTCCTGTGCTGTATTGTTCTTTGTTCTTTGTTTGTTCTTTGTAACCAGCTCCAGCTTACAGGCTGCTAGCTAGACTCTGCACCTCAGTCTGCTAGATGGATACTGCCTACTGCTTCCACACATGAACGGCATGTTTTGTCAGTATCGCGCGCAAGAAACAGTACTTTTCACTATATACTAATACTTGTGACAATAATAAATCAAATCAAAATTTAAAGGCCCGGGTTGCTGTGAAAATCCCCCAGTCGCCACACTCCAGCACCTGTCCTGGTACACTGAGGGAGAATTTAGCATGGCCAATGCACCTAACCAGTACGCCTTTCAGACAATAGGAGGAAACCAGAGGAAATCCATGCAGATATGAGAACATAACGATTCTGCACAGACAGTGACCCAAGCTAGGAATCGAACCCGAGTCCTTGGCGCTGTGAGGTAGCAGTGCTAACCACTGTGCCACTGTGATTCAAGGTGATGAGTTAATCTGCTTTCTCCCCTTTGTAGTAGCAGCTAGTTACTATTCTCCAGTTAGCTTTTAACTTACTTTTATCATGTAGTTTACTGACTAAATGGTAACAGGTCAAATTGAACACAACTCCAGTTATTATATGTGTGATATAATGTATAGTTGGAAGGTTTTACATTCCTCCAGAGTTCAGCTGAAATGTACTGCAAACATATGCAAACTTTTGTATTAACTCGCTACCCTATATCCCAAGTTTTGTTCAAGTCGCATGAGTCTTCAACAGATTACGGCGGAATCTCTATGTTGCCAAGAATTAGATCCACACCCTTTAACCCCTAAACCTGACTGGCATGCCAACAGGCAAAAATTACAAGCGGTCTGATTACATGCCTATATAGACTACCAAAGAAAATAGACAGAATATGACTAAATTAATATGTTTTCCTCAATTCGACCAGCAGGAATGACTCCCACTAATTAGCACAAGGGATTGAAATCCCACTCCATCACTAACTTGGTGCCAATTCAAACATTAAAATAAAATTTAACATGTGCAACTGACATCAGATGACTTAAGGCTAAAAGGTTTGTACATTTAGTTTCAATACAAAGTCATCTGAAGGTAGCCAGTTGGGATGAAGCTGTTCCATTTTATAGGTTGCCAACTTTCAGAATGATTTGGCAGAGTTAAAAACATTGCAAAGATCAGACCACAGACATATGACAACTGACTGATTGGTACTTTCTCCAGCTATTTTGAAAGAAGCACCAAAGTTGCCTCCTTTGAATTGCTTGGTAGCGCTGATGTTTAGATTGAAAATTTGGATGTTTTACTGTCTGGCCAATGAGTGTTTTGTAAAGGAACACCCATGGAATAAAAGGGTCTGGAAGAGCGTTTGAAACGAAATTGGCTAAAGGACAGAAAGTGGTGAGTGGTAGCAAATGCTGTTTTTTGCACTGGCAGAAAGTGTGCACTGGTGTTCCCCAAGGGTCAGTGTTAGGACCATTGCTTTTCGTGATCCAAACCAATGACTCAGATTTGACTTTGTACAGCACAGTTTCAAAATTTGAAGGTGACATAAAAGTTCAAAATATAGTGAACAGTGAGGAAGAGGGTAAGAGATTCAAGGGAACATAGACTGGTGGAATGGGCTGACACATGCAGATTAAATTTAACACAGAGAAGTGTATCGAGAGAAGGGGGTGGGGGGAGGGCACAGTGGCACAGCGCCAGGGACCCGAGTTTGATTCCAGCCTTGCGTGACTGGCGATAGGGCGGGCGGGGGTTGGACCTGGGTGAGATGTGAGTCTGTGCAGATTCAATGGGCCAAATGGCCTCCTTTTGCACTGTAGGGATTTTATGATTCTATGAAGTGTGATACATATTGGTAGGATGGGAAAGAAGAAGTAATGTAAAGTAAAGGGTAAAATTCCAAGGGGTTTGCAGAACGGAGAGGTCCAAGTTTACATATGCACAAATTATTGAAAGTGACTGGGCAGGTTTAAAATATCGTTGAAGAAAGCATACATAATCCTAGACTTTATATATTCAGGCTTAAGAGTAGAAAAGCCTGGAAGTGATAGTGTACCTTCTTATTTGTTTCATCATAACTAAATTATTGAGTCCAATTCTGGGCACCGCATTTTAGGTAGGATGTGAAGGCTGCCGAGATTTATGAGAGACTGCGAGGTTCGTGAGCAAATTGACATTGGGAAGGACAAGGTATTGGTGTTGGCAGCCGTAAAAGTGGATAAATCTCGAGGTCCAGAGGAATTGTGCCCTAGGCTGCTGTGGAGGCAAGGGAGGAGATTGCAGGGGCTCTGACCCACATTTTCAATTTCTCTCTGGCCACGGGGGAGGTGCCAGGTGACTGGAGAACAGCTAATGTGGTTCCACTATTTCAGGTGAGTCACCTGAAGAAGGAGCGACACTCCGAAAGCTTGTGCTACCAAATAAACCTTTGGACTTTAACATGGTATTGTGTGACTTATTACTGTGCTCATTAGTGGAACCAGAAGATACTATTTTAAGGCGATTGGCAAAAGACCCAAGGATGACGTGAAGAAAACTTGCTACATAGTGAGTGGTTAGGATCTAGAATAAACTGCCTGAAAGCTGGTGAAGCAAGATTCTATCCCGGTTTCTGGAAGGGAATTAGATAAGCACTTGGAGGGGACAAAACTGCAGAGTAGCAGGGGAGGGGGATTAGCTGAAAATCTCCAACAGAGAGCTGACATGGACTTAATTGGCTGAATGACCTCTTTCTGTGCTCTGAGCATGCTATGATTCTATGATTCAAGCAAGGTGTACCATAGGAGGTTGCAAGAGAATAATTTGGCTTCTGCAACCATTTAGAATACTGGGCTTTGGTTCAATTTTTTTGGAAAATGAAATAATTCCTGTGCCTAATTGCTGTAAGAAGTCCCACATGAAATTAATTTAGGCAGTTCCAAAACCCCTCGTGAGCATCAGTGTACAACAAAAGAGGCCCATTATTTGTGACTAATTGCCACTAAAATGATTATCTCACTCATGCTGATGCAGCTACTAATTTTCATGAAACTACAGCAGATCAGCTGATGTACTTAGAGCAGGATAGAACTACACAATGTTCATGACAAAGCTGACAATAAAAATGGATCTTTTATACCTGGCTTTAATATAGTCCATGGGTGTTCTGTCTGGTTTCTTGCAGGACCACTCAACTCCAGATCTTATTCCAACCTTGGCCTAAACCTGGACAAAATTCCAGAAGTGATGAGAGTGAGAGCGCTTAACATCAAGGCAGCATTGGTTCAAGTGTAATATCAAGAATTCCTATCAATGAGAACCATGGGAAATATTCTCCACTAGTTGTAGTCATACCTAGCAAAAAGGAACATGGTTGTGGTTATTGGACGCAATCATTTCAACTCTAGAAAATAATTGCAGGAATTCCTCAAGATAGAGGATCGATGTCGATGGAGACGGGAGAGGTGCCGGAGGATGGGAGGATCAATGTCAATGGAGACTGGAGAGGTGCCGGAGGATTACGAATGTGGTTCCTATCTTCAAGAAGGGGTATAGGGATAGCCCAGGAAATTACCGACCGGTGAGTCTAATCTCAGTGGTTGTTAAACTGATGGAGAAGATCCTGAGGGACAAGATTTATGAGCATTTAGAGAGGTTTAGTATGCTCAAGAATACTCAGCATGGCTTTGTCAAAGGCAGATCGTGCCTTACGAGCCTGGTGGAGTTCTTCGAAAATGTGACTAAACACATTGACGAAGGGAAAGCGGTAGATGTGGTTTATAAGGATTTTAGCAAGGCGTTCGATAAGGTTCCCCATGCAAGGCTTCTAGAAAAAGTGAGAGGGCATGGGATCCAAGGGGCTGCTGCCCTGTGGATCCAGAACTGTCTTGCCCAAAGGAGGCAGAGAGTGTGTATAGATGGGTCTTTTTCTAAATGGAGGTCAGTCACCAGTGGTGTGCCCCAGGGATCTGTTCTGGGACCCTTGCTGTTTGTCATTTTCATAAATGACCTGGATGAGGAAGTGGAGGGATGGGTTGCTAAGTTTGCCAACGACACGAAGGTTGGTGGGATTGTGGATAGTCTGGAAGGATGTCAGAAGTTACAGAGGGACATAGATAGGATGCAAGACTGGGCGGAGAAGTGGTAGATGGACTTCAACCCAGATAAATGCGTAGTGGTCCATTTTGGCAGGTCAAATGGGATGAAGGAGTACAATATAAAGGGAAAGACTCTTAGTACTGTAGAGGATCAGAAGGACTCTGGGGTCCGGGTCCATAGGACTCTAAAATCGGCCCCGCAGGTGGAGGAGGAGGTTAAGAAGGTGTATGGTGTGCTGGCCTTTATCAATTGAGGGATTGAGTTTAGGAGTCCGGGGATAATGATGCAGCTATATAAGGCCCTCGTCAGACCCCACTTGGAGTACTGTGCTCAGTTCTGGTCGCCTCATTACAGGAAGGATGTGGAAAGGATTGAAAGGGTGCGGAGGAGATTTACAAGGATGTTGCCTGGATTGAGTGGCATGCCTTATGAGGATAGGCTGAGGGAGGTCTTTTCTCCTTGGAGAGACGTAGGATGAGAGGAGACCTAATAGAGGTATATAAGATGTTGAGAGGCATAGATCGGGTGGACTCTCAGAGGCTTTTTCCCAGGGTGGAAATGGCTGCTACGAGAGGACACAGGTTTAAGGTGCTGGGGGTTAGGTACAGGGGAACTGTTAGGGGGAAGTTTTTCACACACAGGGTGGTGGGCGAGTGGAATCGGCTGCCGTCAGTGGTGGTGGAGGCAAACTCAATAGGGTCTTTTAAGAGACTCCTGGATGAGTACATGGGACTTAATAGGATGGAGGGTTATAGGTAGGCCTAAAAGGTAGGGATATGTTCGGCACAACTTGTGGGGCCGAAGGGCCTGTTTTGTGCTGTATTTTTTTCTATGTTTCTTTCTACGTTTCTATAGTGTCCTTGGCCCAACCATCTTCAACTTTTTAATCCTTTCCTCTGGCCTTCTCTCCATCATAAGGTCTGAAGTGCGGATGTTGCACAATGGTCAGCACCATTCCAAACCCCTCAGACACTGTAGCAATCCATGCCCACGTGCAGCAAGACCTGGATGGCATTCAACCTTGAACTGATAAATGGCAAATAGCATACATATCGCACAAGTGGCAAATAATGAGATAACGAAATAAGACTTGGGAGCAGCAGTAGGGGATTCAGCTCCTCAAGCCTGCTCTGTCATTCAATAAGATTATGGCTGATCTGGTTGTGCTCTCAACCCAACTTTCCTGTCTGACTCCTTTGCTTCCAATGTCCATCAAAAATCTGTCTAATTCTGCCTTCAATGGATTCAATGACCCAGCCACTCTAGGGAGGAGAATTCCACATATTAACGACCCTGTAAGAGAGAAAAAAACTTCACGGGGGTGATTCTCCCAAAAAGATCCTAAGTGTCAAATTCACGTAAAAACTGGAGTAAATCCCGCTGTTTTTTTCAGCGGGAGTTTCAAAATGAATCTCCCACACTGTGCACTAGCGTGAATCACTCCAAAAAGTTGTGGGCGGGGTCTATTTTCATTGGCGAGGCCAGCAGCATAGCGCTGAGCAGGCCACTGTGCATGTGCCGAACTGTCAGTAGTCTCGCACTGCCGGTCTCTTGATTGCTGGCCAGCCCCGTGGCCCCCACATTGCTGGCTATGAGACCCCCCCCCCCAATAGCCCAATAGTTAAAAGAGATTTAAATTAAGATATGAATAATTCATTCAGTTTTGCACCGATTTCCGGTGCGGAGCTGACGACACCGGAAATCCGGCTGCCGGAGACTCGCGGAGGCTGCGGTGCCCAGCGATGGGGATCCCACGAAATGGCCTCCGCTTGAGTCTCCCAGCCCACTGCGCTGGGAAAATCGCCCCCACATCTTTTTCTTAAACTGTATTCTTTAGTTCTAGTCTCCTCCAGAGGGAGAAATATCCTCTTGGTATTTACCCTGTCAAGTCCCTTCAGGATCTTCCATGTTTCAGTAAAATTACTTCTCATTCTGAAATTCCAGTGAGTACAGCTCCAATCTTTCTTCATAGGATAAGCCCTTCTGTATTGCTTCTACTGAAATTATGGGCAGGATTGCCTGGCCTCACCGCAGAGCCTTTTCCATGGCGGAAGGCTGCTTGCCATCGATCGGCGGTGGGATCTTCTGGTCCCACCGTTGTCAATGGGATTTCCCATTGACTCCACCCCATGCAGCTGGGAAACCCACAGCGGGGGGTGCGCTGTCAGCAGGACCAAAAAGTCCCACTGCCGTCAACAGCCGGAAGGTTCTGGCCTGTATCTTTTTATAGATAAGGAAGAACTGTACACAATGTAGAAACACAGAAAATAGGAGTGTAATTGAGCCATTTGGCCCTTTGAGCCTGCTCTGCCATTCAGTTTGATCATGGCTGATCATCCAACTCTGTAACCTGTTCCCACTTTCCCCTATCTCCTTTAATCCCTTTCGCCCCAAGAGCTATATCCAACTCCTTCTTGAAAACAGACATTGTTTTGGCCTCAACTGCTTTCTGGGGGAGCAAATTCCAATGGCTGACCACTCTCTAGGTGAAGAAATTTCACCTCATCTCAGTCTTAAATGGTTTACCCCATATCGTTAGACTATGACCCCTTCTTCTGGACTCCACCACCATTGGGAACATCCTTCCTGCATCTACCCTGTCTAGTCCTGCTCTAGCAAATATATTCCTATCCTATTCAATCACTTCTCATATGTCAGTTCCGCCATCCCAGGAATCAGTCTAGTAAACCTTTGCTGCACTCTTTCTACATCAAGAACATCTTTTTTTCTCAGATAAGGAGACCAAAAATGCATACAATGGTCCATAACTTCCAACCGGCGGAAAGCCATGGAACGCCAAATATAGGTAACAGAGTTGAAAAATCAAGATCCAATGAGAGCAGCAGCCTTCGCTCTTCAATGGGACAATCTCTGCAGGTCCCAGCCCAGTGCAGGCGGACTCGAGCCACACCACCTTATGACACGGCCAGACTGGGAATGCCTATTAAGGTGTAGCTTTGAAGAAGCAGTTATAAAGACAAAGAGAACAAAAGGATTCCCTGCTATTATAAAGGAATGTTGAATTGTTTTCTCTTTTTTGCTATTTATTTTTCGCAGTTAATCTTATTGGCTCATTTAAAGTGTAATTTATAATTATATTTTTATGATTGAAGATGAGTATTATTTAATATGTATAAATGAACATGGGTTTGTTATTTGTTTTAAGTCTGTGAAACTACTATTTAAATCGGCACTATATTTTTATATAACTTCACATGTGGCATGCTTATAAATGTTCATATATTTTATTTTAGGATTTGGAAACTGAAAATGTAATTGGGAAGAAGAGAGTTCCAAACTTTTTTGGACCACGATTTGGATAGCTTATTGCATGAGGTTGAGCAAAGGAGAGTTCACATTTGGAAAATTTAAATCACCAGGTGTTTATCATCAGTATTCTTCTTCCTTGTTAACTTCATTTATAATTATCTTAGATTTAACTGTTGTGTTTTGATGTTTCAATAAAGCATTGGTATAATTTTGTATTTAAATGTTTTGTTTTAATGTTTTAACCTGTCCAAGATGCACAGCATCAATACATCAAGCCTTCTTTGACAGCACCTTCCAAACACATGGACTATTCTGTGAAGAAAGGGCACAGGCTCCAAACAGATGGGAACACCACCATCTGCAAGTTTTTCTCCAAGGCACACACCATCCTGACTTGGAACTTATTGCTGTTCCTTCACTGTCACTGAAATTATCTTTCTGACAGCGTTGTGCATGTAGCTACACCAAATGGTCTGCAGTGGTTTTAGGAAAAGGTTCATCACCACCTTCTCAAAGGCAGTAGGGATGGGCAATAAATGCTGGCCTTGTCAGCAATGTCCACATCCCGTGAATGAATAAACAAAAGAAAGTTCGAAGTCATGCAGACCAGTGGCCTGAAGCATGGAACATCCCATGTCAGAATCATACCGAAGGTCAGATTATACCCACAGCAGCATTAGGATTACAGGTGCTTAAACCAAATGTCCAGGACCACGCGAGGAAGAAAATAAACTGTCCCTTAACATTCTATATTTAAAAGGTCCAAACAGAGAATCTATAACAAAGTTTCACCACTCAGCTTACCAGCAAAATTTTAAAGGATAATATAATAATCTGCACTTGATATGCGGAAATTGTAATGCAAAGTTAATCATCACCTGTAACCCTCTTCAGACATCGATTGAATTTTCCTCTTCAGATGTATTTTCGTGAGGCAGGATTACTGGCCACACTTGACATCACTGCAACCCTGGCCCATTTTTCCAGGTTTGGGTTTGACATCACTCCCGTGTAGTGGGCCCGCGGTGGGATTCCCAGTCAGAGGGTACTTATGAGCGTAAACGTGGAACGTCGAGCAATGCTATAGCATCAGAAGAGGTAGTGAGGACTTTAAAGTGGCAGAACTGCTCTGTAGTCATGAGATGTTGCAGCAGCTTTCTCAGCCTCGACAAATATGTGCTTGAGGGCCAAATTTCAGCAAAAGCCAGCTTCCAGCATGCTCTCTCCCACCACAGATACATTTTTAGTGTATAACCTATCCCAGGCATCCCATTTTCCATCAGGCAGTCACTAGGAGGGCAGATCAGTGGTGGGTTGTGTGTGTGCGTGAGGCTCGAATCATGTGGTATGTAGGGAAGGAGTAACCAGCTGTGGTCCCAGTAGAAGTGGGAAAATAAAGGTTTAGGCTTTTTAAAAAAGTTTATTTATTGGTGTCACAAGTCGTCTTTCATTAACACTGCAATTAAGGTACTGTGAAAATCCCCAAGTCACCACACTCCGGCGCTTGTTCAGGTACACCAAGGGAGAATTTAGCATGGCCAATGCACCTAACCAGCACATCTTTCGGACTGTGGGAGGAAACCAGAGCACCCAGAGGAAACCCACGCAGACACGGGGCAAACGTGCAAACTCCACACAGACAGTGACTGAAGCAGGAATCGAACCCGGGTCCCTGGCGCTGTGAGACAGCAGTGCTAACCATTAAGAACGTGGCAGTGAACCTATTGTTCATGTTTTCATCCTTTTCTGTTATTATCCTGTCCAATGTCTTGTTCCTTTCATCTCTAACAGCACCTGTTGTGCCACTAAGGGATCTCAAAGTGCAAAATCATTTCTTTTCACACAAAATATCCATCATTTTAATGAGTAAAATATTCAATATAATGGCCCCCAAAGAAAGTAAATAACTCAAAAAATATGCTGACCCAAATCAAAGCATTTCCCCTGAGAAATGTGTTACTTTGGAAACACAGGCCATGTAAATTTGCTGCTGAGAGTGCCAGCTCCTATATTTCTGTTATTTCACTTCAATCATGGAAAATTACAGGCTTTTGAAGGTTGAAGCCAGACGTCAAGCTTGGAATGCAATCTTTGTGTGTCCTTCATTTAAATCGAATTTCATAGTGCTGCTCCAGTATGAGGAATAAACTCTCTGCTTAAACTGTATATCTTCTTGTTGATTAGAAATAAACAAAAACTCCACCCGATCCAACAGGAAAAGATGATCTCACCGGGGTGAGTGATTGCAGTACAGCAACCCTTCAACTAGTGAGCACTGAAAGCATCTAATATTTCAGGGAATGGTAGATGAAGTGGAAAAAAATCAAATGTTATGTCTGCTCTAGTTTATTTCTCCCCAAAACGCCATCAGTCCAGCTAACTGAATGGAAACATGATACACAATGAAGTGGCACTCGCACTGTTCACATTTAGTTTTTAACCACAGTTTGTGCAGTATCAGGGAAACTATTACATATTCACTTAATTAACCTCAATTGCTGCTCCAGTTCTGAAACACACAGCTGGGTAGGGTTGGAGATAAAAGCTGTTGGATGGAATGATCAAAGATGCACAGAGTGCTGGCAGATCTGTGTTAAACCTCAAACTATGCAGAGAGGCTATATCAGCAGTCCAGTTAAACATGGATCAATATGTCATCCGATCTTTATTTTCTTTGTTGCATTAGCAACTTAAAATTTTGAAAATTACAGCACAAATTTCTACCACTATTTTAATGGTTGTGTGAAACAGTCAGCACAAAGTTGTTTGCTAATATGAAGAAGATGGTCAAGGAATTTCAATTATTTGTCTTTAAAAAAACACTAATATCATACATTCCATAATAAAAGTATGATATTGTTTTGCAATTTTTGCTTCTTTATTTATGATCTGTAGTTTAGACCTATACTGTGAAAGAGTTATATTCATTTTATAAGGAGCCCTTAATTACACAGAAGTATCATGCAGGGATAATCACTTCATAGATCATTCTTAACCTTTAAACTGAAGCAGCAAACAAAGTGCCTTCTGTCCTAGGGTTTTAGGAAGCATATAGTTAAATGAGGAATTTTTAATTCAATCAGCTTTGAAGTTCCCAATCATATTAGAGGCCTGCAGTCCTCCAAAGCTGAGATTGAAATGGGTTTATAATATGTAGAGTAAGAAGTCTCACAACACCAGGTTAAAGTCCAAGAGGTTTATTTGGTAGCAAATACCATAAGCTTTCGGAGCACAGCTTCTTCGTCAGATGGAGTGGATAATCCACTCCATCTGACGAAGGAGCTGTGCTCTGAAAGCTTATGGTATTTGCTACCAAATAAACCTCTTGGACTTTAACCTGGTGTTGTGAGACTTCTTATTGTGCTTACCCCAGTCCAACGCCGGCATCTCCACATTATAATATGTATACAGACATACAGTACTATTGATAAAATGGTACAAATCAAGCATTTTTGAACACGTCTCAAAGGAAATACGTTTATTGTATTGCTTGTGTATAATGATCCTCTACTTCATCTATTGGTTTAGGAATATATATATATATATTCTGCATAGTTTAATGTTTCTTTTGAATATAAAATAAATCATACAAATGGTATCTTATGCAGCAGAAGTGTGGGCCAATATAGGTGGCTTTACAGAAATTTGACAAAATTAATTGAAGAGTGACTGATGGATTGGTAGGTTCCTGACAGCCATTCTTGGGCCTAAATTTGAATCCCAAATTTAATTACCTAAATTAGATTAGGGAGAATTGGTACCAATAACTGGACTGGTGCAAGTAAAATAACCCTACTGTTGAGTGGAATAGAAGTTTAAAGTCACCCAGTTACCCAACTGTCTTCAAACCAACCATTTCAGATTGTACACTTGACAACGAAACCACCCAAAACTGCTAGCACCCTTTTTAAGTATGTGTGTCTGGTCACAATGACAGCAGTTGATATACAACAGCAATTGCAACCTGACTGCCTCAAAAACAATCCACGGTGGCTGCGCAGCCAAATTAATACAGCAAGAAAGATCTGCAACAGACCCAACAAAAAAAAATTAACTTATTAAAAAATCCTTTCCTTGTGGCACTAGGATGAACAGCACCTCTGCACTGTGCAATTAAAACTTCCGCTTTCCCCATTGTGGACTCGCCTCCCTCCTGTCAGGGATCATTAGCTGGTCGATCTTGTACCAACCTGCCATCACGAGTGGCCTCCAAATCACACTTTACAGCTCAGTTCAGGTCAGAAGCCAAGCGACTTTACGTAAATGAGATCCAGGAGTTAAAGATTAGAAATTCAGTAGCATCTATTTATCGGCACATTAACCGGAGAGTGCAAGTAGCTGGCACTCAAAGAAGCCAGAATGTTACATCTCGGAGCTCATTACTATATGAAGCAGGTGCAGCAGTAGGAGCCTAAGCTAGTTTGTGCACTCATGTTCACGTAGGTAATTGGGAAAAATCGTAGTGGGCTGAAGATGAAATGGCTGTTCAAAAACCAGAGTTAAAATCAGGCCTATTTTCCCCAAGCAGGGAAAATGTGCCCACAAAAATTCACTCGCTGTTGACCAAACATACAATTAAATTACTATTCGATTTGAGAAATCCGCAGCCTGAACTTTACATCCTTCCTGAATGTTGTGGCATTTACCATAAAAGCCTGGAAAAGCATAGATTTAAAAAAAGTTATAATCATCAGTGAAAATATTCCATGTCAAAAAATGAACAGAACTCAGTACTGTTCAGTTTGCATCCCAAATTCTTCAATAACTGGCCTAATTCATACAGTCGTCCACTTCAATTCTTTTTAATTTAGAACGCGCTGTCAATTGAGCTGAAACAAGGAGATCTTTCATCCTTGAACATTTTATTAAGGTCACATGGCATCCTGAATGAATATTCATTTATTATTTTTGATATTAGCAGCTTCCTTTCACCACTTGCGTCAATCAAGCTTTACTTTATATTCAGTAAGCCTTAATCGCTTTACCACTGGCTTTGAAATCACTTTGATTTTGTTACCATATGGGCTTGATTCAGTACCTTATCATTTGTTCAAGCATACTCTAGTCCTAAATGTACCAGGGTTATGCATTAGCGTGTTGGTTGAAAAATCAAAGTGTGTGATAATGGACATGTTAATGCCCCCACATAAAATTCCTGCTGTCCATTCGTTTAACAAGGCTGCTCACATTTTTTATAATAGACTCAGTAAAATTGTGATTAGGAAGATTTGATACAAGCACATAAGCATACTGGTTACTAATACTGCACCTCCATATTAACTATTCTTCTGTAGAAACTACCTTTATTATATATCAGCTTCTAGTGCACTGTGATACTACAATTAACATTATTAACATGGGTGCCAGAAACCTTGTCATGCAGTTGATTTGATTAGCTTTTCGTTTGTTTGGAAGAAGCGTATAATATTTCGCTCGGGTGAAGGTGTCTTCTGGTATTTAACATCCAAAGTTAATTGGAGTCATAACTCTTCATCCCATCAGTATGAATTAAAACAAAGGGGGTTCGATTCATACCATTTTAAATTAGGGCTTCAGATTCATTGACTGGAATTTTCCAGTCCCACCAGCAGTGGAAAGCTTGGTGGGAAGGGGAATTTAATTTGACGGGAGGACAAAAATCAGCTCCCCAACGATGGGTTGAACTTTTGCAGTTAAGTTCTCAGGCCTTGAAACGCAAATGGGGATTCCTGATGAATAGCATCGGGAAGCCCTTTTGCATGTGTTTGGACACTATGCATGCTCATTAAAAGGATAGCTCATCAGAATTAACTGCCCCCTCCAAGTTAAGTTCTCCACCAGTGAGAAATTGGAACATACACGTTTACGACTGTATACTAATGGCATGAAACTGATGACGTCAACTTCTTCCTGGACTTTGAAGAGAGTAGCCACTGTTTCGGCTATCTTCGGGACCACTCAGAAATAACAGATCTGGTGGCCATTGTCTAAGCTCCACAAAGGGTGGCTTAGGGAGTCTTAGCCAGCTGAGAAGGGTGAATGGTAGTTTGGCAGGAGAGGCAGGATTACTAGGGAAGAGTGGGAGGGCTGTTAGGAGAAGGAAGCCAGGCTGTACTGGGGCGTGTTAGGAGGGAGTCCAGTGATGGAAGCCAGACAGTGGGACTTGTTTAAGAGGCTAAGCATGTCACGCATACCTTGATCTCATTGTAGGACAGTGGATGGCCTCTCTGGGTGAGCATCATAGATAGGTGGGTTTAAATTGCATGGTCCAGGTGCTCGAGAATCAATGAATTGAGAAGTTCTTGTAATTGTCCCCCCCAACCACCCTCACTAAGCTCATATCCCTTGGCATCTTTATCATCATAAATATATCAAGTAACATTGCAGTCCACTCAATCATAGTACCTCAGCTTTATGATGGGGTGTTGAGGACCACCCACCCATGACCCTCCAATATAGAGATTCCTACAAGTCTAGTTGCTGAAAGTGTTATAGAAGTATAGTAAGAAAGGAACGTGTGAGCAAGAACTTTAGTTTCTCTTATCCCTTACCATACTGTTGATTTAGGTTAGATAGCAACAGAAAAAATAATTTCAGTCAATTAAAACTGTCAGAAGAAGATTGAGTACAAGTTATAGCACACCTGAATACATTTTATACAATGCTTAATGTCTATTAAGACTGAACACTGACGGAGAGATAGATCACCTTCTCTATTTGAAGCACAGAAGTTGTTTCTGTAAAAATATATATTTCTGGCTCAGACTGGAGGCTTCCACACTCTCACAGAAAGGGTGAAATGTCCTGAGCTGGCACTGCACCAATGATGCATTCCTGCAGGTGCTAGAACCCCCCTCCACAGTACAATTGATCTTCTCCCTGGTATTTGAATTATTTCTGTCTTTGATGGGCATTCTGCTCTGCTGCACATCTGCTGCTGATGCAGAGCCTCAGGATTGTCCAGGTCACTGTCTCCATGCTTCACAGGTTTTCTGATATTCTGAGAGGTGTGCAATCAGTAACATTCCAGTATATCCCTTTCGCAAACAACTACTGTTATATTAAAAGAATATTCAATATAAAACTTTCACCAGAATAAAGCTTTTGAATTTTTTTTTCCCTGTGGCTTTTCTTCAAATAATTTTGAAACAAAAATCTTGAGCGGAAACAGAAAAATATTCCAGACAAGCATTCAGCTAACCAAAATGATAATACTATGTCACCTATGAAATTAATGCAATAGATACTTTTGATTATCATTAGCTACGTACTTTTTCTATTTTGTGTAGATCCTATCTTGTTTGAAACAGAAATTTCAAAATCCAAAAATGTGCTCAGTACGTGCCACTAATTTTGGCATTATAGGAGTTAGATGGTGGTGAGGATGATGTATCTGTGCTGGTGCAGCACTCCCTCATTGTTGCTGAACTTGCTGGAGTGGTGCCTGATCCAAAGACACAAAAGTGCCACCAGTGAGCCATGGCTAATTGATGTAGCTATCCTGTCACTAGTTGCAATGTTTCCTGAAATAAATGTATGTTTTTCAGTCATTGAAAGTCATGTCCAAATAGGACCTTCCAGCATGGCACCTGTTCACCCTCCTGAATAATGTTGTAATAATATCTGGAACATTCTGTTGAACTGGTGTGTTTTCCTGCTCGGGGAATTTGCTCTGATCATTTGAAGAGGTTCTCTTGGTGCTGATTGCAAAAATGTTATAGTGTTACGTGTAAATCTACAACTCTTCAGAATAATGTGCTGTTATAATCACATGGTTTATCATAGAATCCCTACAGTGCAGAAAGAGGTCATCTGGCGCATCGAGCCTGCACCGACAACAATCCCACCCAGGCTGTACCATGCTAATCCCCCTGACATTAAGGGGCAA
The DNA here is from genome assembly GCF_964213995.1 of Mustelus asterias. Classification (NCBI taxonomy): domain Eukaryota; kingdom Metazoa; phylum Chordata; class Chondrichthyes; order Carcharhiniformes; family Triakidae; genus Mustelus; species Mustelus asterias. The sequence goes on from NC_135805.1 coordinate 67,869,784, forward strand.
TTTAACATGACCAATCAACCTAACCCGCACATCTTTGGAATGTGGGAGGAAACCAGAGCACCCGGAAGGAACACACGCAGCCACTGGGAGAATGTGCAAACTCTATACAGTGACCTGAGGCCAGAATTGAACCCGGGTCACTGGAGCTGTGAGACAGCAGTGCGAACCACTGTGCCACTGTGATTTAACAATAAATAAATTCCTATTCTCTGCATGAATCTATGATGTCCCATTTAGCACAAAAATACATTCAAGCTTTTTTTTTCCACTCAGATGTTAGTGGAAATAGATTTTCAATGCATTGATTCTCTGCCCTCAAGCTAAGAACTAAGGTATTGAGGTGTAAATTTCAGGTCCCAAAACATGACTTCATGAAAAAATGACCACCGAGGTATAAAAGGGAAGTCTCACCTCTACTCCCATCTGTGGCTATTTTCAGCATCGCAGGAAAAGAGGCCAGTCAGGAATGCCATATGCTCCTGTTTAGAAATTGTTGGCACCATCATAGAAGTGGGCTTTTAGGAACTTCTGGAATTTTCACAAAGGTGGCCACATTTTGGAAGCCTCACTAAATCACACCCGAAAAGTAGAGGCATGAACCATGGATTGGAGACGGGAAAAGTATAAAATGTGAGTTAATCATGAAGTGCTGCAGCCTGAACTGTATCTATGTTTAGTAAAGAGAATGATGACAATGCAGTGATTGGAAAATATAGATGCCCATTAAGTAATGTGATTGCAGGTTTCTGTTCATTGGTACCAGTGATCAATATGTCGCCAAGGTAACATTGTACCCCATGCAGACCACTTAAGCTCTGGTCCATTGACCATTGGAATAAAGCAGGTGCTGATGTTATCCCAAAAGGTAATCTATTATAGTGGAATAGGCCTTTGCATGTTATAATGGTGAGGAGGTGTTGAGACTCAGCTGCAGCATTCATTTGCAGGTATGCCAATGGCTGGTCAAATTTGCTGAGCTTCTGTCCTCCTGCTAGGTCAGCAAATAAATCCTCAATCAAAGGTACTGGCATTCATCTGCATGCAGAACTGGATTGATTGTTGTTTTAAATCTCTCCAAATGCATATAGTTTTTTTAGTTTATTTATTAGTCTCACAAGTAGGCTTATATTAACACTGCAATGAGGTTACTGTGAAAATCCCCCAGTAGCCACATTCCGTCACCTGTTCGTGTACATTGAGGGTACACAGGGGGAGAATTTAGCATGACCAATGCACCTAACCAGCACGTCCTTCGGACTGCGGGAGGAAACTGGAGCACCCGGAGGAAACCCACGCAGACATGGGGAGAATGTGCAGACTCTGTAAAGACAGTGACTCAAGCTGGGAATCGAACCCGGGTGCTGTGAGGCAGCTGTGAGGCAGCAGTGCTAACCACTGTGCCACTGTGCCACCCACAGAAGTCCTGTCCTGCTTCATTACAGGCACAATATTGATTGGCCAGTCACTAATGGGGAGGGGTTCTAAGACACCTGTATCCACAAATCTCAATAGTTAAGATTCTACATTTGGACGTATGGTGTAAGGTACTGTTCTGTCCCTGAGACGCTTCAGCTGGCTGTTTTGTTTGACCTTCAGCGCCACATGTATCCTTTCATGGACCCCTCAAATATATTACTGTATTTCTCCAAGATGTCCTGTAGATCTATTTTAGAGTCAACTAACCTGTTCACTCCAATTCAACTTTATCTTCTCTAGCCAAGAGCAACCAAAGAGACCTTGAAAACTTCCTAGGACAACATGGAGTGGCAGCTCCACAGTTTTCCTACTTAACTCTACTTTGACTACAATGTATCTTCTTGGAGGCACTATTTGGTGGGTGTAGGTCCTCAGAGTGACCTCTGCTGGCTTTAATGGTAGCTGATTCAATTTTTGCTTATTGGTGGTCTCGGGAATTAGGGATAGAGCAGCCCCTGTCGTGACTGCCATTTGTATAAGTTGTCCATTTAATTTTGGAACCACTCACAACCAATTTGATTCACTTTGAACAAAAGTACATTTAACTTAAATTCTTCATCAGATTCATGCGTCTTCATTGTTCTTATTATTTTTCTCTTCCACACTATAAATTCATTTGGTAGAATTCCTTTTATTTTTCCCTTTAGGTGAGTCCTACTTCTTTCTTTGGACATTCTTTCTTGAAGAAACAGTTCTCCTTCAGCAAGCTTGTGGTATGTAGGGTGGCACGGTAGCACAGTGGTTAACACTGCTGCTTCACAGCTCCAGGGACCTGGGTTCGATTCCCGGCTTGGGTCACTGTCTGTGTGGAGTTTGCACATTCTCCTCGTGTCTGCGTGGGTTTCCACCGGGTGCTCCAGTTTCCTCCCACAGTCCAAAGATGTGCGGGTTAGGTTGATTGGCCGTGCTAAATTTGCCCCTTAGTGTCCTAAGATGCTTAGGTTAGAGGGATTAGTGGGTGGGATATGGGGGTAGGGCCTGGGTGGGATTGTGGTCGATGCAGACTCGATGGGCCGAATGGCCTCTTTCTGTACTGTAGGGTTTCTATGATTCTATGTGGCCAATATTGTTACAATTTTTGCATCGGCTGACTTTGCTCCAGCACTCAGCCTGTGAATGGTCAGTTTTTGCACAGCGATGACACGCCTGCTGCTGGGTAGACTTTCTCTGGGCAGCAGCTATTTTATGGATCTTCAGGCCTGCCCAGAGCTCAGAAGTCTCCCTAGCAGCCAGCTTTTCTGAAATGGGTAGTTTTCAGGCTGTCTTAAGACTTAAATTTTGTTCAGTTAGCAATCTTCGCTGTATAGCCTCATTCTTTAGTCCACACACCAAACGGTCTCTCATGGTATCATCCAGATTGTCACAAAATTCGCAATGCTCTGCAACGTGCTTTAGAGTTGCAACAACTTGTGCTATATCCTCGCCTTCTCTCCTTATTCTTGTCCTTGATTTTCACCTTCTCTGACTCCTTGCAATGGTTCACACCCCCCTGCCATTTTAGTTTAAACCCTTCTCAACCACTCTAGTAAATACTTCCCCTAGAACATCAATCAGTCCCAGTCCTGCCCACTGTACTGTCCTGCAACCACTCCAAGATATCCTTGACCTTAGCACCAGAGAGGCAACATGGCATCTATGGTACCTATTCCCCTTACAACTGAATCCCGAAAGCTATTGCAACCCCAATTTTTTATTCCACCTCTCTGCAACAGAGCCAACCATGGTGCAAAAAATTGGGCTGCTGCTGCATTCCCCTGAGAGGCCTTTCCCCCAAAAGTATCCAAAGCGGTATATCTGTTTTGCAGAGGAATGGCCACAGGAGATTCCTGCACTGTCTGCCGAGTCCTCTTGCTCGGCCTGCTGATCACCCATTCCCTCCTGCAGTGCCTGTGGACTGTGAGCCTGTGGTGTGACCACCTCTCTATACATGCTATCCACAATACTCTCCGTCTTGTGGATGCTCAATAGTGTTCCCAGCTGCTGCTCCAGCTCCGAAACCCAGTCCTCCAGGCGCTGCAGCTGAAGACACTTCCTGCACACAGACTAACCTCAGGGAATGGAAATGCTTCTGGTTTCCAACATAGAACAAGAGGTGCGCACCATGGCTTTGCTCTCATGCCATGACTTACCCTTTTGAATTAAACCTTTTGGAAGATGTTTAATATCAATTACTCTTGGGGCCCTTCTTCCCTCAGCCTTGTTACTACAGAATACAACTTTTACAAACTATAAACCACAAAATAGGCCTTACAAACTATAAACAATAAAAGTAGTGAATCCTTACTTGACCTTATCCACTACTTATAAATCAGCTCTCTTAGCTTGTAGCTTCTACTCCTGCAGTAAGTCAAGACGACTTGCTGAAGATTGCAAAGTTAGGAAGTCAACTTTCTCTTCCCCTCTGCACTGAATTCCCACTGTGCTCCATGTTCCCAGATAATCACACTCACTCTGGCTGTGTCACACTCAGGATGTACTCTCTCCCATGTTCATGCACAACACTTTATTGCCAATAGTGCTAAGGAAAACAGGGACTACAATATCATTGGGAATCTTGTTAGCTAAGATACAGTAATGAAATCTTTCTTCATGGGACTTCCAATTCTTGGATTCTTCCTCGAATGGGCCAATGGTGCCAAACTGTTCCACTATTTTAAATGATACCAGGATCTGCTCAGCAACTTTCCTTCAGGAGTTTCCCTTCGTATACATGGTCTTGCTTATATTGTAAATTGTAATACAAGCCAATTGTAGCAGCTTGTTTAAGATTTAATGCCATGTAAGAAATCTCTCTGTCTCACTCTACCTCTGTGCCATAATCTAACCAAACTCCTCAGGGTGCTGGTTCTAATTTAGGTATGGACCTTTCTTTCTTTTCTCTGCCCAACAACCTTAAGATCTGATGCCATGTTTAATCAGCTGACTGGCTGTAGATGCTGCCCCAACATTGAAAATCTTGATGTTTTCAGTTGGTAAGTGCAGCTTTGATTTTCTTTCCTTGCCTTGTTGCCAGAATTCTGTTCATCCTGTAATGTACTGCACTCTAAGGACAAAACAATGTGGATTTGAGCACATGGGATTGGATGCAAACAACAACACAGGTTTATTGAATAGCTGTTAACTTTACAAAGCCTTGATTGAGACTGAGGCAAAATCTGCGAAGCATCTGATGATATCACACAATCTTTAAAGGTGACTAGACTCTTAAAGTGACCATGCAACACAACCCTAAATATATAACAGAGATGTCACAGTGGTGGGAATCACTACTGCTCTCCAGCTGTTAAGATTACCCTGCCAGTGTAGCCCCCCCAGGTGGTTAGGGGCATGTGCCAGGTTGACACTGCCAGTTGAACCAAGGGGTTGGGCCTGGAACAAGGTCTCTAGGGAACCCTACTGGGGGCTTCCCATTATGTGGGTGGGAGGGGTGCACCGGGATTGTGCCTGCATAGTGATGGGTGGGGGGAGGGGTGGTATGCCTGTATTGGGTGGAGGGATGGAGGAGGAGGTAAACCTGCATTGCCGGGTTGGGGGGGTGGGGGGGGGGTGTTGGGGTTGTGCACTGATGCCCCCATGATGGTGATGATGGGAGGAGGCTGGTGTGTCAGGTCACCCTGATGCCTGCATGGGGTGGGGGAAGGGTGGGGGGTAACTCGTGCATTAAATCTTGGGGGAAGGTTGCCCTTCTGTGGTCAAGGGTTGGGAGTTTTTAACTTTAATTTGAGATTGAGGTGCCTTTTGAAAAAGGCATCTTTGTGGAGCTAGCCTGTTGACATCTTAGTCGCCGCCCCTCAAGAATGACGCGCAAAACATGCCCCTCTGTTTTTTCTTGACAAAATGTCAGAAGATCTGGAGAGAAAACCCTGACTGTTTCTCTGGGGAGAACAAAGAACAAAGAAAATTACAGCACATGAACAGGCCCTTCGGCCCTCCAAACCTGCACCGACCATGCTGCCCGACTTAACTAAAACCCCCTACCCTTCCGGGGACCATATCCCTCTATTCCCATCCCATTCATGTACTTGTCAAGACGCCCTTTAAAAGTCACTACCATATCCGCTTCCACTATCTCCCCCGGCAACGGGTTCCAGGCACCCACCACTCTCTGTGTAAGAAATCTGCTTCGTACATCTCCTTTAAACATTGCCCCTCGCACCTTAAACCTATGCCCCCTAGTAATTGACTCTTCCACCCTGGGAAAAAGCTTCTGACTATCCACTCTGTCCATGCCTCACATAATCTTGTAGACTTCTATCAGGTCTCCCCTCAACCTCCGTCACTCCAGTGAGAACAAACCAAGATTCTCCAACCTCTCCTCATAGCTAATGCCCTCCATACCAGGCAACATCCTGGTAAATCTTTCCTGTACCCTCTCCAAAGCCTCCACATCCTTCTGGTAGTGTGGCGACCAGAATTGAACACTATATTCCAAGTGCGGCCTAACTAAGGTTCTATAAAGCTGCAACATGACTTGCCAATTTTTAAACTCAATACCCCGGCCGATGAAGGCAAGCATGCCTTATGCCTTCTTGTCTACCTTCTCCATCTGCATTGTCATGTTCAGTGACCTGTGTACTTGTACACCCAGATCCCTTTGCCTATCAATACTCTTAAGGGTTCTGCCATTTACTATATATTTCCTATCTGTATTAGACCTTCCAAAATGCATTACCTCACATTTGTCCAGATTAAACTCCATCTGCCATCTGTCCGCCCAAGTCTCCAACTGATCTATATCCTGCCGTATCCTCTGATGGTCCTCATCGCTATTCGCAAATCCACCAACCTTTGTGTCTTCCGCAAACTTACTAATCAATCTATTTATATTTTCCTCCAAATCACTTATATATATTACAAACAGCAAAGATCCCAGCACTGATCCCTGAGGAATGTCACTTGTCACAGCCCCCCATTCAGAAACGCACCCTTCCACTGCTACTCTCTGTCTTCTTTGACCGACCCAGTTTTGTATCTATCTTGCCAGCTCACTTCTGATCCCATGCGACTTCACCTTCTGCACCAGTCTGCCATGAGGGACCTTGTCAAAGGCCTTACTGAAGTCCATGTAGACAACATCCACTGCCCTACCCTCATCAATCATCTTCGTCACTTCCTCGAAAAACTCGATCAAGTTCATGAGACACGACCTCCCCTTCACAAAACCTGACACTTTGCCATATTATTGGAAAATTATGCCCTCTATATTGCAAAATATAATAAAATTATTATAATTAAACAGAATCTGGAAATGCTCAAACTTACACTATTGACTAGATGTTGCTCTTTGGTGTAACATGTTACATACGCTGAGGCTCTTGTTCAGCGGTTTCACAAAATATTCTTTGTATCTGTGGAAAATTCCTCCTTTCTACTAATTTATTCATTCTTGGAGAAGGAAGAATATTATCATAGCACTTCTGCTCAGCTGAACAGCTTTATTTCTAGAAAGCAGGATTATAAGCCTGATATAATAAAGTTTGTGTCCATTTCATCTTTTTCTTCCATTTCTCATAGTTGTGACTCTTTTAAATTCCGGCTTCCTATTTTACATTAATCGAGTGAGTCCCTATATGGTATAACCTGGAGAAACTTGGAAGACGTGCAGCACAGGCAGGAAGCTGTTGTGAACTGTAGACTATTTGCAAAAGTCTTGGCTGTGGGTTTGAGCAGCAAACTGAGAGACTGAGGCCGTTGATCTAAGAATGAGGCAGAGCCGAACGTGTGAAAGATGCCAGAGCTTAATATAGACTGAATCTGTATCCTGGAGAAACTGAGATAAGGTGAATGAGAACTCCTGGATTTTCCTGCAATACAAATCTCTTTTTGACTGAGTTTGTTCCAAACACTGCCCAGCTGTACGTTGTTTAAGAGGAGCCTCTGGGGGTGGGGGGGGGGGGGGGGGAAAGCGGAGCAGAAGCTGGGAAAGGAAGTGAAAGCATTTTTTTTTAGGGCTGTCATTAGACTGCGTTAAAGTGACACATCTGGCAATTGAAGACGGAGGGGGGGAATAAAAACAACTGAAGCTACAAAGCAGCAGCAGCAAGCAGACTCTGGAAAAAGCCGGAGAATAACCTGAAGAAAAGACTGTCAGGAGAAGGGGAGGAAATGGTTTGGATTTCACCCTGGCTGTGTGCTTTCTCCCTAACCGTCTTTGGATTGTTTTACCCAGCTACTGGCTCTGGGGAGAGCAGCGGTCTTTCTGTCAGTGCAGAAGATAAGGTCACAGGAAAATCTACCATCATAGCTGATGAGGTAAGGAATACATTTTACATAAAGGATGTATTAATGTTGATGATTATTCTGGTAAAAATGGACATTATAAAATAAAGCATAGCTAAAACATGTTGGCCAAATTGTTAATCAGATACTTAAGAAATCAAACATAATTTCGGAATAAGGGGAGTTGCATTTTGGATGTTAATTGTTTAAGAAACATCAGTTTAAATGCAAAGTCTGTTATTTTATACTTTTCTGCTATTGTTCTCAGTTTTTCCTCTTTATTGTGTTAGTGAAAGGAAACTGTTGCTGACCTTTCTATTGCCTGTGCTCAACATTGCTTCTCTCAAAGTGCCACATTCCTCAACTATATATCAAATCATGCCAGTTTTATCTGCAAGATTAATGATTTAAGATATATATATAAATATATTGACCAGTCTGGTTCTTCTGGTTCTGTCAAGTTGCAGGTTGTAAATGAGGAGGAACGAGTTAAATAATCCTGTTCACTGTGACAGGATTGATTCAGTGAACAGGGAATGACTGGGTCATTAGAATGGTAACCGGAGGCAGGGGCATTAAAAAAACAACAGGAAATTAACATCAATACCTGGAAATACAAGAAATGAAAAAGACGGATAAGGGAAAAAGGATTGAAGAGAAGCATATGGAGAAGGGAGGGGAGGAAGTGCCACCAGTTAAGCAGACGGGGGAAAGAAAAAATAACTATGCTGGATATCAAAAGCTAAACTACAAAGCAGTGGTATTCTGCAAGCCAACATAAACTTTTGAAGATGGAAAATAAAGGACAGAGCATTTTTGCGGGGGAGTAAATGCCGGAAGTGTTTATCTTGAGGTTCATTTCTCCTTCCAAATCAAAGGCATCTGTGCTAGTATTATGCGGATTCCTATAAAGAAAAACAGTCACTTCTAAGATAATGGACGAGTCATAAAAAATAAGGGTGAGATGTCCAATGAGACCAAAATTAGGAATTCTTCTCCTGTCCGATTTATTTGCTTCAGAATGCAACTGCAGACATTTGGGAAAGGGTGGCCATGAAAGGAAACTCTGATCAGCGGGAGGTGTAATAAAAGCTGCCCAGTCTGATGCGAGTTTCTCACTAGTCTGGAGAAAACCATATCACTGTTTCATGTGAGAAAATGAATAGCAATCTATCTGAACTATGGCGATCTGTGGAATGTGCTACATACTTTCGGGGTCAGGAAAAAATGTTTTCGACATGACACAAAGACCACAGTCACTGAATCCAAACTTCAGAGTGCAAGTACAGAGTCAGTCATAAATTGCTATACATTCCGTCGAAGCAAGTGACCTTAATTCTTCAAGTGGATCTCATGCCTGACAAGCAATTAGTTCAGCGAAATAAGAATTACAGTCCTCAAATTGAGCAAGCAAAGAAATAAAAGTACGCATGAATCTTCACAGAATCTTCACAGTAGAGAAGGACTCCATTTGGCCCATTCGGTCAGGACTCTCCGAAAGAGCATTCTATCTAGTCGCACTCCGCTGATCCATCCCCATAACCTTGTACACTCCTTTTCAGATCTGGTTGCAAAAAGTTGGTATGAAATCAAAACCTATGCATTAACTGTCAAAAACGGCCATGATGCAATTTCATCTGCTTTTCTTGTTTGAGATTGATACCATAAATTACCTTTCATATTAGCTTTTGGAATAACTCAAATTCCAAAAGTGAAACTGATACATGTTTTCTGATAGCAGCAAGTCCAAAACAAGCAAATACTACTCTTCCTTAAATACACAAGTTGGAAACACAATATGCAACTGAAGGAATTGGGTACTTTCCTTAGTAGTGTGTGTGGCCTGCTTTGAGGGCCAATTGATTTGAATGGGGCCAAGTTCTGTTTTAGTTAGTCAACACATACAACATATAATGGATCTTCCACATCTCCCACTCCAAGTGTGGCCCAACATTATAATAACACCTGTGAAAGTGTTCCAGCACCTAATAACATTCCTTATATTATTTATAATTAAAACATTGCTATTTTACTTGCAATATGGAAAAAAATAGCAAGGTAAGTTCAGATCTTTTACGATAGCCACTTGCCTTCTTCTGGAAATTAAACTAGTCAAAGTGGATCATGACCTCCGAGTTAGACATTGATTGTAAAGGGGATTGATTATCCGATGTGTACGGTTTCATTCAGATTAAAATTTATAAGTGCACACTAATAATTAGGAGGTTTGTTGACACCTTACTATTTAATATTTTGGAACTTTTTTGTGGCATTTATGCTTACCAGAGATTTTGAGGCGTTTTCCTGTTGAATTGATTCAGGTTTAAAATCTATTGTACTATTAAAATTTCACTAGCATTCTTTACCAATGTCTCTCATAGAAACTAAAACAAAAACAGAGGCCAGAATTGTATCAGGCATTTGGTGTCAGACTGCAAGCAGAAAGGTTGGCAAGGTGGGACAGGTAGGCATTGGGGGAAGTCTCCCAGATCTTCCCAATGTCATGTCATTTTATCAATGATGGGCAAGGTGGTAGATCAACCACTCACCCAGAACACAACTGAACCACTTAAGTGGCTAATTAAGGGTGATGTCCTTTGTGTCCATTTTGCCTGTGCTGAAGGGTCTACCTCTGCATGGGGAAACTGCTGGATGAAATATAATGGTCTATCAGCTGGCTCTGGCTGTGAGGGTTGGGGAGGAAGGGAGGGGGTGAGTTTCCTTTTTGGGCACTCCATGGTCCACAGAGAAAGCCCTGCCAACGGTGGCCACCTCCATGGCAATTGCACCACTTATGCCTCTTAACACCAACTACTGGTCAGCAGGACCTGTTTGCCTGGGCCCGGCTTCTTCCAAACCCACTTAGTCCACTTCAAGGGAACCTTGTCCTTCAAGGCATGCTCTCTCTGCAGCCTCACCCACAGTCGCAGCTAGTGGTGGCAGTGCTGAGTCTGCTGGCCCTCTGATTAAGCCAGCGACTCTTGGAAGTGGGCTGCTGCCCCAATTAAGGATGTTGGCCATGGCAGGGATTATGCCTCCTTGTGTCTTGCCGCCAGCTGAAATGAGATCACCTTCCACTTCCAAATGTGGGAAAATTCAACCCAGAATGTTCACATCCCTCATTTGACTTCTGTACATAGCTACTCCTGACTTTGTGAACTGGCTTTAAAGTTGAAATCCTTAACTTTGATTGGTTTTACTTCCACGGTATCTAGGTAATATGGGTAAACAATTCTGCTGAAGAATTACGATTTTATTTGTCTATTTCATTAGCATTTTTCAGTTAATGCAAGTTTACAATTGTTGCCAGCACAAATTGGTATATAGGTAGACTCGTGCAGTTCAATTTTTTTATTTCCTATTCCTTTTTAAGTAAAACGTTTTAAGATAAAGATTATGTTGATATAAATGAAGATGTGAAAGGTGAAGACCATGAATGTTTTAGTCACACTGGAGAGGCACAGATCTGGATAGCTATTGGTTGAGTTCTGATTGGTGTTGCTGCTGTTGTCAGGGATTCCATGTCTTTAATCTTTTCACTTGATTCAAACAGTTCATAGACATTTTGCTGGTGTAATTGGGGTCTAATGAGTGAAGGACTGCTTCAGGTTAAAATCTAAGTAATCCAATCAATATAAGATCACAGCAACATTAACATTGGACTAATCCTTCATATTTTTGGTGTGTGACATAAATAAATAGCACAAGTGATTTTTTACATTTTGAAATAACTTTGCTTTGTTAAAGCAAGGCTATTTCCTCAGGTGTTATCGGTGGCAAGAGAGATACAAAGCTTTTTTTGAAAACCACTTTAAAATCAGATGTTTTCGCTGCTCACACTTTGCAGAATGAATGAGAAATACAGTAGTAGATTTTGGAAGGAAAGATAAAGAGATAAAATTGGATAGCTCTTGAAATGAGATACACAAATACTGTGCACCATGCAGGTAGCATGCAAACCTTGTGCTGTTGATCAATTGATTGGTTGTGAAGTGCAGCGGCACGGTGGCACAGTGGTTCACATTGCTGCCTCACAGCGTCAGGGACGCAGATTGAATTCCAACCTTGGGTGACTATTTGTGTGGAGTTTGCACATTCTCCCCATGTCTGCGTGGGTTTCCTCTGGGTTTTCCTTTGGTTTCCTCCCACACAGTAAGAAGTTTAACAACACCAGGTTAAAGTCCGACAGGTTTATTTGGTAGCAAATGCCACTAGCTTTCAGAACAGGCTGTCCCTTCGTCAGGTGGAGTGAAGAAATGCTCACATACAGGGTATACAGAGACACAAACTCAATTTACAGAATAATGATTGGAATGCAGTCTTTACAGATAAATGTCACACTATCTGTAACCCCCACAGCTTGTCTGGGCTTGCAGAATCTCACTGGCTGTTATTTGGAGAGTAATGAATTGATAGGTGATAGTCAGCATGGTTTTGTGGCAGGTAGGTCGTGCCTTACTAACCTTATTGAGTTTTTTGAGAAAGTGACCAAGGAGGTGGATGGGGGCAAGGCAGTGGACGTGGTATATATGGATTTTAGTAAGGCGTTTGATAAGGTTCACCATGGTAGGCTTCTGCAGAAAATGCAGATGTATGGGATTGGGGGTGATCTAGGAAATTGGATCAGGAATTGGCTAGCGGATAGGAAACAGAGGGTGGTGGTTGATAGTAAATATTCATCATGGAGTGCGGTTACAAGTGGTGTACCTCAGGGATCTGTTTTGGGGCCACTGCTGTTTGTAATATTTATTAATGATCTGGATGAGGGTATAGTTGGGTGGATTAGCAAATTTGCTGATGACACCAAAGTCGGTGGTGTGGTAGACAGTGAGGAAGGGTGTCGTAGTTTGCAGGAAGACTTAGACAGGTTGCAAAGTTGGGCCGAGAGGTGGCGGATGGAGTTTAATGCGGAGAAGTGTGAGGTAATTCACTTTGGTAGGAATAACAGATGTGTTGAGTATAGGGCTAACGGGAGGACTTTGAATAGTGTGGAGGAGCAGAGGGATCTAGGTGTATGTGTGCATAGATCCCTGAAAGTTGGGAATCAAGTAGATAAGGTTGTTAAGAAGGCATATGGTGTCTTGGCGTTTATTGGTAGGGGGATTGAATTTAGGAGTCGTAGCGTTATGTTGCAACTGTACACAACTCTGGTGCGGCCGCACTTGGAGTATTGTGTGCAGTTCTGGTCCCCACATTACAGGAAGGATGTGGAGGCTTTGGAGAGGGTGCAGAGGAGGTTTACCAGGATGTTGCCTGGTATGGAGGGGAGATCCTATGAGGAGAGGCTGAGGGATTTGGGATTGTTTTCGCTGGAAAGGCGGCGGCTAAGAGGGGATCTTATTGAAACATATAAGATGATTAGAGGTTTAGATAGGGTGGATAGTGATAGCCTTTTTCCTCTGATGGAGAAATCCAGCACGAGGGGGCATGGCTTTAAATTGAGGGGGGGTAGTTATAGAACCGATGTCAGGGGTAGGTTCTTTACCCAGAGGGTGGTGAGGGATTGGAATGCCCTGCCAGCATCAGTAGTAAATGCGCCTAGTTTGGGGGCGTTTAAGAGATCCGTAGATAGGTTCATGGACGAAAAGAAATTGGTTTAGGTTGGAGGGTCACAGTTTTTTTTTAACTGGTCGGTGCAACATCGTGGGCCGAAGGGCCTGTTCTGCGCTGTAATGTTCTATGTTCTATGTTCTATGTCCTGTCTGGAGACAATACACATCTCTTTAACCTGTGCTTAATGCTCCCTCCACTCACATTGTTTGTACCTTTAAGACTTGATTATCTGTAAAGACTGCATTCCAATCATTATTCTGTAAATTGAGTTTGTGTCTCTGTATGCCCTGTTTGTGAGCATTTCTCCACTCCACCTGACGAAGGGACAGCCTGTTCCGAAAGCTTGTGTGGCATTTGCTACCAAATAAACCTGTTGGACTTTAACCTGGTGTTGTTAAACTTCTTACTGTGTTTACCCCAGTCCAACGCCGGTATCTCCACATCATTCCTCCCACATTCCAGAGATGTGCGAGTTAGGTTGATTGGACATGCTAATTTGTTCCTTAGTGTCAGAGAGACGAGCAGGGTAAATACATGGGGTTACAGGGTTAGGGCCTGAGTGGGATTGTGGTCAGTGCAGGCTCAATGGGCCAAATGGCCTCCTTCTGCACTGTAGGGATCCTATGATTCTATGAACACTGAATGTGCTGCTGATGAGCTCGCCTCTGAAAAGAGCCCAGATTTATGCAAAGCTCACACCATTTAAAGTTACCCTACTCTTAAAGCTCGGTTGCATCCCTTCATGGTAACATCCATTTTGACTGCAGCAGGGGCTGAAAGTACAGTTTCAAAATTTGAAGGCCTGTTGGATGAAAAGGAATGATGCAGAAAGCGTATCCCCGCAGGTTTTCAGATAATCTGCCAGAGTCATTGGCGCAGGATGTGGACAGAAGGACAGAGCGTCTCTTCTCCCAGGGATCCACACAAATATTCAGAACGCAGTGAGAGTAGGTCACATGTCAAGGACCTTGCTGCCATGCCATAGGAAGTTTATTGATGTCACAACAGTTGTGAATGCATCCTTAGATGCCAACTCCACAACGAGCATCAACTAAGGATGAAGAAACAATAAAATATGATCTGACACTCAAAACCACCTGCCCCAATACAGGCACCACACACTTTTCAATCATAAGGCAGAAGCAGGATGTGTATGTGGTGAGTCACCAGGCCTTAATGGGCTGCAGCCATTGCAGGGGGAAAGGATCATTCTGGTGCTGGCTCCTTAAAGGGTGAGATCATACATGAGTTCTGCTGCAGAGGACTCAGATGAAGATTTTGATGGAATGGCATATGGAGAATGCCTGAATGGCATGCATACAAAAATGATTGGTAGATTAGCTGGCCTGCCTGAGAGCCAGTTGGCATTGTCAAGCAGCATGGGAGATGCCATCTCCAACTTGGCACAGGAATTCACACTGACCTTTAGAGTCCATTCCTGTCAATATGGAAGTGGTTCCCAAGCAATTCCTTGGGAACATTTTGACCCAGCTGTGAGTCAGCACCTAAAGACCAATGTCTCAGCTTCCTGTAGCATGAGCAGAAGCCACCCAATGTCTGAATGCTGCAGTGGAAAAATCTGTTCATTGCCATGCAGATCTAGCTTGGTGCCAAGCAGGTTCAGACTGCTGCCATCTTAGTTGTGGATACCAGTAATCAAATGAGTTTGCAGGTTGTCAGCATTCCAGCAATATGTGTTCCAACAGATGACCCGGATTCCTGAGGTACTGCCTTGGTGAGTGGCAGTGGCTCCATGGAGCATGGACTTGCTGTTCTTGCTCAGGATGTGGAGATGCCGGCGTTGGACTGGGGTAAACACAGTAAGAGTTTTAACAACACCAGGTTAAAGTCCAACAGGTTTATTTGGTAGCAAATGCCACACAAGCTTTCGGAGCGCTGCTCCTTCGTCAGATGGAGTGGATCCACTCCATCTGACGAAGGAGCAGTGCTCCGAAAGCTAATGGCATTTGCTACCAAATAAACCTGTTGGACTTTAACCTGGTGTTGTTAAACTTCTTACTGTGTTTACCCCAGTCCAACACCAGCATCTCCACATCATGACTACCATCAACACCTCAAACTGCCGGTTCCAAGTGGAGAGGATTACTCAGGATGACAGAATTCATGTTCTTACCACTACCACACCACTTGTAGCCTTGCTGCTGTCCGTCAGCTGTCCAGCCTAGACTGCTACCATTAATGCCAGTGTGGTGCAGCCAGTAGTCAGACCTTCAAGCCTCAGAGCTGCTGAATTTATTCTGTTAGACCATCTGCAGTTTCCCCCATTAAACGTCGGTGAGCATGGTGCAGCCACTGAGATAGTAATGGAGGCACTAAGAGGGTGACTGATTGAGTATTGTATGGAATCATTTTTTTTTTGGATAAAGCTGGTGTGGAATGGTTATTTTGTAGTGGCATTTATTTCAGGGTTGTGGAAAGAGTACATCGTTGGTGTGTAACAGAGAGCAGCTAGCAGGAAACTAGTATTTTTATCATAAGAATCATACAAGAACTAGAAGCAGGAGTAGGCAAGCCAGCCCCTCGAGCCTGCTCCCCCATTTAATACGATCATGGCTGATCTCATCTCAGCCTCAACTCCACTCGTCTCGCCATTCACCATGACCCTTCAAACCCTTACTAATTAAAAATCTGTCCCCTCTTAAGTTTACTCAAAGTCCCAGCATCCGCCACACTCTGGGGTAGTGAATTCCACAGACTCATGACCCTTTGAGAGAAGTCATTTCTCCTCATCTCTGTTTTAAATCTGGTACCCATTTTCCTGAAACTATGACCTCTTGACTTACAAGTGGAAACATCCTTTCCATATCTACTTTGTCAATCCCCTTATCATCTTGTATATCTCAATTAGATGTCCTCTCATTCTTCTAAACTCCAGGGAGTGTAGGCCTGAACTGCCCAATGTCTCTCCGTAAGTCAAACCTCTTATCTTTGGAATCAATCTAGTGAACCGCCTCTGAACTGCCTCCAAAGCAATTACATCCCTCTTCAAGCAAGGGGTCCAAAACTGTACGCAACATTCTAAGTGCAGTCCCACTGATGCTTTGTACAGTAGCAGCAACACTTCACTGTTTTTATATTCTATTCCTTTAGAAATAAAGGCCAAGATTCCATTTGTCTTCCTTATTACCTGCTGCACCTGCGTGCTAGTTTTCTGCGATTCATGCACAAGGACACTCAGATCCCTCTGCACTCTAGCACTCTAGATAATAATTTGCCTTTGTATTTTTCTGACCAAAATGGATAACCTCACACTTATCCACTTTAAAGTCCATCTGCCAAATTTTGGCCCATCCACTTAACCTATCCTTAGCCATTTGTAAATTTATTTCATTATCACAACTTACTATCCCACCCATTGTAGTGTTATCTGTAAATTTGGCAATGGTACCTACTATCCTTGCATCCAAATCATTAATTATAGATTGTAAATACTTTGGGCCCAAGGACCGAACCTGTGGCACCCCTCTAGTTATATCCTGCCAATCCGAGAAAGACCCATTTATCCCCACTCTCTGCTTACTGTTGGTTCGCCAATCCTCTATCCAAGATAATAAATTACCCCTAACCCCATGCGAATCCCATTCTCCAGGCGAATTGGATTGTGATGTTACACTCAAAGACTGCCAGCCCAAAATGTTGGCATGACATCAGCTGCCTCTTCCCTTCCTCTCTCTTTTCTCATGAGGATCTACCTTCATGGTGGTCAAGTTGTGGATGATGCAACGGGCCACAACAATTTGAGGCACACACCAGCTGAGTACAGGACTGCTCGTCCTGAGCACTCCAGGCAGTAAACAATTGCTTCAGCAACCTAATGGCCTTGCTGTAATCAAGCAGACTATCATTGTATGAGTGCTGACATGGCTCTTTTGGAAGGGAGTCATCTGCTAGCAGCAGAGATAAACTTATGATTTGAATAAGTAAATATTCACTAATCAGCTGTTTCTCTTGTGTGGCCATCACTTTTTTTATAGGAAAGTTAACATAAATGTTTTACTTAACTCTTAGATCTCCGATTTTAATTAATTGAAAAATTTATAAGCCTCTAACGTTGCTATCCCTTTTTAAAAATTTTAACTTTGTTTCCCAAATCTAAGTAATTAATTAAATTTTGATGGTAATGATATAGTAAATTATCAAATTAGCTTTCGTTTTTAAATTGGTGATATCGTGGCTTTCTGCCACAATTTCCCACATACTGTATTGACAAACTAATTTGAGACATATAGGAGAAAAATCAAGTAGAAGCCATAAAAAGTTGAACTATTTTATATATTTTTTCATAAGCAGTTCAGGCTTAACTGGCAGAGATTTCATTACAAACTTCGCTGATGATCATGAAATGGTGTATGTTTGTTTGAAGGCCTCTAAACAAGGAGAGAATTAGATGTTTTATGTTAGAAATGACAATTACGTTTTGTAAAGCCTTATGAATTCTTCATGAACCTTTGCATGACATGTATGTATATTTTATATTCCGATTGGTAGTTAGCTTTATTTATTGCAATGCATGGTTCAAGATTGCTGGTGATTTCATACCAATACTGTCATCAAAGAAACAGTTCAAAACTGCAATTAAAGTTGTTCCCCATTTCATTACCTTGTTGTGGACGAGTTCTTAGAACCCAATTTCACAATATCTTTGCAAATGCACAAAAGCAAATGAAAACACTGGCTGTATGTGCAGCAGGTTTATTCTTTTGATTCACTGAAACTAAAAGCTAATTTTTAGAAATTTCTCAAAAGTAATTATTGTTTGAAGGAGACATTACAATAGTTTATACCCTTTGTAAGTTGATTCCTGTTTAAGGTGAATGTGGCAAACCTTTTCGTTGAAGATCCTGGCCATCTTTTATAGACATGGTTTTCTTGATGCGGGCATGTTTCAAGAAATAAGGCCGTAACAGGACTGCTCTCTCATCACCATAATATCAAGGAGGGCCATTAACCAGAGCTTGATGCAACCAGATTGAATTGTAATGGAAACTGTGGCATGCTGTTGAAATCCAATCTAGAGACCATTTGCTTATTAATCACAAAGAAGAATTTGTCAGTAATATCTGGCTGCCTGCACATATGGCTAACTGAGTAATGGCTCAGAATGTTCATAGAATCATAGAAACCCTACAGTGCAGAAACAGGCCATTTGCCCATCGAGTCTTCACTGACCACAATCCCACCCAGGCCCTATCCCCATATTCCTACATATTTACCCACTAATCCATCTAATCTACGCATCTCAGGACACTAAGGGGCAATTTTAGCATGGCCAATCAACCTAACCCGCACATCTTTGGACTGTGGGAGGGAACCAGAGCACCCAGAGGAAATCCACGCAGACACGAGGAGAGTGTGCAAACTCCACACAGACACTTATAATTGTCTTTATCTTATATGCTATCTTATAATCCATCCCACTTGCTGCTGTTTAACAGCTGTGCATTTGCTGCCATCCTAACATCTCTCAGTTGTTTGTTACTTCTGAAGACAAGAACAGTGAAACGTCAAGTTTTTTGTTCCATTTTCATCTTAACGTTTTTTATATATTTTTTTCATATCCCCTACAAACATCCAAATGATTATTTAACTGTAAGTTAAGAAAAACTTCTTCTGATGTCTCTCGTGAATCTAAAGTTCAATATTTAGAAAATACAGTCACAAATTGTCACAAATTACCATAGCTCCAATAAGGCCTAAAATAATTGGTTTGTACTGTTGTGTATTGCACTGAGAAAAGCCATGTGGATGTGCAAGCAACCACTATTGAACTAACTGTATTTATACCTCCCTAACAGAGAGGGCAATATAACAATATGCTGAGCTCCTGAAATATATCACATGCCCTCCCTGTTAAAAACATTGAAATAAAAAACAATACATGTATATAATTTCCAGAATACAGTATGACTAAACCAACATCCACAATACCTGACAGATTGGGTTTCATCTTAGTTTTTGCCAGAATCACACACATGACCAATATTTTCAGAGTAGTTGACGTGTAAAAATATTTTTTTTCCTTAACAACAGTATTCATTTAACAATAATATCATAATTTGACAGAAATAAATGAAAATAACAACTTTTTCTTCTTCCTTCCCACATACTTTCAATTCATCTATCTGGCTTTTTTTTCTCTTTCTGTCTGGGTAACTTTTTTTCCATTAGCTTGACTCTGCTCTCTCAACATCTCAGTCTGTGTCATACCTGAACTTTGACTTTGACTCTCAATCCCACTTAATAGTTGGGAATGTGACTTTGATTGATTTGCCTTAATCAAAGATCTTGGGTGGGATTTTCCAGCATTTCCCACCAGCAGGATCTTCCTGTGCCACCAAAGGTGACCCCCTGTGGCCGGGGCAGCGGGATAGGCAGGCCACGGAAAATGTCATAGACATCGGTAAGACCGGAAGATCCCACCAGTGGCCAATGGTAAGCTACCTCCTTGCCTCCTCTGTCAGAAAACATGCACCCCTTCACTCACTTTGCTCTATTAGTACATTCTGCAAAATCAGCTAATTTTTAGTTTCTTGCTGACTTTCATTTTCTTTCCGACTTTCACTTTGGGCTGCAAGAAGAATGTAGAATATAGGAGGTTTCTCATCCTCTCCCTTTGAGAGACATCCTCTTCCATGTAAATTATCTACACTACACTGATGGAGACTTTTCCAATCTTCACTCGATATGCGGATGCACTCAGTCTCATTACAACAACTCCAAACACATACTTCTCCTTATCACCTCAGTACATTTTCATCATGACCTTTTGACCACCGCTGAATCATCTAATGTACAATGATTCATCTTCACTTTAGCTTATTTTACTCCTATTTTGAAATCGGGCTAAGCAAACTATACCTTGTCCGAGGAGTGCATTTAAACATTAACTCATAAGATGAGCAACCTGTTGTAGACAGTGGGTTATTCTGTAAGAGGATATAAAATTGTATAGACTGTGTTGAAGAGAAACATGGAAATTAATGCTTACCTTGTCACTCAGCAAAAGCTTCTGCGAAAACCTCTTAACAATCCATGCACTCCTTTCTGCAGCAACATTTGACATTGGATGATAAAGAGGTATTAGAGTGAGTTTGACTCCATTCTTATTCAGAAATATTTCAAACTCTTATAATGTAAACTGTGCACCATTATCTAGCACTAACTCATCTGGCAGCCCATAAATTGCAAACCAGTTTCTAAAAATTTCAATAGATTTGGCACTTACATTAGACATAGACTGAATATTTATCCACTTACTATAGCATTGATGAAAACAAGGGACTATTTCCCTTCCAGTTCAAAGAAATGGACATGCACTCATTCCTACAGTCTTCTTGTGTTTCCTAATGAAAGGAATCTTGGTTGAATAATTCCTCATACAGACTTCACACTTTTCACCAACTCTTCAATAGCTCTATCTACCTCAAGAATTGAGCATTTTGTTACTATGCCACTTCTGTTGGGGAGGTATAAGTAAAATTAGTTCAATAATGCTGCTTGCTGTGAATCCACATGGTTATTTTTTCTCCAGGCAATACACAGTAGGAAGTCAAGACTAAGATGTAAATTTCTTTTACATTTGCTTTGAGAAATTAAGAACTGAAGAACATTGTGACTTATTTTTAGATTTCCTAAAGTTGATTCTGAGGAAGGTTGGGCAATTTGAAACATTACTCTGTGCACATGATGTTCAAGGTACACAGTGAGTCAATGTAGTATGTAATAGAAAACAAATGGCACTGAAGACATAATTGCAGACAAAGGAGGAATTCAACCTGAACAAGGAAGATGGTGTAACTCCGAATGAAGGTTAAATATTTGGCTGAAAGCAAATAAAGGAGATGAGGATAAAGTCAAAGCTTTCCTCACCTTGACGGGGCCAGATGTTTTTGAGTTGATGTCTAAGTAATGTTGCCCATGGGACTCCAGTACTATGAGCTACTCTGAAATGAATGAGACTCTGGATTGATATTATAGCATGACCAAAGAGAATACTGCACCAGGAGATGCATTCCAGAAAAGGAAGTAGTTGCCAAGTGAAACAGTTGTAAATTACATTCTCAAATTAAAGAAACTCTCTCATCACTTCAGTCCACCTGACCTGCACATCTTTGGACTGTGGGAGGAAACCAGAGCACCCGGAGGAAACCCACGCAGACACCGGGAGAATGTACAAACTCCAAACAGACAGTCACCCAAGGTTGGAATCGAACTGGGGTCCCTGGCACTTTGAGGCAGCAGTGCTAACCACTATGCCACCCTACCGCCCTCTAAGGATCTTAGATGTTTCAATCAAGTTGCCATTTACTACTCTAAACGCCTGTGAATATAAGCCTAGCCTGTCCAGCCTTTCCTCGAGACAATTTACCCATTCCACTTATTACTTTAATAAACCTTCTTCACACTGCTTCCAAAGCATTTACATCTTTCTTTAAATAAGGAGACCAATGCTGTACACAATACTACAGATGTGGCCTCACTATTGCCCTGTATAACTGAAGCATAACCTCCCGACACTTGCATTCAATTCCCTTTGCAATAAACAATAACATTCAATTAGTTTTCCTAATAACTTGCTGCAATTGCAATTTTGCAAAATATTTTGCAATTCATGTGCTCGGACACCCAGATCCCTCTGCGCCTCAGAGCTCTGCAAATTCTCACCATTTAGAAAATATGCTTCTTTTTTATTTCTCCTGCCAAAATGGACAACCTTAGATTTTCCCTCATTATACTCCATTTGCCAGATTTTTGCCCACTCACCTAACCTATTTATATCCTTCTGTAGCCTCCCTGCGTTCTCTTCACAACTTACTTTCCTACCAAGATTTGTGTCATCTGCAAATGTAACAACCATACCATTGGACCCTTCATTCAAATCATTTATATAAATTTTAAAGAGTTGAAGCCCCACCACTGTGGCACACCTGTCATCATACCCTGCTAACCAGAAAATGACATATTTATATCTACTCTGTTTCCCGTTAACAAATTAATCCTCTATTCATGCCAATATGTTACCCCTTACACCATATGCTGTTACTTTCTGCATGGTGACACAGTGGTTAGCACTGCTGCCTCACAGCGCCAGGGACCCAAGTTCAATTCCGGCCTCAGGTCACTATCTGCGTGGAGCTTGTACATTCTCCTCATGTCTGCATGAGTTTTGTCCAGGAGCTCCGGTTTTCTCCCACAGTCCAAAGATGTGTGGGTTAGGTGGATTGGCCTGCTAAAATTGTCTTAGTGTCAGGGGGACCAGCCAGAGTGAATGCATGTGGTTATGGGGATAGAGCCTGGGTGGGATTGTGGTCGGTGCAGACTCGATGGGCCAAATGGCCTCCTTCTTCACTGTATGATTCAATGATTATATGAACCTTTGATGTGGCACTTTATCACAGCACATGTTACTTCTTCAGAGAACTCTAATAAACTGGTTAAACATGATTTCTCTCTCACAAAACATGTTGACTCTGCTGATTGCTTTGAATTTAACTAAGTGCCCTGCTATAACAATCGTAGCTTCTAACATAGTAGCTTCTAACATTCCTCCTATGACATATATTAGGCTAACCAGCCTGTAGTTTCTTGCATTCTGCCTCCCTCCCATTTTGAATAAAGGAGTTAGATCAGCTATTTTCCAATCTAATGGAATCTTCCCTGAATCTTGCTAATTTTGGAAAATTAAAACCACTGCATCAACAATCTCAGTAACCATTTATTTTAAAACACTGGGATGAAACCCAGGGACTTGTCAACCCCACAGTTCCAACAACTGCTAAGTACCACTGCCCTGTTGATTGTAATTTTCTTGAGTTCCTCCCTCTCTTCTAAGTCCTGTTTCTGGTATGTCACTTGTATCTTCTATAGTGAAGACTGATGCAAAATACTGATTCTATTCATTCCTTCTTAAATCAAGATGAAACCAGCTCAGTGGCTGAAAAGTCTCACATAAGGCGAGATTTTAATTCATTCAAAACCCATTAATTTGCATGAAGTTAAAATCAGGCCTATAGTATTGTACCAACTGACTCAAGAACAGCTTCTTCCCTGCTGCTGTCAGACTTTTGAATGGACTTACCTTGCATTAAGTTGATCTTTCTCTACACCCTAACTGTGGGTAACTACATTCTGCACTCTCTCTTTTCCTTCTCTATGAACGGTATGTTTTGTCTGTATTGCGCACAAGAAACAATACTTTTCACTGTATGTTAATACATGTGACAATAATAAATCAAATCAAATCAAATCAAAGTATTGCTGTTGTTTCATCATATTTATTGTTGATTTTGTTTTTTATCGTGTGCTTATTTTGTAAGTGTAAGATTATTATTTATGTCCGAAATTTATATGTGAACACTTTTTATAGCTGGATAATTGATCTCACTAAATCATTTCTCCTGTTAGCAGAAAATATTCAATGACAGCAGTTATCAATCATTATTAGTGGGAAGCTCAGAATGGCAATTTACGCTATTTTTATTACTTCGTAAGCAATACCATGAAAATAAATGATTAATTATCACAAAATCAAATATTTCATTTCATCCATGATAAGATTAATGAAAGTTCCGAGAGTTAAGCAAAGTTTTTGATCACTTTAATTGATTGTTTCTGGGCTGGTTTTTATTTTAAACACTGGTTTGTTTTTGATGGTCCTCTTCTGTTGTACAGTATTTGATACCTTGTTGCGGCTCTTTTTCAGGACTGTACCACAGGTTTCTACAGCACAGATTATGGAGCATGTTTGCCTTGTAATTGTCATGGGCATTCAGAACAGTGCCTTGATAAGTCCGGAATCTGCATTGTGAGTAGCTGTTGCTTTAACTTACTGAATATTGTTAAGTTAGATTTTTATCTTAATGACATCTATGACTAACTTGTTCCAACTGACCGTATTGAATTTTACAAGTTACCCCGCTTCTCTCTCCTACTGATTTCTTTCATTCCCTATCTGGCAGTTTTAATGACCCAGATTCAGATGTTTTGCCAGCTGTTTCTTTTCAGTTTACACTCCTATGTTGATAACATATGGCTCTACTCACTTGACAAAACCAAGCTGAAAATGATTGCAGACAACATGGATTGGTCAGACACATTTTAAGCAGGGCATGTTTTTGCCAAATGGTCATGTTATGTTCTGTTTGATAAGATGTGTGACAGGTAGTAAAGTAAGATGTCATTAGTTTCTGACTTAATACTAAATAGGGATAAGGAGACTACTCCTGGTTCGCTCTCTTTATTAGTTTTTCCAAAGTTATCCCAACCTGTCTGACTGAGAAACAGTTCTGAACAATGAAGCAACTGTTTATAAATCAAATGTGCAACTAAGTCCCTTGCTTGTGCGTAACTGATCAGTTGGTTGAGTTTTGGCTGAAGAGTTAAATCAACTTAAGCATTAATCAATGTCAGGTAATTGTGATATGCTTCAACTAAGTTAGAAGGATTTGTGTGGTTTTGGCTTCTTTTGCTTGTTGCTACACTTTGGCCTGCTGCATCTCTTTGCTTGTTTAGTCATACGCTGCTCTCATAAAATAAGTCATCTGTGTTCCAAGTGCCAAAAGCTGAGGCTATAGGCTGGATTTTCATGGAGCCAGGGAGACTACATGGAAAGATGAGAAATGGTGACCAGGACCCAATTCGGGGATTCCCGATCCCATTCCCAGTAGAATTATCAGTAGAACCTACTCAGGGTATGGGCTGGTTTGGGCTGTGAGCCTGCACTCTACTATGGTTAGAACTCAGGAACAGGATGGATGTAGTCACAACGTTCGGGGTTTACTATTGGCCTCCCAACAGCCAGCGGAAGACAGAGGAATAGATATTTAGGCAGATTTTGGCAAGGTGTAAAAGTAACAGGGTTGTTGTGGTGGGAGATTTTAACTTCCCCTATCTTGACTGGGACTCACTTAATGCTAGGGGCGCGGGTGGAGCAGAGTTTGTAAGGAGCATCCAGGAGCACTTCTTGAAACAGTATGTGGATAGTCCAACTAGGGAAGAGGCGGTACTGGATCTGGTATTGGGGAATGAGCCTGGCCAGATGGTTGACGTTTCAGTGGCGGAGCAATTCGGGAACAGTGGCCACAATTCAGTAAGGTTTAAGGTACTGATGGATAAAGATAAGTGTAGTTCTCAAGGGAAGGTGCTAAATTGGGGGAAGGCTAATTACAACAACGTTAGGCAGGAACTTAAGGATGTAGATTGGGGCAGATGTTTAAGGGCAAATCAACATTTGGCATGTGGGAGGCTTTCAAGTGTAAGCTGATAGGAATTCAGGATGAGCACACTCCTGTAAGGATGAAGGATAAGTATGGCAAGTTTCAGGAACCTTGGATAATGAGAGATATTGTGAGCCTAGTCAAAGAGGAAAAAGAAGCATTTGTTAAGGTTAGGAGGCTGGGAACACACAAAGCAAGTGTGGAATACAAGGAAAGTAGAAAGAAACTGAAGCAAGGAGTAAGGAGGGCTAAAAGGGGTCACGAAAAGTCATAGGTCAGCAGGATTAAGGAAAATCCTAAGGCTTTTTAGACATATATAAAGAGCAAAAGGGTAGCCTGGGAGAGGATTGGCCCACTCAAAGACAGGGGAGGGAATCCGTGTGTGGAGCCAGAAGAAATGGGTGAGGTATTAAATTAGTACTTTGCGTCAGTATTCACCAAAGAGAAGTACTTGGTGGACGATGCGTCTGGGGAAAGGTGTGTCGATAGTTTGGGTCATGTTAAGATCAAAAAGGATGAGGTATTTGGGTTCTTGAGAAGTATTGAGGTAGACAAGTCCCCAGGGCCTGATGGGATATACCACAGAATACTGAGAGAGGCAAGGGAGGAAATTGCTGGGGCCTTGAGAGAAATCTTTGTATCCTCATTGGCTACAGGGGAGGTCCCAGAGGATTGGAGAATAGCCAATTTTGTTCCTTTGTTTAAGAAGGGTAGCAAGGAGAATCCAGGTAATTACAGGCTGGTGAGCTTTATGTCAGTGGTAGGGAAATTATTGGAGAGGATTCTTCAAGACAGGATGTACTCCCACTTGGAAATAAGTGGATGTATTAGTGAGATGCAACATGGTTTTGTGAAGGGGAAGTAATGTCTCACTAATTTGATTGAGTTTTTCGAAGAAGTGACAAAGATGATTGATGAGGGTAGGGCAGTGGATGTTGACAAGGTCCTTCTTTGCAGACTGGTGCAGAAGGTGAAGGTGAAGGATCAGAGGTGAGCTGGCAAGACGGTTACAGAACTGGCTCAATCCTGGAAAGGCAGTAAGGAGTCTAACAACACCAGGTTAAAGTCCAACAGGTTTATTTGGTAGCAAACGCCACTAGCTTTCAGAGCGCTGCTCCTTCGTCAGATGGAGTGGAAATCTGTTGGACTTTAACCTGGTGTTGTTAGACTCCTTACTGTGTTTACCCCAGTCCAACGCCAGCATTTCCACATCAATCATAGAAGACAGATGGTAGCAGTGGAAGGGTGCGTTTCTGAATGGAGGGCTGTGATAAGTGGTGTTCCTCAGGGATCAGTGCTGGGACCTTTGCTGTTTGTAATATATATAAATGATTTGGAGGAAAATGTAATTGGATTGATTAGTAAGTTTGCAGACGACACAAAGGTTGGTGGAATTACGGATAGCGATGAGGACCGTCAGAGGATACAGCAGGATATAGATCGGTTGGAGACTTGGGCGGAGAGATGGCAGATGGAGTTTAATCTGGACAAATGTGAGGTAATGCATTTTGGAAGATCTAATACAGATGGGAAATATACAATAAATGGCAGAACCCTTAAGAGTATTGATAGACAGAGGGATCTGGGTGTACAGGTACACAAGTCACTGAAAGTGGCAATGCAGGTGGAGAAGGTAGTCAGGAAGGCATACGGCATGCTTGCCTTCATCAGCCGGGGCATTGAGTTTAAAAATTGGCAAGTCATGTTGCAGTTTTATTGAACCTTAGTTAGGCTGCACTTGGAATACAGTGTTCAATTCTAGTCGCTACACTACTGGAAGGATGTGGAGGCTTTGGAGAGGGTACAGAAAAGATTTACCCAGGATGTTGCCTGGTATGGAGGGCATTAGCTATCAGGAGAGGTTGGAGAAACTTCATTTGTTCACATTATTGGAACGACGGAGGTTTCAGGGGAGACCTGATAGAAGTCTACAAGATTATGAGAGGCATGGACAGAGTGGATAGTCAGAAGCTTTTTCCCAGGATGGAAGAGTCAATTACTAGGGGGCATAGGTTTAAGGTGCGAGGGGCAAGGTTTAAAGGAGATATACGAGGCAAGTTTTTTACAAAGAGGGTGACGGGTGCCTGGAACTCACTGGCGGGGGAGATAGTGGAAGCAAAGACAATGCTGATTTTTAAGGGATGTCTGGACAAATACATGAATAGGATGGGAATAGAGGGATACGGTCCCCAGAAAGGTAGCGGGTTTTCATCCATTCGGGCAGCATGGTCGGTGCAGGCTTGGAGGGCCGAAGGGCCTGTTCCTGAGCTGTAATTTTTGTTGTTCTTTGTACACTCCCAATGTGGCCGGCTCCATTGCGTGGATAGGCATATCCTACCCCTCCACAATTTAATGGAATCAAACCTCAGAGTTGTCATACACCATAGTCTGCATGAGGGATCCTTTGGAAGGTAATTTCAAAACCTCCTTCTCATTCCCCCACGCCAATGTCTGCCTCCCCTCCCCCACACTTGGATCCTCATGCCACAATGCCAATAATTATATGCCCATTCACTGACTAGGCACATGGTATAGAACCAATGAACCATATAGTGCAATAGGAGATGTAAAAAAGACTTTGAAAATTGCTAACTTTACACTTTATTCAAACAAGACTATTTTTTACTACAGTCCAATAAGAGTGTCAATCATCCAGATTCTTTAAAGCATCAATGGCAGAGAATAAAAGCATTTGAATCTTCATTATCCTTTGTAAATAACCATTGTGCAATTGAGAGAAGAAATCAGTGAGGCAGAACAATCAAGCAAGCAATGTTTGCCCTTGACTCAGCTGTTCCAACAAACTAATGAATTTTTCGGCTTTCAGCCAGCCTCATTATGCATTCTGATTGAGTTTTGAAGGTCAGGCAGGGAGTCAAAGAGAGGTTATGATCTTGGGGCCAGCCCCTGATGTGCACAGGGCACCCACCTTTCACCATGTTTGGTGAAAATAATTGCCTTTCCCCTCTCATCTGTCTTCCACTGCCCAGCATATTGTGCACTGGAGGTTGACTGAGGTCCTAAATTGGCTATTAATTGGCCACTTAAGGGCCTCAATAGGTCTCAGGGCAGGCAGACTAGTGGGCGCCCTACCCAGCTTCCCATATTATGGATGCCAGATCGGGAGTGGGTAGAAAGGCAGTGGGCAGTGGGCCGCTGAAATCCAGTCACATGTGATATGACAGTGCACCTATTTCATCACTTAAACTGAACCACGGTGATTTGCGCTGAATTTTATCAAAAGCTACACAAGAGAAAAAGTACAGAAGTCCAAATGATGGCTAAGTGTATGAAGCACTATGATCACGCACAATATAAAAGTTTAACAAATGTTGCTTTCATTTGAGTTAAGAAACAGATTTCTTTGCAGGCCAACTGAGGTCCAGGTTTGTTTTTTTTCCAAGTTTCTTTAGTTTCTTTCTGTTGCATCCCGAGCCTCAGGCCTTTGAATATTTTCAATGCCAAACATTCAAGAAAAGACAGCAACAAAAAATTTAATGGGTATCCTGGGATATATGGTCAGCAGATGTACAAAACATCTCTCCGATCCTTTAAAAGGGTTACAATTACCAATGGACCAATCTGATCTTTGATCTAAAACATGTCCTTTTTACCATTCTAACCCAAATAAAGTTTGGTGTTTATTTGCACTAAAACCAATTCCATAACATCATCAAATTTATGCTATATGAATAGGTTAATGTGCAATGTTTAGTGTTATTTTTCTCCTGCTGTGCATGCTAACCTGACCTTTCCGCAAATTTGAAGATTAATGAAGAATTTTTAGTGAATGTTTGAAAAGCTGGATGACAAGCAATGCCTGATTTCTGGAGAGAGTTATAATCTATAACTATAATTATAGATTGCTACATTTAGCAGCCATACATCCACATGCAATTTTAGATATTATTTGTGACTAAAACCAGCTCCACTAATGTCTGCTGTAAAGGCCACAGTGGAAGAATATCCAATAGCTATCCCTGCATTTGCTGGTTTAAAAAAAAATGGCTCTTTCTGATTGCTGGAAGCAAGTCCCATGTCAGTAAAGCCATAATCAAAAAGGAAATAGGACAACTCCTTCCAGCTGACCTGCAGAACCAAGAATCTCCAAACCAACTGCTCAATGGACAAATTCAGTGTTACAGGAATAACCCAATCTAATGGCTGCCATATTTCATCATCCGTTCTTCACAGACAAGCCAAAGACTGATTCATATATCTTTATAGACTCACTTATTGTTACTAATTCGGTATATGTGGGCATTTTATTACTTTCTCTTGCTTTTAAGTACTTAATAAACTCACTCATCCTTTAACTCAAGAAAACCTGGATAAATTAGATTCTTTTAAAATATAAATACATTTGGACTGGGAAAAGTTGGCCCGGAGGGAAAGGATCCTCTTTTAAATTAACCTTGTTGTGACAAACAGAGGCAGTTGGATAAAGAAAAGGGGCCAATTCGTCTCTCCTCACCTGGGAACATCATTTGGGGGTACCTCATCCAAAATCATAACAAATTGGGGGACCTCATCTGGGAACTGCTTATAACACTATTGGTCAAAGAAACAACTGGACCAGCCATATAAATACTACAAAAACAGGCTGAGAATTCTACAGTGAGTAACTCATTCTCTGACTCTCCAAAGACTGCCCAATTTGAAGAAGGCACAAATTCAGAGTGTGATGGAATACTCTCCACTTGCCTGGGTAAGTGCAGTTCCAAGAACTAAAACTCAACACCATGCAAGACAAAGCAGCCCACTTGATCAGCATTCCATTCACCACCTTGAATATTCACTCACCCCACCATGGGCAGACAGTGGCAGCAGTGTGTACAGTACCATCTACAAGATGCACCGCAGCAACTCGCCAAAGGACCTTCAACAGCACCTTCAAACCAATGACCTCTGCCATCTAGAAGGACAAGGGCAGCAAATGCATGGAAACATTAGAACCTTCACGTTTCTTTTCAAGTGACATACCATCCCGACTGGGAACTAAAGCGACATTTCTTCACTGTTGTTAGACTAAAATCCTGGAATTTTATTACTACCTCCTCAAGGGCAATTAAGAATGGGAACAAAATAATTAAGTGGAGATGCCGGCATTGGACTGGGGTGGACACAGTAAGAAGTCTAACTGCTCCGAAACTCATGATTTCAAATAAACCTGTTGGACTTTTACCTGGTGTTATGAGATCAAAATAATGCCAGCGATGCTCATATTTCAAGAGCCAATATAAAAAAAAATGCATCACATAAATTCAATGGAAGTTACTTTCATTTTCTTTGCCATTTAACATGGTTGTTGGCTACAGCAGTGTAGGTATGCAACGTGAGAATTTTAAACTGGTCTGCCCGCTGGCAAATAAATGTAAGTATCCAATATGAATCGTCTTAACAAACACAAGCCAGAGATGGCAATAGAAACATCCTCTAACCCTGCCAAACAGGTTTTCACCTCTGTACTCCATTCCACACCTTGGTCCCCTGTTATACTGAACAACAGTGTTTTATTGGGTCATAACCTCTGAGCTCCCCAGAGTCGTACTGGGGGGTGTATCCCAAAGATGCGCTTCGGAATTCCCTTCGGAAGTTCCCAGGTTGGCATTGTTTGGAAGTGCAAACTTCCCCTGGACAATACCCTGGGAACCATCTGAAAAATGCAATTTAAATTGCAAACTTTGAATGTTTTTGACTGGGTTACACCAACAGTTATCTTCTTTACGTACAATTACATCAGATATTTGGCACAAACAGGTCATCCAGCCCAACTAGTCCATGCCAGTGATGTGCTCAATTTGAGCTTCCTCCCTTATTTTCTCATCTATTTATATCTTGTGCACCATATGTTTGGATCATTATCAATAATTAGATCCAGAATGGTCTCTGACTGTCCTGGGTTTGGCACCATGGTTAACATATATTTAGTCTTTCCTCTGTTATTTTTTCAGTAAGTTCCAGTTATAATCTCATAATTGACTTGATTACTAGACGTTATATTCATTCTATCCTCCCCTCCAATCCAGGAGGTTTATTGGGGCAACTGATAAGCACTATGCATTCACTATTCTTCAGCTATTCCTTGAATGGGCTAGGTTGGCTGGCATTAACAGCGGACTGAAGTACCTCGGACCTGCCCGGCTTAGGTCTTGGTTCACCAGACCTGCAACAGGGCTCACCTGCTTACAATCATTCACTACTGTGTCTATCAAATTGCCAGCTCGATCCCGAAAAGACCTAAATTCCTTCCTCGAGGAACATTGTGGGCCCAATTTTACCAACAAGTTGTGCCCATTTTTGGGCCCGAAAACTTGCTGAAGTTGGGCGTGAGGTGAATAGTGAGCTCCGCGACCGCCTCCGCGCCCGTTCCCCCTTTCCCAAGTAGCTAAGATGGCTGCAATCGGCACCGCGCCTGAAACAGGCGCGACATCAATTTAAATGCATTTGCATGTATTTAAATTGACTTAATGGGCTGCACGCCCAAACTTACCTGCATTTCCCCCTTTACAAAGAACAAGAACAAAGAACAAAGAACAATACAGCACAGGAACAGGCCCTTCAGCCCTCCAAGCCCGCGCCGCTCCCCGGTCCAGGATTGAATCCTGAATCCAGGATCCCCGCCCAATTTTCCAGCCTATCTACATCCTAATATCCTATCCACCGAGCTGTCCCTCACAGCTACGATGCTTTGTTCATCACAACCTATTAACTCACCCCCACCCCCCCATTCCAGACCATGTGATCTCCAGGGAGAGGCGAAAACCCAGAGTGAAAACCCCAGGGCCAATATGGGGAAAAAAAAATCTGGGAAATTCCTCTCCGACCCCCTGTGGCGATCAAAACGAGTCCAGGAGATCACACTGGCCCTGATCAGAAAATGCTTCCCAACCCTATTCATTTCCACTTCTGCGTTA
Source organism: Mustelus asterias (assembly GCF_964213995.1). Classification (NCBI taxonomy): domain Eukaryota; kingdom Metazoa; phylum Chordata; class Chondrichthyes; order Carcharhiniformes; family Triakidae; genus Mustelus; species Mustelus asterias. The sequence goes on from NC_135805.1 coordinate 67,902,185, forward strand.
CGAACACCATCTGAATTCCCTGCCCCCGAGACAGGTTCCCAACTATCCGCAGTCTCGCTCTGTACTGGCACCAGCAAGATGATCATAGAATGAAGCCTTGAAACGAGAAACAAAGAACAATTAGCCCGCGCCGCTCCCTGGTCCAAACTAGACCACTCTTTTGTATCCCTCCATTCCCACTCCGTTCATATAGCTGTCTCGATAAGTCTTAAACGTTCCCAGTGTGTCCGCCTCCACCACCTTGCCCGGCAACACATTCCAGGCCCCCACGACCCTCTGTGTAAAATATGTCCTTCTGATATCTGTGTTAAACCTCCCCCCCTTCACCTTGAACCTATGACCCCTCGTGAACGTCACCACCGACCCGGGGAAAAGCTTCCCACCGTTCACCCTATCTATGCCTTTCATAATTTTATACACCTCTATTAAGTCTCCCCTCATCCTCCGTCTTTCCAAGGAGAACAACCCCAGTTTCCCCAATCTCTCCACTTAACCAAGCCCCTCCATACCAGGCAACATCCTGGTAAACCTCCTCTGTACTCTCTCCAAAGCCTCCACGTCCTTCTGGTAGTGTGGCGACCAGAACTGGACGCAGTATTCCAAATGCGGCCGAACCAACGTTCTATACATCTGCAACATCAGACCCCAACTTTTATACTCTATGCCCCGTCCTATAAAGGCAAGCATGCCATATGCCTTCTTCACCACCTTCTCCACCTGTGACGTCACCTTCAAAGATCTGTGGACTTGCACACCCAGGTCCCTCTGCGTCTCTACACCCTTTATAGTTCTTCCATTTATCGTGTAGCTCCTCCCTACATTATTCCCACCAAAATGCATCACTTCGCATTTATCAGGATTGAACTCCATCTGCCAATTCTTTGCCCAAATTTCCAGCCTAGCTATATCCTTCTGTAGCCTCTGACAATGTTCCTCACTATCTGCAAGTCCTGCCAGTTTTGTGTCGTCCGCAAACTTACTGATCACCCCAGTTACTCCTTCTTCCAGATCATTTATATAAATCACAAACAGCAATGGTCCCAATACAGAGCCCTGCGGAACACCACTAGTCACAGGCCTCCAGCCGGAAAAAGACCCTTCCACTACCACCCTCTGTCTTCTATGACCAAGCCAGTTCTCCACCCATCTAGCCACCTCCCCCTTTATCCCATGAGATCCAACCTTTTTCACCAGCCTACCATGAGGGACTTTGTCAAACGCTTTACTAAAGTCCATATAGACAACATCCACGGCCCTTCCTTCGTCAACCATTCTGGTCACTTCTTCAAAAAACACCACCAGGTTAGTGAGGCATGACCTCCCTCTCACAAAACCATGCTGACTATCGTTAATGAGTTTATTCCTTTCTAAATGCGCATACATCCTATCTCTAAGAATCTCCTCCAACAACTTCCCCACCACGGACGTCAAGCTCACCGGCCTATAATTACCCGGGTTATCCTTCCTACCCTTCTTAAATAACGGGACCACATTAGCTATCCTCCAATCCTCTGGGACCTCACCTGCGTCCAGTGACGAGACAAAGATTTGCGTCAGAGGCCCAACGATTTCACCTCTCGTTTCCCTGAGCAGCCTTGGATAGATTCCATCAGGCCCTGGGGATTTGTCAGTCTTTATATTCTCTAACAAACCTAACACTTCCTCCTTTGTAATGGAGATTTTCTCCAACGGTTCAACACTCCCCTCCGAGACACTCCCAGTCAACACATCCCTCTCCTTTGTGAATACCGACGCAAAGTATTCATTTAGGATCTCCCCTACTTCTTTGGGCTCCAAGCATAAGTCCCCACTTTTGTCCCTGAGAGGTCCGATTTTTTCCCTAACAACCCTTTTGTTCCTAACGTATGAATAAAATGCCTTGGGATTCTCCTTAATCCTGTCTGCCAAGAACATTTCGTGACTCTTTTTTGCTCTTCTAATTCCCCGTTTGAGTACTTTCCTACTTTCTTTGTACTCCTCCAGAGCTCCCTCCGTTTTTAGCTGCTTGGACCTAACATACGCCTCTCTTTTCTTTTTGACCAGTCCCTCAATTTCCCTGGTTATCCACGGTTCTCTAATCCTACCCTTCCTATCCTTCTTTTTTACAGGCACATGCTTGTCCTGTAGCCCTAACAACTGTTCCTTAAAAGACTGCCACATATGGTGGTGGGTGAGTGGAATCGGCTGACGTCGGTGGTGGTGGAGGCAAACTCGTTGGGGTCTTTTAAGAGACTTCTGGATGAGTACATGGGATTTAATGGGATTGAGGGCTATAGATAGGCCTAGAGGTGGGGATGTGATCGGCGCAACTTGTGGGCCGAAGGGCCTGTTTGTGCTGTGGCTTTCTATGTTCTATGTTCTATATCAGATGTGGATTTACCCTCATCAGCCTCTCCCAATCAAGAGCTGCCAATTTCTGCCTGATCCCACTAAAGTTAGCCTTCCCCCAATCCAACACCTTACCCTTGGGACACCACTCATCCTTTTCCATCACTATCCTAAAGCTAACAGAATTGTGGTCACTATTTGCCACATGTTCCCCTACCAAAACTTTGAAGACCTGACCGGGCTCATTCCCCAGTACCAGGTCCAGTATAGCCCCCTCTCTAGTCGGGCTGTCTACATATTGTTCCAACGAACCCTCCTGTACACATTTTACAAATAAAATGTTACCACCGCATTCACCCATCCAGATTCAGCTTGAAACAGACATGGACTGCAAAGGTGTGTTTCGGGCACTCCAGCTTCTAAGGAGGTAAGTTCAGAGCTTCCAGCGGCTCTCTGACTCAAATCGGTGGTGGGGCGGGTGGGGGGGGGGGAGAGGGGGGCCAGATCATTCTCTGGCGGGGGAAGGGGGGTAGGAGGTGGGGGAGCAGGGGGAGGGGGGGATCCGCTGCCACTCTGTGGGCGATTGGTGGGGAGAAAGGGGGATCTACTGCCACTCTGCGTGCGATCGGTGGGGGGATGTGGGGCAGGGGGCTGCGATGGGTAGCGGGAGGGGGTGGGTGGATAAGGGGCACAGTTATGTTGTGAGTGTGGGGCAATATCTGTGGGGGCCATCGCTCCCAGGCCACTTTATCTGGCCAAGGAGAATTATGGCAGGGGAGCATTTTTCAATTTTGTTTTCCTGCGCATGTGCAGTTGGCGGCTCCAATCAGAGCAGCAGCGTTTCAGGCATGATAACGTCCACAGGCGTCTGCAGCGCGATTCGGAATTGCTGCTTTTTTTTCAGGCAGAGTGCGTACCGGGGCGCAGGAAAACAGGTCTAAAAGTCCGATCTGAAACAGTCCCAGGTTCAGCACTTAGAATCAAAATGGTAAAATCGGGCCCTATAACTCGTTGGCTATTGGAAATTTGACAAGCAGATTTGAGCTGTTGCTAGTTGGATGGCATACATTAGTAATCCGTCATGAGTAGAATAGTGGTCAGCACAACTCAGTGTGAATAAATTACCATTGATCTCTGGAACACACACTGTAATATACCTCATTAAAGAATGGCTCCACCACTTATAGATTACAGTTGAAATATGGGTGTGAAACAGACAGGGCAGGAGGCTTGGGTTAAGAACAGAATTAAATGTTGTATTATGGCAATCTATTTAACCTGTTGTTATATACTATAATTTGACATCATTTTAAGGTCCTGGTGATTTTGCATTTTCTTGTTGATCCATTTTTCAAAACCCCGATGCCAGATGAAAAGAAAATCTGCCACATAAATAGAGAAGGTGGTGAAATGGATTTCTGTTGCCTGGAAACATTAGAAATAATTTGAAAAAAATTAAAATGATGGCCTGTTGAGAAAAAACAAGCTGTCTGGCCAGAAAAATGGATGCAGAGAATCCTAATATGGCCTTTTTGCTTGTAAAACATGCAAGAACCCACTGAGTGCTGCCAGATAACCCAAATGTCACCATATTGCTATCACTATTGTTTGGCAACCACACAACCTATGATGATGTCATTAGAGGCTCATACTATCCTGACTAGTTTCCCTTTGGGGCAGCATGGTTCCATATCTGACAATATATTTAAAGTGGACTCTCTCTCATCTAAATTAACCTCATGGCAATGAGATTTGGTTGTAAAATATATACTTTTTAATTGCAAAGTTTTAACATTCTTTGTTGTTGTATAAAATTTGATGGAGAGATTCTTAACAGTCCAGAACATCTTTATCGCAGGAACTGAATGTAATTGTGGTTCAGGTATTGTATTGCTTGTGGTGCATTAGAAAATATGTTGGATTGAAGATTCTGTGCACCTTATATCAGTTAGCAACTGTACTTTGGGGATAAAGGGGGGGAGGAGCATATGTACATTACACAAACAATGTTTCCTTCTTAAATGGATTTTTTTCAGCCTGTTATACCATGCTAGAGTTAAAGGGTGCTGGAAATGGAACTATGCAGGCCTAGGTTGTTTTGCTGGATCATGCTGCATTGCCAGCTGCAGCAAGTCACAGCTGATTTGAATTGATTTATTATTGTCACATGTATTAGTGTACAGTGAAAAGTATTGTTTCTTGCGCGCTATACAGACAAAGCATACCATACATAGAGAAGGAAATGAGACAGTGCAGAATGTAGTGTTATAGTCAGAGCTAGGGTGTGGAGAAAGATCAACTTAATGCAAGGTAGGTCCATTCAAACGTCTGATGACAGTAGAGAAGAAGCTGTTCTTGAGTCAGTTGGTATGTGTCCTCAGACTTTTGTATCTTTTTCCCTACGGAAGAAAGTGGAAGAGATAATGTCCGGGGTGCATGGGGTCCTTAATTATGCTGGCTGCTTTTCCGAGGCAGTGGGAAGTGTAGACAGAGTCAAGAGATAGGAGGCAGGTTTGAGTGATGGACTGGGATTCATTCACGACCCTTTGTAGTTTCTTGTGGTCTTGGACAGAGCAGGAGCCATACCAAGCTGTGATACAACCAGAAAGAATGCTTTCTAGTGCATCTGTAAAAGTTGGTGAGAGTCGTAGTGGACATGCCAAATTTCCTTATTCTTCTGAGAAAGTAGAGGCATTGGTGGGCTTTATTAACTATAGTGTCGGCATGGAGGAACCAGGACAAGGTTCTTGTGATGTGGACACCTAAAAACTTGAAGTTCTCAACCATTTCTACTTCATCCCTATTGATGTAGACAGGGGCATGTCCTCCACTATGACTATTTCCTTTGTTTTGTTGACCTTGAGGGAGACATTATTGTCATCGCACCAGTTCACCAGATTCTCTATCTCTTTCCTGTACTCCGTCTCATTATTGTTTGAGATCAGACCCAGTATGGCGTTGTCATCAGCAAGGCTGAAGATCAAATTGGAGGGGAATTTGGCCACACAGTCATAGGTATATAAGGAGTATAGTAGGGAGCTAAGAACACAGCCTTGTGGGGCACTGGTATTGAGGATGATCATGGGGGAGGTGTTGTTGCCTATCCTTACTGATTGTGGCCTGTGAGTTAGGGAGTTCTGGATCCAGTCACAGAGGAAGGAGCTGAGCCCCAGGACACGGAGTTGGAGGTGAGTTTTGTGAGAATAATGGTGTTGAAGGCTGAGCTGTAATTGATAAATAGGAGTCTGACATAGGTGTCTTTGTTATCTAGGTGTCCGAGGGTTGAGTGCAGGGCCAGGGAGATGGTGTCTGCTATGGGCCTGTTGCGGCGGTAGGCAAACTGTAGTGGATCCAGGCAATCTGGGAGGCCGGAATTGATTCATGCCAAGACCAGCCTTTTCGAAGCTCTTCATGATAATGGATGTCAGAGCCACCGGCCGATAATCATTAAGGCACAATGCCTGGCTTTTCTTTGGTACCAGGGATGATGGTTGACTTTGTGAAGCAGATAGGACCTCAGATTGTTGTAAAGAGAGGTTGAAGATGTCTGTGAATACCTCCGCCAGCTGATCCGCGCAGGATCTGAATGCTCGTCCGGGTACCCCATCCAAGCCAGTCACGTTCCATGGGTTGACCTTCAAGAAGACTGCTCTGACATATGCAATGCTGACCTCAGATACAGGTTCACCCGAGGCTTCAGGGGTGAAGGGCATGCTCTCGCTGACCTCTTGCATAGAATGCATTGAGCTCATCAGGGAGAGGTGCATTGGTGCAGGCGATTTTACATGCCTTCATCTTGACCTGTTATATCTTGGAGATCTTCCCATAGTCGGCGGGGGTCCTTGTAGCTATCCTGGGACTCTAGTTTGGTCCAGTGCTGTCTTGTTTGCATCTTTGATGGATCTCCTTAGATCATATCTGAATTTCTTGTATAGGTCAGGATCACCTGACTTTAACGCCTCAGACCTGGACTTCAGCAAGCAGTGGATATCCCTGTTCATCCATGGTTTCCGGTTGGGAAACTCACGGATTTGCTTCTTTGGCACACAGTCTTCTGCACACTTACCAATGAAGTCAGCTGCTACTTGCCCCCCCCCCAGGGTGGCACTGCCAGTCTGGCACTGCCCTAGGGGCACCCTCGGCTTGTATTCAGACTCCCTGGGGGGGCCTCAATGGCCTCTGGTTCCACCGGAGAGGCCAATACGACTGTTCCCCGTTCATGGGGAGCAGGTGTTTTCCTCGCCGGACAGAACCTCTCCCGGCGAAGCCATAAAGGCAAGCAAGCCCAGACGATTGAGCGCTCTGCTCGCTAAACACATTGAAATGAACAATGAAATAAATTTCAATAAATTAACCAGCCTCTCGCCCATTTCTGGCGAGAGAATGACCACGCCGAAAATCCGGATGTCGTAAAATCGCGACAGGCACAAAAACCAGCACCATTCGCGCTAGCACCTTTATGCCTGATTTTGAGATGTTTTCCCACCGCAAAACGGGTGTAAAGTAATGTCTGCCCATTGGATGTATTTAAGGGGAGACAAAGTAGGACTGCCACAAAATTAGTAATTCAGAGGCCTATGCTGATACACTGGGAACATGGGTTCAAATCTCTTCACAGCAGCTGGAGGAATCTAAATGCAATTAATTTTTTAAAATCTGGAATTAGGTCACCATAAAGCTATCATTAATTGTAAGAGAAAACATCTGGTTTGCTGTCCTTTAGGGAAGGAAATCTGCTGCCCTTACCTGGTCTGGCCTACATGTGACTCCAGATCCACAATGTGTTTGACTCTTAACTATTCTTAGGGATGGGGAACAAATATAGGCCTTGCCAGCAATGCCCACAGCCAATGAAAGAATTAAGAAAAAGAAAACACGTAAATAATGAAGCTACGTATTACTGAATGCAGGGTATATTTTCAATTTATACTATAGATATATATATATATATGTAGATTTATGGCAGCATGGTGGCACAGTGGTTGGCACTGATACCTCACGGTGCAGGGACCCGGGTTCAATTCCTGGCTTGGGTCACTGTCTGTGCGGAGTTTGCACGTTCTCCCCGTGTCTGCATGGGTTTCCTTCAGGTGCTCCGGTTTCCTCCCACAGTCCGAAAGACATTCTGATTTGATAAATTGACCATGCTAAATTCTCCCTCGGTGTACCTGAACAGGCACCGGAGTGTGGTGACTAGGGGATTTTCACAGTAACTTCATTGCAGTGTTAATGTAAGCCTACTTGTGACACTGATAAAAAAAAGACATAATCACTCCAAACATGGAGAACAGAATTGTTTGAAAAGCAGGGATAAAAGAGTAAGTAATTCATCCCAAAATGACGTGAAACATCACATAGCAATGCTGTGGAATTGGAAAGGATGTGACATTTTCCTAAAATAAAGCATTAATTTTGTTGTAGTCATGGAAATGTCTATTGTAAATATTCACATCCTTTTCCTGTGAACAGTATGGTTGTTAAGAAAATATTACTTGTTCTGCAGCTAGTTTATTTTTGCATTAAGTTAAAGAAAATATTTCTGCTAGAATGTAATTCTTAGGATTACATAGGATATATGGCACTGTAACAGGCTATTTGACCCAATCAGTGATTCAGCAAGAAAAATCTTCCAGGCTGTATCTCAGCCTGTCAGAAATTTTACAATGGAACATTTTCCAATGAAGTTAGGCATACAACTGGATAGGCATACAACCGGGCACCGAACTCTGGAAAAAAAAACATGCAAGTAGAGTTTCTGCTTTAGGCATTGTTGGCAAAATGGGTATTAGCTATGTGCAAAATTGGAGCTGTTTCAAAAATATATTTCTGTTCAAACTCATTTGCATATCACCAAATGCAACCAAGCACAATCAATGTATTTTAAAGCATAATTTTGAAACTATTGTCCTTTAAAGGAACATTCCTTGAATATTGCTAAAAAAGGAACATGCTTTCAAAGCTTTATGTCTTTTACTCATCAGGACAAATGCAAGAACACCAAATTTCAAGGGACTAATAATTTATACTGCATGAAGAAAAGGTGATGATTAGTTGGCAAGTCCACTCTAATTGATCGAAATGTTGCCTTGGAGAATACACCAGGGAACTTTTGCATTTTTGTTTAATTCAAAAATGTCTTCCAACATGGATTGATTCAGGGAGATTCCAGAGTTGGAGTTTAGAAGAATGAGAGATGATCTCATTGCAACCGACAAAATTCTAGAGGGGCTTGATAGGCTGGATTGTTTGCATTGGTCGGGAATGTAAAACACAGGGCACAGTCTCTTGATAAAGGGCTGATAAAAGTGATAAATATCTCTTGATATTTAGGACTGAGTTGAGGAACGGCATGAAATTGCGTGAGAAGATGTGGGATTTTTAAGCCGTGGGCATGCGATGGAATCAATAGGCATCCACCAACAATTAAAGGGCCATTGAAAATCCAATTAACTGTGATTTCATGCTGCCCATGTGATTCTTAGTCGCATGGGCAAAACATGTGGATGCTCATCACATTTTTGGTATTTTCTCATCCAAGGACAGGATAAAATGCCCCCAAGTCAACAGCAGTTTCTCTGTGATAGAGTTTGTAACTGTGTGAGTATAGAGTTTTGCTTGTGTTATTCTTAAGCATTTGACGCCTGACTTTCAGAAGCATTTCAGAACTTCCCTGGAAGATTTCTCTGAGGATTGGGGAAGATTGTTCCATCATTTCCAAGGCACTGGTCATCTACATTTGCTGCAATGGAGATAGTGCATTCTGCTGGTGGGACCTCCTCTAAAGAGAGAGGGAAAGGAGGCCAGGGGAACACAGGTAGTGCCCCAGGCAGAGACTTGCTAGAGGAAAGGCACATGAAAGCTGGTGCAGGGTCGGCAGGGAGACCAAGGCAGAAGAGGACACCAAAAACGCCACGATCTAGTGGCTAGAGTATACAGGCAATGTACCAACTACCTACCTGAGGTCCACTGTCACCCCTTTGCAAAATGATAGGCCTCTAATTGTATTGGGGTCACGCCATGCCAGTGGTGTTGAAGGTCACAGTGGCCCTCAAGTTCTACACCTCTGGTTATTTTCCAGACTCAGTGGTGGGGGAGGGGTGGGGGGGGGGGGGGGTGTTGTGTGATGTCTCGGAATCAGCCACACACAGTTGTGCCAAGCTAGTGATTGACACCATCTTCAGACGTAACCGCACTTCATCAACTACTGGACAGACAAGGGCAGCCAGTCAAACGGAATACAAAGCTTTGCGATGATGGCTGGGTTACTCTGCATCCAGGGTGCTATAGATGACACATATGTGGCCATGAAGGTGGCAGCAGGAGAGCTGAGGAGCCAATGGTGTGAAGCTACCATCTGTGGGATTATGACTGAATGCCTCAAAGTCAGAATCCTGCTGCCCGATTTCCGTTTATTTTATTTTATTTCATATCATCTCATTCTCCATTTTATCGCTCTCTTTCTTTCCTCTCTCTTCCCCCACCCCATTCTTCAGGCCAACTGCCACATTCCTCAGGCAGTCCTTTACCAAGTTGTTTGGATGCATGATCACACTGAATCTGTACCAATGCTGAAAGACCAAGTTGCACCTTTGTTTTGCAATTCATACATTTTGACCACTTAATGGACACTTTCAATACCTTCTCAACCTTCTACATGTTCATTTACTTTCCCTTTGTCCAACTCCACCACCCCTCCCTACCCTCATAGTATAAATCTCTGCTGACTCTCTTTTCTCTCAGCTCTGATGAAGGGTCATCTAGACTCAAAACGTTGGCTCTATTCTCTCTCTCCACAAATGCTGTCAGACCTGCTGAGATTTTCCTGCATTTTTATGTGGAACTTGTTTTGTTCTGTTTTCAAACAAATAACCAGTCAAGTAAATTGGACCGACAGATCATCAAATAACTTGCACATGACAACATTGTACTGCATGTTTTTTCCTCCACAAGCTAAAAATGTTTATCAATTTTCTTTTCTCATCACTGTGCCCATTTATGGATGCATGATCACACTGAATCTGTACCAATGCTGAAAGATGGATTGTGATTCAGAAACAAATGTATTTAAAAGGAGCATAAGCCTATAAAATTTTTTAAAATGAGAAATGCGTAAAGCACATATAACAGAGATTCTTCAGGTATTACATTAATGTTGATTCAAAACTCTCAACTTTAAATAACTACTGCAAAAAGGAAAAGTTACTTTAGTTGCTTTTGAAATTCAATTGAAATCTATTATGCAGTAAATGACAAAATATGAATTATTTATCACTTTGTATTTCAGAACTGTCAGAATAACACGACTGGAGACCACTGTGAAAAATGTCTTGATGGCTATATTGGTGACGTTGTCCAGGGTCATCATAAATCTTGCCAGCCTTGTCCTTGCCCTTTAAGTATACCTTCAAATAAGTAAGTGGAAAAAGCGAAGACCTGTTTACTGCAGTGCTGCAATTGTTAATTGCTTTATAAAGTGGTTTAGGCTCTATAAATAACCTTGATAACATGGTCCTGATGTATGTAATGATTTTTTAAAATATCAGGTATGTTTAGGTTAGCTTAGCTTAACATATGAAGCATATGTGACCTTCATCATTTGGAAATTCTAAAGAGCTGGTTATCACCTGGCAGGAATTTAGAATACAACTTTACAAATGCTGAATTCAACAGAAAATAGATGTATATTGATCTTGAAAAGGGGCAATGTTGAAAACTGAAACATGATCTGCTTGACAGTGGACTTCAGTGAGCCAGAGTGGCCTTGCCTCAATTGTGTGACCTTGTATTCTATACAGTCAAGTTCTACTCTTTTGTCTTTGAAGTTGGCTCAGATGAAATAGCAACATTTATGTTTTAACGTGTTTCCATGTAAATTATGTCAATTATGTCAATAGAGAACTTTCAAATAATAAACTTTTGAGATATAAAGGAAAATATTCTAATTTTTAATGTGAAATCAATTACAAATATCTTGTTTATACAGAGGAATTATCAGCCCTCATTTCTTATGAAGCAGTAGTTGACTAAAGTAGTCACTCTAGTTGCCCATATTAAGAAGTGCAGCTATTGAATATTATAATGTTCAGCCTGGCTGAATGTAACATAGAGTATGGTAAGAGTGGAAGTAAAAGCTTTAAATCTGCTATTAAGAGGAAATTAATCTTTCTTTGTATTTTCTTTTCATTTTTCAGTTTTGCTATTTCCTGTATGATTAAAGCGGATAAATTGCGATGTGTATGTCAGGAAAACTACGCTGGACCCAGATGTGAAAGGTTAGTATTTGTTATTTGGTTGTTTTGCACTAGATTGTATATGATAAGAAAATGTAATTTGAAATCTGTGAGCCCCACAAGATTTGTTGTGTTGTCTAAAGGCTAGAATACTAGTGGTGCTGCCTTTTATTAGCAACATTTAAGAGGCATCTGGATGGGAACATAAATAGGGAGGGAATAGAGGGATATGGACCGAGTGAGGGACAGAAGGTTTTTTTTTAGTTTAGTTAGGGTATCATGATCGGTACAGGCTTGGAGGGACGAAGGGCCTGTTCCTGTGCTGTACTCAAGAAAGAGAGAGTTAAATATTTGATCAAAAGCAGGATGAGGGGCTATGTGGGGAAAAGGCAGGGAAGTGGAGTTAGGATAAGATGGAGATTAGCCATGATCATATAGAATGGTGCAGCGGGCCCGAAGGGCTCAATTCTCTACTCTCGCTCCTAATTCCTATGTTCCTCCTTTTCTTTGTTCTTTGTTCTTTCTCAAATTACAGAGTAGTACTTACAGCACAAAAAATAGGCCATCCAGTCCAACAGATCTCTGCCAGCCTTTCTACTCCACACATGTCTCCTTTCACCTTACATCATCCCAACCTATCAAAATATTCTCCAATTCTTTCTCCCTCACAAACCTACGGGGTGGGATTCTCCGGCCGCGCTCACACCAAAACCGGAGAATCCCGCCCAAGGTCAATGGACCTTTGTGTGGTCCACCCTCCCCTCCCGCCTCTCCCCCCCAGCCTGCTACGATTCCCATGGCGGACGGGAAGGGAGAATTCCTCCCATCATGTTTAACTTGGATTGTCCAGTCAATTGGCTGGGTACTTTTGGTTCTGATTTGTTGGCGCCGTCTGTCGTCTTCACTGCGTTGATGGTAAACTGAAAGAATGAGTAATATACTCACTTGAATAATTAGTTTATTTTCCATTTCCAGCTCAAAATGTAAATCAGGTAATTTATATAATGGGTGGACAGGTAATTACTTTGTACATTTGTTGTTTAATCAGTGAAAGTAACAGTTGCCTTAATGACTGGAGAGTCTGGGCAAAAGTATTCAATCAGATAGACAATGACATAGTTCCTGAGGGGTGATGGTTGTGTTGGATTTAACCATTACATCTCCTAACCATAGTGCTGTTTTTATGTAGTTCTGATTTTTCTTTGTATATGATAGGAAAATGCAATTACATTTTGATGATCACAGTACCGTTGGGTACAGTGATCATCCTTCTTTCTTTGTTATACACAGTTCAAACAGTTATAAAGAATACACAATAAATGGGATATACTAAGAAAGGTAGATGAAGTGAGAAATCTTGGCATACACAGGTCACACAGTACACAGGTCCATATAGGCAAAGTAGACCAGGTTGTAAAGAAGGCATATGGAATGCTGTCCTTCATTGGCAGAGGTATAGAATATAAAAGTGAGGATATAATGTTGGAATTGTATAAAACAGTGGTGAGGCCACAAATGGAGTATTGTGTGCGCAGTTCTGGTCACCATTTTACAGGAAGGACATAATTGCTCTGGCGAGAGTGTAGAGCAGGTTTACAAGAATGTTGCCAGGGCTGGAAGAGTAGCTATAAGGAGAGATTGAGTAGGTTGGGGTTATTTTCCTTGGAACAAAGAAGACTGGGAGGTGGCTTGATAGAGGTGTACAAAAAGAGTGGACAGGATAAACTTCTTTTCCTTGGTGGAGAATTCCAGAACCAGGGGAAGTAGATTCAAGATAAGTGGCAGTAGGTGTAGAGCGGACATGAGGAAGGACTTTTTTATGCAAAGGGTGTTTGGAATTCGCTACCCGAGTTGATGGTAGAGACAGAGATCCTAAATTATTTTTTAAAGTACCTGGATCTGCACCTTAAGTGTTTTAAGATGCAGGACTATGGGCTGGGTGCAGGAAGGTGGGATTAGAAAGGGCTCTGGGTGGTCTGGGCTGGCATGGACAAGATGGGCTGAATGGCCTCTTTCTATGCTGTAACGTTTCTATGGTTCTAATTAGCCATGAGTAGTAGACATGTTTGTGGTGAGTCCCACTCCCGGGCAGTGACTGCAAATAAAGCGAAGACTTAAAAATGTATTGCAGTAGGGCACTGTGCCAGACCCTTCCAATCAACACTGCAACAGTGAAATTCCCCATTGAAAATATCTCTGAAATTCAGTCTCACTTAATGGGGACTTTGCACTGTCTAGGTTGATCAGTTACAGCTGTAAACTGCTATTAGTGTAAACTGTGGTGATCAGCATCATATAATCTTATTATCCTGTTTCGGCTGAAAAATGTATTGGCCCAAAGATTGCTGAGGCAGGCCAACAAATGGAGCTCATAATTAGTTAGGCCTGGCCTTGCCCATTTTGTCCTGCACATTTTTGAATGTGGAAATGGAAGATAGCAAAGCTGTGGCAGCCTACACGGGACACATGGAATCTGAGTGAACTGGACAAGCAACTGAATATCTCCTTCACTGTGCATGGTCTGAACAAGTAAGTTAGAATGGGTTAATATGGAAAGAGAAATAAAGAAAGAAAAGGGAAGATTGGATGGAAAGAGAGAAGAGAAATCAAGAAAAAATATAAAATATATATTTTTTAAATATTCAACAATTCAAATCTTAAGGAGTGGAAGGTTACAGTTATGGTCATTCATTTTCAGTGCCTGAGAGTTTGTTTCAAAGTAATTAACACTTATGACATTGTTAAAAAGATACTTAGACCAAAAGGAACAAGCCATAATTTTCTGTCATGAGTTCGATTTTTTATTCAATCTGAAAATACAAAAATAAGTCATGTCCAGACAATACATTTGGCTGAGAAGCCAAGCAGTGAGATGACTTTTGAACAAAGAACAATGAACACAGAAAAGTACAGCACAGGAACAGGCCCTTTGGCCCTCCAAGCCTGTGCCGATCATGATGCCCTAAGTAAACTAAAAAAAAACCTTCTGTCCTTACTCAGTTCGTCTCCTTCTATTCCCTCCCTATTCATGTACCCATCCACATGCCTCTTAAATGTTGTTAATCTGCCTGCTTCCACCACATCCTCCGGCAGCACGTTCCAGGCACCCACCACTCTCTGCGTGAAAAAATTCCCTCGCACATCTCCCTTAAACTTCCCCCCTCTCACTTTGAACCGATGCCCCCTTGTAATTGACACTTCCACCCTTGGAAAAAGCCTCTGACTATCCACCCTGTCTATGGCTCTCATAATTTTGTACACTTCTACCAGGTCTCCCCTCAGCCTCCATCTTTCCAGTGAAAACAATCATAGTTTATTCAACCTCTCCTCATAGTCAACACCCTCGAGTCCAGCAACATCCTGGTGAACCTTCTTTGCACTCTCTCCAAAGCTTCTGGTAATGTGGCAACCAGAACTGCAGACAATACTCCAAATGCGGCCTAACCAAGGTTTTCTTTAGCGGCAACATGATTTCCCAACTCTTGTACTCAATGCCCTGATCGATGAAAAGGCAAGCATGCCAAATGCCACCTTTTTCACAAAGCTACTGTCAGATATCCACTTTAACATGTGTACTTTCCCTCACTTTTACGTTGACAGAAATTTTTGGACCAAAAATATTTTACCCTGTACATCCTCTACACTACCAAGCATTGCCTTGGTCTGCAGATGAAGCTTTATTCCACATCGAAACCATATTATAATTGGGATGGGAGCAATGTTCTCTCAAACTTCTCTTTGCTCTGCATGGACGACTTGTTGCATTGTGTGATCCTTTACAGATCACCACAAGGAGGCGTATATGTGCATCTTAAAGGGAACATTGGTTGTGCATGGCCTTTTTATTTCTGTAAGAAGTCTCACAACACCAGGTTAAATCCAACAGGTTTATTTGGCAGCACAAGCTTTCGGAGCACTGCCCCTTCATCAGGTGAGTGGGAGTTGTGTTCACAAACAGGGCATATACAGACACAAACTCAATTTACAAGATAATGGTTGGAATGTGAGTCTTTACAGGTAATCAAGTCTTAAAGGTACAGAAAACGTGAGTGGAGAGAGGGCCAAGCACAGGTTAAAGAGATGTGTATTGTCTCCAGCCAGGACAGTTAGTGAGATTTTGCAAGCCCAGGCAAGTCGTGGCAGTTACAGATAGTGTGACATGAACCCAGGATCCCGGTTGAGGCCGTCCAGGCAATGGGATCCTGTGTGAGAACCTCTCCGGCTACGTCGAGGGCATCCTGAAACCCATTGTACAAAGAATCCCCAGCTTTTGTCGCGACGCTTCAGACTTCCTACAGAAACTCAGCACACATGGAGCAGTTGAACCAGGAGCACTACTCGTCACAATGGATGTCTCGGCGCTCTACACCAGCATCCCCCACGACGACAGCATTTCTGCAACTGCCTCAGTACTCAACGCCGACAACTGCCAATCTCCAGATGCAATTCTACAACTTATCCGCTTCATTCTGGACCACAACATCTTCACCTTCAACAACCAGTTCTTCATCCAGACGCACGGATTGTGCCATGGGGACAAATTTTGCACCTCAATATGCCAACATCTTTATGCACAGGTTTGAACAAAACCTCTTCACCGCATGGACCTTCAACTGGCGCTATACACTAGATACATCGATGACATTTTCTTCCTTTGGACTCATGGTGAACAATCACTGAAACAACTATATGATGACATCAACAAGTTCCATCCCACCATCAGACTCACCATGGACTACTCTCCGGAATCGGTTGCATTCTTGGACACATGCATCTCCATCAAGGACGGTCACCTCAGCACCTCAAGCCCACGGATAACCTCACGATGCTCCACTTCTCCAGCTTCCACCTAAAACACGTTAAAGAAGCCATCCCCTACGGACAAGTCCTCTGTATACACAGGATCTGCTCAGATGAGGGGGATCGCAACAGACACCTACAGATGCTGAAAGACGGCCTCATAAGAATAGGATATGGCGCTCGACTCATCGATCGACAGTTCCAACGTGCCACAGCGAAAAACCGCACTGACCCCCTCAGAAGACAAACACGGGACACAGCGGACAGAGTACCCTTCGTCGTCCAGTACTGCCCCGGAGCAGAGAAGCTACGACATCTTCTCCGGAGCCTTCAACATGTCATCGATGAAGACAAACAACTCACCAAGGCCATCCCCACACCCCCATCTCTTGCCTTCAAACAACCGCACAACCTCAAACAAACCATTGTCCACAGCAAACTACCCAGCCTTCAGGAGAATAGTGACCATGACACCACACAACCCTGCCACAGCAACCTCTACAAGACCCACCAGTTCATCGACATGAATTCCATCATCTCATGTGAGAACACCATCCATCAGGTACACGGTACGTACTCTTGTGACTCGGCCAACGTTGTCTACCTGATAGACTGCAGGAAAGGATGTCCTGAGGCATGGTACATTGGGGAGACCATGCAGACGCTACAACAAGGGATGAATGAACGCCGCTTGACAATCACCAGGCAGGAGTGTTCCCTTCCAGTCGGGGAACTCTTCAGCAGTCACGGGCATTCAGTCCCTGATCTTCGGGTAAGCGTTCTCCAAGGCGGCCTTCACAACACACGACAACACAGAATCGCTGAGCAGAAACTGATAGCCAAGTTCCGCACACATGAGGACGGCCTCAACCGGGATCTTGGGTTCATGTCACACTATCTGTAACCCCTACGACTTGCCTGGGCTTGCAAAATCTCACTAACTGTCCTGGCTGGAGACAACACACATCTCTTTAACTTGTGCTTGGCCCTCTCTCCACTCACATTGTCTGTACCTTTAAGACTTGATTACCTGTAAAGACTCGCATTCCAACCATTATCTTGTAAATTGAGTTTGTGTCTTTATATGCCCTGTTTGTGAACAGAACTCCCACTCACCTGATGAAGGAGCAGTGCTCCGAAAGCTTGTGCTGCCAAATAAACCTGTTGGACTTTAACCTGGTGTTGTGAGACTTCTTACTGTGCTTACCCCAGTCCAACGCCGACATCTCCACATCATGGCTATTTATTTCTAGCATAGTGCACCCTGGACTATTGCACAGACATGCACCCATGCAGGTTAAAAGGAGCATTACCTGTGAGTAATTTGTAAGGCTGTTCAGTACAAATGTAGAAAATACTTCAGTTCCCTGACGAATTCAATGACGACTCTCAGTTTAATGAGATCTTCTTCAAAAAGTGAAAAACATTTTACCAAAATAATTACCACCCATATACGGAAGAGACCTAGCTGCATTACAATGAAGGGCAAATACATTGTTGAAAAAAATGCTTGTTTATTGCAGATGTGCACCTGGTTACTATGGAACACCTTTACTCTATGGAAGCAGTTGCAGAAAATGTAACTGTAATGGTAACTCTGATCCCAATCTCATATTTGATGACTGCAATGAGGAAACTGGGGATTGTCGCAATTGTCTGCGAAATACAACAGGCATCCACTGTGAACGCTGTGCTCCAGGTTACTATGGAGATGCCGTCAATGCTAAAAACTGCACAGGTTTGTACATCTATTTAAATAACTGTTCAATTATCGTAGTAACTTCCAAATGCAACTGGAGACCTTCAGAGTGAAAGTGGCAAAATGTGCATACTAAATTTTTGTGATTTATACACGAGGACCCTCAAATCCCTCTGCTGCAGCTTTGTGCATTCTTTCTCCATTTAATTATTATTCAGCTCTGTTATTCTACCTGCCAAAGTGTATCATTTCAAGGCCGCGATTCTTCCATCCCGCTGCGATTCGTGGGGTTCGCGCGAGTGTACGCACCCCAGCGTCTCCCAGTGCCGGATTTCCAGCGGCATCTGCGCCATGCCAGAAATCCACGGGGAGGCGCCAAGACCATTTAAATGCTCATTTTAATATAATGTAAGTTTCATTAGCGGGCCCAGGACTGAAGTTTCCGGGCCCACTAACATCTCCCCACCGCCAGAGTATTTCACTCCAGTAGGAATTACAGTAGTTCCCCACTTTCAGGGAGCTAGCAGCCTGACCCCGCTGGAGTGAAGAGGGGGCAATTGGGGCAGGCTGAGGGGAGGGGGGTGGTCAGCAAGGGGAGCGGTTAGCCTGCAGGGGGGATCGGCATTGCGGGGAATGTCGGGACTGCGGTGGGGGGGTTTACTGTCGGGGGGGGGGGAATCGGTGAGGGGGGTGGGGGCTGGAGATGGCGGTGGGCCGGGAGGGAAGGGGTCAGGGCTGGGGCCAGAAATGATCGGGGGCCAGCGATCAGGTTTTGGGGGGACAGAGGGCTGGCGATGCCGGGCTTGCGGGGCTGGCCAGCAATCGGGAGGCCATCACTATGGGACCACTCAGCACTGACAGATCACCACATGTGCGGTGGCACGCTCAGCACGCTGATTTCAGCCTCTCCAGCGGGGATAGGCCCCACCCCCTGAAATTTAATGATATTCTCGCTGGTGGCCTCTGCAGTGCGCAGAGTGTGGGAGATTCTTTTCTGAACTCCCACTGAAAAAATCAGCGTGAATTAGCTTTCATATGAATTCAACACTTCAATTCTTTGGGGGAGAATTGTGCCCCACATTTTCCTACACTATATTCCATCTGTCAAGTTTTTGCCCACTCACTTAATCTGTCTATATCTTTCTGTAGATGTCATCCTCACCACTTGCCTTCCCATCTATTTTTGTGTCATCCACAAACTTGGCAATACTATATTCACTTCCCTCATCCACGTCATTATTATATATTATAAATAATTGTGGATAACAGGTTGCCATCCTCAAAATGTCCCTTTCATCACAACTCTCTACCTTCTATTAGTTAGCCAATCCGCTTTCCATGCTAATATATTATCCCAAACACCATGGGTCTTATCTTATTAAACAACCTATTATACAGTACCTTACTGAATGCTCTTTGGAAATTCAAGTGTACTACATCAACTGTTACTCTTTATCTATCTTGCTCATTAACACCTCAAAGAATTCTAATAAATTTGTCAGGCATGATTTTGCCTTCATGAAGTGGATGCTGTCTGCTGATTCAGCTGGATATTAAAGATCCCAAACTAATAATTGAATTGAACTCATTGATGTCTTTGGGATCTTATGTGAAATATAAATGTTGCGTACACCTACATAGCAATTACAATTGCACTTCAGAATGAATTAATGAATTGTTTTGGGGCATCCCAAGAGATGTGAAAAGTGCTGTATCAATGTAAGTGTGTCCAGATAAGCTAAAATTACACGTAAGACTGCATTGCAGTAGATCTAATTGAATTTAATGGAAAGTATCGCCTAACTACAGTATAAGTGTATCCTTGCATGTTGGGTGAAAAGATATTTATACTAGTTTTATATTGAAGCACTGGTATAAGCACATTGCTTTGATTGTTTATGCAGCTTCCATGATGTGTCTGCCCAACCTCTGCTGCTCATTTGTATGGATTCACTTTATGTGGAAAGGATACCAGGGTTTCCTAAAATTATGCACTTCCAAAATTGAGGTACAAGCCTATTAAACAAATTCGGTCAATTTTAGTTTATGCAAAATTGTTCAAACATCCTTCTTCACCCTGACACACTCAGAAGGATCAAACAGTTAGAATGCCTTCTTAAGTGGCAAGTCCCAGCCCCTTGTAATAATGGAAGAAGAAGGAGAGCAGGAAAGAATCATAGAATCTCAACAGTGCCGAAGGAGGCCATTTGGCTCATCGAGACTGCACTGTCTTTCTGAAAGAGCATCTTTACCCAGGCAAACCCCCTTGGTTTATCTTCATAACCCTGCACATTTCCCATGGCTAATCCACCTAACCTACACATGTTTGGACTGTAAGGGACAATTTAGCATGGCCAGTCCACCTAACCTGCACATCTTTGAACTGTGGGAGGAAACTGGAGTATCCTGAGGAAACCCATGCAGACACGGGGAGAATGTAAGAGATAATCTAAGAACAAGGCACCAGAGTAAAAGATGGCAGCCTGTTCAATAGACCTGCTCGTGGCATTGTGTTTGCACCTGTTATGCTGGTTTTTACATGCCAGTGTCAGCAAAATGATCGCTGCAGGAAATTAGGTCACAGGTTTCTGGTGAGCTGCTTGACCAGTGTAAATTTTTGCATTATTTCACACAATTATGATCCAGGTAATCTTGGGTGAATGTCTACTCTGCAGAAGTTTGTTTTTCATGAATATGCAGCATTAAAATATCTCAATTACTCAAAACTTGTCAACTCTCCATGAATCAATATAAATTGTTAACCATCTTGTGATTTAAAAAAATCTTTGTTTCCTAAAAGACTGTCTCTGTCAAAAATGTGGCACGGATGAATGTGATCATGTTACTGGGCACTGTCACTGTAAGCCAGGAGTATCAGGAGCCTTCTGTGACCACTGTGAGGTGAGTGTATTACTTAATATTTAGATCGTTGTATGTGATAATATAACATAACGAGTCAATTTCCCGTGGCATTGCTCACAGAGTCAAGGCCAAGGACAAGGAGGATGAGGGGGCAGGAAGCCGGGAAGGGGAATGAGGGAGTAGGATGGGGAGGGGAAGAGGTCAGGTTGGTGAGATGGAAACATATGGAAAAGGAGAGAGGAGGGGCCAAAGGGAAAGGAAAGGGGGAGAATGTGGAAAGGC
This sequence comes from Mustelus asterias, assembly GCF_964213995.1. NCBI lineage: Eukaryota > Metazoa > Chordata > Chondrichthyes > Carcharhiniformes > Triakidae > Mustelus > Mustelus asterias. The sequence continues at coordinate 67,923,386 of NC_135805.1, forward strand.
TAATGGAAGATGAAAGACAGGGAAGGGCAAGGAAGAAGGGACAAGAATGGGGACAGTGAGAGTAAATAGTGAGAAGGAAAGGAAGGTACAGGAGCAGGATAAAATGGAGCAAAGCCTAGAAACTGTCTCCAGGTGGGGCGGACCAGACACACTAATTTCTTCAATATGTAGAGGAAGGGCATCCACCCTGTCTCATTACATCTACTTTCTACATCCCATTACACTACCACTACACAGTGGTTTATATGTTGGCATCACTTAAATATGGATGTGCTCATTCCATTTCTCCTAACAAGCTGTCTGATGACATTGAGGACACCTTTTTTAGTGTTTTCTTTAATTAAAGTGAAGAGAAGATTTCAGTGTTCATCAAATGAAGGGACACTCTTAAAGATTAAGATTTGAAGGAACCTCCAGCTGATTGGAGAGAGCTGCAGAGTTCGGGTGGGGGAGGATGGATTGTGGTAAGTCATACACTGAGGTTATACCGTTGTACATCATGGGTTACAGATTGGGAGGATGTTGCAGCCTCACCATTTTAAAATATCATAGATTGACAAATTAAAAGGGTGCCAAATTTGGAAAAACATAATTTAACGATGAAAACATTTAAATTAAAGCCTCTTAAAGACATCTATCACCACATGAAAACTCCTCCTGACGTCCCCAGCTTCACAGATGCCAATCTTCAGCTAATTCCATTAGGGCCATGTGAAATGGCTAAAAGCAGTGGATACAGCAAAAGCAATGGGCCATGACAACATTCTGGCTGAAGCACTGAAGACTTGTGCTCCAGAAATATCTGCTCCCCTAATCATGCTGTTCCAGTACAGCTACAACATGTCCACCTGATAAAGTGGAATATTGTGCAGGTATGTCCTGTTCATAAAACAGTAAGAAGTCTCACAACACCAGGTTAAAGTCCAACAGGTTTATTTGGTAGCAAATACCATAAGCTTTCGGAGCAATGCTCCTTCGTCAGATGGAGTGGAGCATTGCTCCATGAAGGAGCATTGCTCCGAAAGCTTATGGTATTTGCTATCAAATAAACCTGTTGGACTTTAACCTGGTGTTGTGAGACTTCTTACTGTGCTTACCCCAGTCCAACGCCGGCATCTCCACATCCTGTTCATAAAAAGCAGGAAAAATCCGACACGGCTGATCAACCCCATCAGACTACTCTCACTCATCAGCCAAGTGATGGAAAGTGTCAATGGCAGTGTTATCAAGCGACACTTGCACACTACAAAACATGCTCACCAATGCTTAGATTGGGTTCTGCCAGAATCACTCACCTTCTGACTTCATTATAACATTGGGCTAAACGTGGACCAAAGTGCTAAATTTCAGAGATGAGGTGAATGTGAATGTGGGGTCGAGGTTAAAATCAGATCAGCAATGATCTTATTGAATGTTGGAGCAGGCTTGAGAGGCCAAGTGGCCTACTCGTTTTCTTAATTCTTATGTTTGGATGTTCGTAAAACTATGGATATTCGTAAAACTATGGCTCAGCGCATTATTATTTTCAATTGCTTTATATTTCATTTCTTCTTTACAGATTGGTTACTATGGATACAACAGTTGTTCTGGATGTTCGAGGTGTGAGTGTGCTCTGGCTTCCAAGGATGATTATTGTGACCCTTTGAGTGGACAGTGCCGATGCTTACCTGGAGTCACAGGAAAACACTGTGACCGCTGTCTCTACGGGTTCTGGAACTACGGATTAAATGGGTGTCAGAGTAAGTTTATTCCACTAACTTTATCAGAAAGAGAAAAAGAGAAGGGCTTTAATGACATTAACAATCAACAAAAATATAACAAGAGGATGAAGGAAGTTCAAAAAGGAGAAAGGAAAGAACTTAAAGTGAGCACTCGTAGTGGCAGTTCAAAAGTGATTCATTGTATGAAGCGCAATGAGACAGCATAATCTGATAAGGCAGTGTGTGACTGCAAGTATTATTATTAATTCTTACAGAAATACAACTTAGTCATTTTCACTGCAGTGTTTAATAAAGATGTTGCATGCATTTCTTTATGCAAACTCATATAGTCCAGAATCATGAGTTATAATTTCATAAGTTCACTTGTTTTTCTCACCTACAGGATGCAAATGTGAAGGGCACTGTGACAGTGAGACAGGAGAATGTTTGCTAGCACCCACTGAGTCCCCAACTGACTGCTCTGTTGTCAGTAAGTATCTTCATGCAACTTAAACCGAAAATCTATAATTCCGGATGGCCCCACTGAATCAGGTTGTGATCTCCCACAACTTTGTTAAGTTAAAATAGAATAATGCATGACATTCTTCAGGCAGAGACAACCCAAAATACAACAATCTGTCTCCCTTTTCCAGTGAATACATTGGCTAGGCACATACAATACTGATCCACCAATCATGAGGTTTGCAGCGCACTTCAACAAGTGACATGATTATTCTAACACTTATCTACACCTGAAATTCAAATACCTTTCTGCTGGCTCCACCAAACTCCCCCACCAACGCTGAAAACCAACCAACAGGGAATCATGAAATTCTGTCCTTAATATTCACTCATGTGAGCTTTGCATTTATACTAACATATAAAATTTAACCTTATCAAGTGCTTGCAATGTTTAATAACTAATTTAGCTGGATTTGGTTATGATTTATCATATTATTAGGACTCAGCAATTAAAAATAAGTTATTGTGGGTACAAATCAGAGCAATACAGAACTAATTAATAAATTCAGACTAATTATATTTTTGAATAATATAATACAGGTGGGATTTTAAGTCATTTATGAGATTTATTTTCTTCCTTCTCCTTTTCCTGAAGGCTTTGACTCTTTGTTGTAGGCACCTTCCATTACCTTGCCCATTATCCAAACATGTTTTGAGCCAGTGTGGCCAGGCTTCTCAGTTATAGTGGCCATAATGGAAACCCTAATCTTGTTCTCACTTGATGTTAGTCTATATTCATTCACTTCTTAGCAATGAAGATTGGGTAACCTGGTCGACTTTCCCCTGTCTAATCAGGGTAAGCAGGGAGATCTTGTGGTGCTGTGGTTTGCATGCCTATCTCTGAGCCAGAAGTTCTGGATTTGTGTCCAATCTGAAGACTTGATGGCCACAGAACATCTGTTCGTAACATGGCTAAACATGTTGATTATCAACATCTAAATTCTTCCAATGCATAAATAGCAGGCAGTAAGAGTGAAGCAGTTTCCTGTTCAGTCATCTGCAAAAGGCTACAGCAAACCATGCAGTACGTTGCCAAGCACGACCATGGACCAAAACAGAGTCATGGTACCTGAAGGGAGAGAATAAGGAGAACCCAATTGGGTTGATATGTAAGACAGAAACAGGCCATTAAGCCCAATCAGTCTATGCCAGTGTTTACGCTTGACTCAAGCTTCCTCTCACCTTTTCAAATCTAAATCGACCACTATTCCCTTTTCCCTCAGATGCTTGTCTAGTTTCCCTTTAAGTGCATCCGTTCTGTTTGCTTCAACTTCTCACTGTGGTGGCAAAGTTCCACATTTTTCCCATTCTTTGGGTGAAATGTTTACTTCTGAATTGCCTATTGGATTTCTTGGTGACTATCTTACTTTATGCTCTCCAGTTATGCTCTTCCCCACAAAAGAAAACATTATCTTTGTAATCACACTCTCAAAAATCTTTTATAGTTTTAAAGACTTATGTCAAATTACTCTCAGCCTTCTTATCAGCTCAGCAGCAATGAGCTAGTTTACCATAGAGACAATATTGAACCCAGAACAATTCTAGTCTGTCCAACTGCGTAATAAATATTCCTGGAACTTACATACATGGTGAATTTCCATATTCTATTAAGAACCACATTCAGAAGTATGATGGGTTGGGGGTTGTAAACAACGTAGCTCTGATTGTGTGGCTTACACTCCCCATTTGACCCTACAGTTCCATCACCTTTGATAGATAAGCTGAAAGTGCCCTGTGCTGTTACTGACTACACTTTAAAATATTTGCCTCTAATTCTGCATCTGTTCTATCATTTCACCAGGATGTGACAAGTGTATCTGGGACTTAATTGAAGACCTAAAACTATCAGGATCATCACTGGAAGAAGCTAAGTTCAGTGTTCTAAATGTTATTACTGGAGATGCCATGAATGACCGCTTGCAACACTTCAATTTCACAGCAATTCACTTCAACGTAAGTGCCGATAATAATAGTCAAATACAGCTGGGACTCTCACTGAAATGTTTTCCTAGTTTTTGTACTTTTTACTGGGGCAGCTTGGTGGCGCAGTGGCTAGTACTGCCGCCTCACAGCGCCAGGGACCCGGGTTTGATTCTCAGCTTGGGTCATTGTGCAGAGTCTGCATGTTCTCCATGGGTCTGCGTGGGTTTCCTCCGGGTGTTCCGGTTTCCTCCCACAGTCCAAATGACATGCTGGTTAGGTGCATTGGCCATGCTAAATTCTCCTTCAGTGTACCCGAACAGGCGCCGGCACTGGTGGCTAGGGGATTTTCACAATAACTTCATTGCAGTGTTATTGTAAGCCTACTTGTAACATCAAGTAGGCTTACCGTGGGGTGGCACGGTAGCACAGTGGTTAGCACTGCTGCTTCACAGCTCCAGGGTCCTGGGTTCGATTCCCGGCTCGGGTCACTGTCTGTGTGGAGTTTGCACATTCTCCTCGTGTCTGCGTGGGTTTCCTCTGGGTGCTCCGGTTTCCTCCCACAGTCCAAAGATGTGCGGGTTAGGTTGATTGGCCAGGTTAAAAATTTGCCCCTTAGAGTCCTGAGATGCGTAGGTTAGAGGGATTAGCAGGTAAATATGTGGGGGTAGGGCCTGGGTGGGATTGTGGTCGGTGCAGACTCGATGGGCCGAATGGCCTCTTTCTGCACTGTAGGGTTTCTATGATTCTATGATCAATAAATAAACTTTAAACTTTAAACCATTGGGTGGGGGGGAATGGGGGAGAGATGTGCTCAGTGAGGTGTGAGGGCAGAGGTACCCAGCCCCAATTTGAAGACCTTATACAGCCTCTTGTCCAACACAAGGAAATTCCTAACCCCCACATGATCCTATAGGTGGAATTTTCTGCCCCCCCCACCACTCCATCCCACACAACGGCGTGTTTTCCGGTGATGGAAGCAGCTCACCATTGGCCATCAGCGGGATCTTCCAGTCCCACCATTGTGTACAGCGTTTTGCATGCCTCAGACCCAGTGCTGCTGGGGAACATGCCGTGGGGTTTCATCGTTGATGGGACTGTAACGTGCAAAGATGTGCGGGTTAGGTGGATTGGCCATGCTAAATTGCCCCTTAGTATCAGGGGGACTAGCAGGGTAAACATGCAGGGTTATGGGGATAGGGCCTGGGTGGGATTGTTGTCAGTGCAGACTCGATGGGCTCATTGCCTCCTTCTGTACTGTAGGGATTCTATGATTCTCGGATCCCACTGGCAGGAAGGGCTGGTAAAACTTAGCCCTATGTTTCTGCCCTTGACATACTACACCTCTTCTAAGACCTGCTGTATTTCTGTGTCAGGACTTTAAATATTCAGGTCCCATACTTTTTTGAACACATTCCAGCAGATTCCGATAAGTGATATAGCAAAAAATTAAATTACTTTTTTTTTGTTGCTATTACACTTTGGAATGTATTTTTGTGCCACAGACTGGTGCGCTGATGAGAAGTGGAATGAAATAGGCCCTTGACTTATTTAGGATACATTATCTGTTAGGGCAGCATTTAAGGTCAGTGTTCAGCCACAGTTCAGCAGAGTTTCTCAGTGGGAGCAAGCATTGATACACCTGTTTCACCTGAACAGGAACCAGATTAAAACGTTTCCAGTTAAATCTAAAGTTACAATGTTTCTAGCTTAGTACCAATTTATTGATCACACATTCTTACAATGCAGACCCAATTTGCAGAGATGAGATTCCAATTAAAATCGCAGAAATCGAAGATAGAAGATACTGAAGCAGCAATCATCAGCCTCGTTGCCGATCTCAACATGTTGTCTGAAAAGGTGTGTACATTTGATTTGACTTGGAGAGATTTTATTTTGTTGTAAAGATTGCATATTTTGTTAAGTTTATAGACCTTAATAATGAAATTAAATTCAAATGACTCAGTGTCATAATTCATAAAATACTAATCCTTCCATATTTTCACTCAGGCATGTTCAATAATTTTTCAAATTAGTCACAGCTTATATTCCTCTATTCTTTATAATCCTATTAAAATTAATATTCTATATGTACCTCCTACTTGCTCATCTGTAACATTTTGTAGATTTTGATGATGCAAGTCCAGTGAGCACCTTGTACTAGCTGCTCAATAAGAAGTCTCACAACACCAGGTTAAAGTCCAACAGGTTTATTTGGTAGCAAATACCATAAGCTTTCGGAGCGCTGCTCCTTCTTCAGATGGAGTGGAAATGTGCTCTCAAACAGTGCACAGTTTGAGAGCACATTTCCACTCCATCTGACGAAGGAGCAGCGCTCCGAAAGCTTATGGTATTTGCTACCAAATAAACCTGTTGGACTTTAACCTGGTGTTGTGAGACTTCTTACTGTGTTCACTCCAGTCCAACACTGGCATCTCCACATCCTAGCTGCTCAAGGCAGAGAAGCTGAACATGTGTTCTGAAAAGGGTTCCTCTCCATTAAAGTACAGGTTGAGTGCAAATATGTTGTGACTACCATCTCAATGTGTGAATGTGTGCATTCCTAGCAGCAGCCACAATGCCTTTTTCCTTTGGCAGTCTGTCATTCCCATCAGCTTTGGACTGTGCAGAAACAAGTGAGACTCCTTGTACACTTTGCTCCTCTCTCTCCTCTGACACCCGACCAGATGGGGGACAATGTGCCGACTGTGAGAACCATGTAAACCACTGAGAATGAGAAGAAGCAAACCATTGACTTTCTCTGCCAAGGAAACTTTGGGGAGCATTATAATACTCAGCAGAGCAACTCTCCAAATATGTGGTGGTCTATTGCAGCTTCCATATGCTCACTATTTTGAGGGTGCAGCCCTTATCACCATGGATGCAGAGGCTGCATCGGGAGGAGGGACGTCAGACCCCTTCACCTTGGGGTGCCACCCACGTTGACTCAGATTCCTTGAGGACGTCAACTCCCCAACTTTCAATCCAGTTGTCATGGACCATCACAGCATCCTCCTGATCAAAATCCTGCAATAAAAGCCACCAACAAAACACCTTTCCATCGCAACTTTAGCCAACAACAGACTTAATAATGCACACAAAACAAGACTATTCACTCCATCGTTTCCCTTTACTGACTGTCTCACTGTCTGGTGGCAGTGGGGAGGATTACAGCGGCCTTCGTAGATGATTTAAAGCAAATCTGGATGTTTGGGGCCCTGCTTCAGACTGCACCACCTCAGTATATGTGGCAGCATTCTGGGCTGACTGACTGACTGAATGGCACCAGAAATGGCACTAGCAGAATGGTAGTGATGGGAGAACAAATGCTGTCACCATGGGAGCGAATAGCTGGCATTCATGCTGGCATATCCCTGGATGACACCTCAGCAACCCCAGCAATCTATTGGAAGACACATTACTGGACTGTTATCAAAGCCTGAAAGCCACATTGAACACAGAGATATGTGGCCATCACAGCTGCAATCCAAACCTACATGCTAGCAAACAGGGCATAATGACCTCAGCCAGACCTTCCATTGCAACACTGAGACATTAGTTGACTTCCACTGCTGCAGCGGCAGCTGAGGCAAAGGCCATCGATGCTGCAGCATGGCTGGGTCTGCAAGTGCTGTCATGGGGCTTCCACACTTGTCCCCGGCTTGACTACTGTCCATTTGTGCCTGTTTTTTTTCATGTGACTACAGTGACTGACCAGTTCTTAAGTATCTGAAAGCAGAGAGGAGGATTGGGCTGAGGAAAGCAGGATGAGTTGAAAAGCTCGGGATCCAAGCTCATGCGATCTGCAACATGTACTTCATGCCAAATCAGAGTGAGGAAGAAATGATATTAAAGGAGGGCCATAACGCAGAAAAATAACCATATCCCTCAATGTAATTAGCATCACATGTCACAGCCCCCCCCCCCCCCATGATGCTGAGCTGAGTCTCCCCCAATGCACTTCAGTGCCTTTCCCCTTCACATTAAGTCTGATCCCCATGAAGAATACCAGTGAATGTGTTGCACTGTATTTGAGTGATGTGCCTGTCATAGCTGAATAGCTGGAGCAATGTGGGGACTGCAAGAAGTGGGTAACAGGGCTACCATCCTTGTGGTTGTGTGAAAATGAGGTGGAGCATTGGAATTTTCAATGTGAGATCTGACTGCTAGGAGCTGAGGATGGGTGAGTGATGAAGATGTGCTGCATTTGAGTAGTGTGAGTTGTTGGTGGTGTGATTGGTCGGGAAGATACATTCCCTGACCTTGACCACCCTCTGTGAGTTCATTGAACTTCTTCTGGAACTGCTGCCAGGTCCTCGGAGTCAAGGTGTTGGAATTGAGCTTCCAGAAAAGTTACTTCCATTTCATTCTCAGTGGTGCTTGTGAACCCCCTGACCTCAGATGTGTTTTTGGTTCTCACCTTATGTCAACATCCTTGGCTAAGGTCGCCAGCACTGCATCGAAGCACATTGGAGCCCTCTCTCTTGACTTTATTTTATTCTTTCATGGGACATGAATGTCACTGGCTAGGCCAGCATTTTTATTACCGATCTTAATTGTCCTTGAGAAGGTATGGTGAGCTGCCTTCTTGAGCCGCTGCAGTACGGGTGGTTTAGTTGCACTCACAGTATTGTTAGGGATGGAATTCCAGGATTTTGACTCAGCAACAGTGAAGGAACGGCAATATATTTCTATTCAGGATGGTGAGTGGCTTAGAGGGGAATTTTCAGGTGGTGGCATCTGCTGCCCTTGTACTTGGCAGAAGTCGCGGGTTTGGAATGTGTTGTCTAAGAAATCTTGGTGAGTTGCTGCAGTGCACCTTGTAGATGGCACACACTACAGCCACATTGCATAGGTGGTGGAGTAGATGAATGCTTATGGTTGGAGTGCCAATCAAGCATCCTGAATGGTGTCAGTTTCCTGAGTGTTGTTGGAGCTGTACTCCTCCCGGCAAGTGGCAAATATTCCATCAAATTCCTGAATTGTGCCTTGTCGAATCAGGAAGTGAGTTACCTTCTGCAGAATTCCTAGCCTCGGACTTGCTCTTGTAGCTACAATATATATATAAAACTGGCCCAGTTCAGTTTCTGGTCAATAGTAACCCCATGGATGTTGATATGGGCATGGACCAGCTTCAACATTTGAGGAATCACGAATGATGCTGAACATTGTGAAATTATCAGTGAACATCCCCACTTCTGACCTTATGATGGAAGGAAAGTTATTGACTGAAAATGGTTGGGCTTAGGGCACTGTCCTGAAGAACTTCACCAAAATTTACAACTGGCTATGACAGGACTGCAGAGCTTAGACCTGATCCATTGGTTGTGGGATGATTTAGCTCTGTCTATTGAGCGCTGTTTTTGCAGTTTGATGTACAAGTAGTCCTGTGTAGTAGCTTCACCAGGTTGATACCTCAAGTTTAGGTATGCCTGATGCTGCTCCTGGAATGTCCTCCTGCACTCTTCATTGGCTATTGCGTTATTTGATGTCCGTAAAGCGATCCGCACTACACACAGTCAGCAATATCCTCTGTGTAATGATTGGGCGTTCACATTTAAGAGGACTGGATGCCTTTAAGAGGTGCAGGTCAGCTGCAACACATGCTTACCATGCTCCCCATTGAACATGCAGCTAGTCAGCAACGCAGGCCAGAGGTGACTGTTACTCAACAGTGCACAGTCACATCAATTGCCCAAAGAAACAAAGCACTGTTTTCCACACAAATTACTTTATTTATAAACAATATTAACAGAAGTATGTCAACCCCACTTAAAATTGTCATTTTTTTAAATTTTAGATAGTTTGCATATTTCTTTATACTCAGGCCCTCATGTTATCAGAAAGGCATTCTTAATAGATACAGCAATAGAAATCATTTTCATTTTATAATTCTCAGTGCTAGCCCTGGCTACAAAGTCTTACAATAATGTGAAATCTATGCCTTTTAATTAATGAAACTGAATTGAACTTATTCTATCACAATCACTCTATACTACTATCAATCTAATTTTGTTATTTTAGGAAAACATAACTGTCTCTAATGCACAGTTCTTTGACAAGGAAACAGCCATAATCAGTGATCGTGCCAACCAGATCAATGGACTTATTATTAAAATTGCCAATTTGATTCAAGGTAAAAGCCTAATTTATTTTCTTTGAAAAGCAAGACTGAACCCATCTGGAAGGTAACTGAAGTAAAGCTGCCGAGCATTTTCATCATGTAATGTGTGGGTTATAAAAGGAAAAAGACAAGAGAGGACAACATGAAAGAAATTTGTATTTAGGACTGATTTATTGTTTATGTGGTTGATGAGTCCTGCTTTAATTATAGCTATTAATCATCATTTGGTAGCACAGACCTTGAGTATTGCTGTAAAAAGACACATGCTGTCAAAGATTTTCCTCTTACATTCATCAGGACAATCCTCAAGAACATCAAGTGCAAATACAAATTAACCTAATGAGTGCAAGAGAAACATCTTCAACAACATGTATTTTTCAACAATATTCAAGTTCTATTGCTATTAATGAAATATTTCAATTTTGCATTTTCTTTCCTGGTATTCAAAGTGAAATATTTTCAACACTTGCGGTGGTAGATAAGAGTTCCATGGGGAACTATTTGGCAACAAACAAATCTTGACAGTTTGGTAATGTGGTAATATCCAAGTTTTGGTGACAATCCTGTAAACATTTGTTCATGCTCACAGTTGGCACAATTTTCTGTCGTTTAGTAGGGGGTGGAATTATCTATCCATTTTTTCCTCTGGCCGAATAAATGGACTGTTGGTTCTATGCATCTGCTCTCTTCAACTCCTTGGTAGTCTAGAAATGTGTGTTAGTCAACTTTCCAGTTCCCAGATACAACTACACAAATACCCAAATTTATAGCCACTGAAGTTCAAACCTGACAGAATGAAGCCTCATCTATCATTGTCATTACAATTCAGAATTAATACGTGCAGCATTAGTAATTTGTTTGGAATCGGTCTATTACGAACTTCATTCTACGTCTGCCTTTGCAGGTGTCATAAAAGATTGAATCTTATAATCATTTGAAATCATAAGGCCAACAGTTTAATCAGAAAATTAAATTGTACCACAACATTGTGATATGAAATGACAAAGGAGCTGAAGATGAACCTTGGAATCTATGCCACCTATAATTAGCCATATCACAAGGCAGGGCACTTGAAGTTAGCCAGTTGACTTGTTTGATAACCTTTATATTTAGATTTTGATAAGACACTATCTCACTCCGTTGTACAGATATTATTGAAGGCCTAAATAAATATGGATTCGAAGAGGAATTGGCAGCTGAGGAAATCAGCAGAATCTTCCATGAGGTGAACAAGATGTTGGAGGAGATGAGAAATCGGAACTTTTCTGAGCAGAAACCACTCACTGAAGAAGAAAGAGAGAAAGCCCAGATTTGTATGTTTTGTTGATTCATATTAATGTTATCTCTTTGACACTGAAAAAAGAAACATACATGCAAAGATATGGTAATAACTGAAACTACTTTGTGTGAAATAGGTAAAAGATTCCATCCTTCAGATGAGTAGACAAATGCCTTTCATAATTGTAACGTCAGTCCAGAGAATCCTTTATGTTTTCTATTTAGTACTTGCAAGGTGCAAAACTCAAAGACTAAATCAAACAATAGTCCTCAGACAAGTTTAAGCTAACCCATAATTGTATGCTTCCTTTTCAAGTCCCTGCACTTTGCTCCAGTCCCTCCTAACTTGCCAATTAATAAATGTTTGGCATTTCATAATACCAGTCTGAAAAAATGGTCATTATTTAATTACTTTTCAGTGCTGGATTATGTTCAAGGGCTCCAGGGTATGCTGATGGAAAACAATGACTCAATCCGTAGAATACAGGACAATATTACAGATTACAATACCAATGTCTCAGACCTGAAGGAAGCACTTGAAGATGTAGTCAAGATTGTTCAGCAAACTGAGGAGAAGAACAGAGAAAACATGGATGGATACCAAAGAAAAGAGGTGAATCTAATACAATAATGCCCCAGTCCAAACATTGAACAATAGCTTTTCAATTTGTTACATATTACAAAATGCAAATTTGCCTGTTCATAGAATCATAGAATCCCTATGGTGCTGAAAGACGCCATTTGGCCCATCAAGCCTGCACCGGCAACAATCCCACACAAGCCCTAGCTTCATATTTACCTTGCAAATCCCCCTGACACTAAGGGGCATTTTGGAATGCCAATCAACCCAAACTGCACATCTTTGGAATGTGGGAGGAAACCGGAGCACCCGGAGGAAACACACGCAGACATTGGGAGAAAGCGCAAACTCTACATAGTCACCCAAGGCTGGTATTGAACCTGGGTTCTTGGCGCTGTGAAGCAGCAGTGCTAACCATTGTGCCACCGTGCCATTACAGAGTGGCCTTAAGGTGTAAAGTAAATAAATATCAATGATCAGCGCATGAACATTTACCATAGACCATTTGAGAAACTTTCTATACCGATGCTGAGGATGAAAATTAATAGAAGATGTAAGTCCGATGGCACAATTAGCCTTTCGATATCACATTTTCATATATTCCGATTGATGAATGTAAAGACATTGGGATAAATTCAATAATCCTGTACTCTCAGGTGGAATTAGCCGGGATTATTGGACCTCGCCTGCAGCTGGGATTTTCCAATCCCGCTTCAGTGGATCGAGTTTTGGCTGTGCACCAAATTCTCTGTTCTTGTTAGCAGCGAGGGTGGGGCAAATGAGATCGGAGAATTCTGGCCTTTATCTTAATTTGCCAAAATTTAGATTGATTTTAGTTAAATATTTTCTTTTCCCATCTACTTCCATTTTCTGTCAAGAAATTGTATTTGAGTAAATTTGAATTATCTCATAGGAAAGTCATTGAATGCAACTGTATTAGGAAGTTAAATTAACTTACAGTTTAAATGACTCATTCATTGATGTACCTTGACTGTTGAAGGCTACTTAAATTCACCTAAGGCACTTACTTATCACCTAAGGCACTAGGAAGGATATAAACAAAATTATAGGAAAACCCATGTTTTCAATCAGCCAATATTTTGACACAGATGTGGAGTGGTACAGGTAATATAATCACCTGTCCTTTTCATTCCCATCCCTACCTAAATTCAGGAGTCAGTCTTATCAGCATTGTTAGCAAGTGACTTTGATGGAATGCTTGTGTTAAAAATAGGAGAGACTGGCAAACTGTATTTGTTTCCTCTCACCAACTGTCTGTAAGCAGAAGGTGTATTCAGTTATTTTTAAAGTTTGCTGTGGCATGTTTTCCCGAACTCTCAGCTTGTGTGATCTAATTATCCAATAACTCGCAGCAATCTTGTGCTATGATTAAATCAGAAGGTTAGATAATTCACATTCAAAAATCATAGGAGGTGTATTCCCAATGTCCCATGACACTACACAAACAGTAAAGAGATCGAGAAAAGAAAGTTTAATGACCAGGCATGGTAACAGTACAAGAACCACAGAAGTTAATATTAGTTCACATGATTTTCAAAGCCCCGAGTCAGAGTCGAGTGAGGAGTTATTTTGCATTGGTGTTCAAGTTCAGCTGGCTGAACATGAGGGGTGTAGATTTCTTTTTACCGTTGTTGCTGATACCATAATGTGAAGCTGGGTCAGTTCTACCCGCGATGGTAGGACATCATCCATCAGAGACAGGCTTCAAGCTGCAGGCTGTAGTTCAGCTCTGCTTCTTGGTGGGTGTTAACCAACAAACTCAGAATTTCTCAGTTCTCAAAGGAATATAGAGATTTCAAAATGGTCACCCGAGTCATGTGACTCTTTCTTTATCCACAAAGATTTCAAAAGGAATGTTTATTCAGTATCCGGAGCTGGCTTGGATTTCAGGACTATTAATGTCCCAGTCAATAGCTTTTAAAAGAGTTAGCATCCATATTGAGGTTCTTGCGTCAGGAATCCATTGTCTAGGCAAACCCTTGGCTAAGGGATAAGTTTATCAAGATGCACAAGATGTCCATTGTCCCTTCGATGGTCGGTCCCCTTTTGAAATGACATGGACAGTTCTAGGTATGAGATATCAATTGGCGAGAACTTTGTTTCATGATTACCTTGGGTGTGAGATTCCACAGTTATAAGAGGAGGATTCTTTTCTTCTAGTAACTCTTACTGATCATCTAACTTGTGGCAGCCATCTTTTTTGGTTGAGCAGAAAAACAATTTTAAAAATAATAAAAAGAATAAAGTTGTGAGATGTACAGCTTTGGATTTCTTTTCATGTCATATTATCACAACACTTGGCATTACATTTCCAGGCAATTCATAAAAGAAGCTGTTTAAATACATTTATAAAACTCCCAGGAATATTTCTTCAATTATAAATTATTAATTCACATGGATTTTCTGAATTCTTTCTTTCTTCCACAGAGACTGAGAAAAGTACTAAACAAACATTTTGATGCTGTTAACATGACACTTCAACTAGCTAACGATGGCTTGATAGACGCGGAGATTGCTATATCAGAACTAGAAAACAGGATTGTGGTAAGACAAGCCTAGCTAATGTTCAGTAATTCTGAAAAACAATGACTGAGCCAAAATATATTTAGGTTTTAGTCAAAATAGATAAGAAACGTTTCTGATCTTCAGTATTATTTTTAAAAAGTTATTAACAGATGTATGATTTTGCAATTAATATAGTTCAGGAGAAATCTTCCTCCTGGCTGTCTTTTATGTTTCCTTGCAAATGGCCATTCATTTATTTTTCCTGCCCATAAGATGGTTATACTATCAATATATGGATATTCTGCTTCAAAGACTCTCGCTGGAATTCTACCACCCTGCCCACCACGGAATCAGGGCGGGTGAGTGATCTCGGGCGGGAATTTCCAGTCTCGCTCAAGGGAGGACATAAAACACTGCCCTCTGGCCGGGATTCTCCTAAAAAATCTAAGTTCCCAACGTGCGGGAAAGTTGGAGTAATTCCTGCTGGTATTTTTAGCGTACTTACCAGAGCGAATCTCCAACACTCCGAGCATTGCAGAGTCCCTGAGTATGATTCACTCTGGAATTAGGGGGCTGCTGGAGAGGCCGGCAGCATAGCGCTGAGCGGGCCACTGTGCATGTGTCAAGCTGTCAACATGGAGATTGATGCATGCACAGTGGCCCCCACAATGCCAGCCTCCCAATCGCTGGACAGCCCCACAACCCTCTTGATCACTGGCCTTCCCATTCCCCTCACTCCCTGATTGTTGGCCACCCGGACCTTGCTGGGCCAGCCCCGAACTCCCTACCCCCCACCCACTAGCCCCGAATCCCCCGACAGTCCCGGCCCCCTCCCCAATGATGGCCAGTCCTGACCCCCACCCCACCCCGATGGCCAGCCCCCCATAGCCAACACTCATTCCCTCTCCCACCGATCCTCTTGTAAAAAGGTAGCGAGTGCCCCCCCCCCCACCACCGATCTCCCCCCAGTAGGCCCCCTCTCCCCTTTGGCCCCATCCCTTTGGCACTGCCCGATTCTCTGTGCACAATGCCAGTTTGCCCCTTGGGCAGTGCCGGAATGTCAGACTGGCACCTCCCAAGAGGCATCCCCCACTTACCTCCGACCTCCCTGGGGAGCCTCAATGGCCACTGTTTCCTCCAGCAGGGTCGGACACCTGTTCCCCATTAGTGGGGAGCAGTCGTAAATGCTGCTGGAGGGAACCACTCCCAGTGGGGGGGAGGAGAGGGCGTATGGGGGGTGGTGGGGGAGGAAACGCTAGCGGCGTGGGCACAACTGTCCTGGGCCTGCTGATCATATTGAAATGCAGCGCAGTAGGCTGGGAGAATCCTGTCCTCTGTATAGAATGGTCAACTAAAAACAAATCCTCCTAAAAACAAATCTAAGTTCCCAACGTGTGGGAAAGTTGGAGTAATTCCTGCTGGTATTTTTAGCATACTTACCAGAGCGAATCTCCAACACTCCAAGCATTGCAGAGTGCCTGAGTATGATTCACTCTGGAACTAGGGGGCTGCTGGAGAGGCCGGCAGCATAGCGCTGAGCGGGCTGTAACTGCATGAGAAGACTCTGATTCCTTACACATTCACATTCCACATTCACATTTACACGTGTCACATTCTCAAAATTTTCAAATGTAAATCAATGAATCACTTTTGAAATGCATTCACTGCTCTATAATCAGTCACAGAAATCAAGATCCCACAAGGTAAATCTGCTCTTTTTCAATAGTGTAATGAATTCTTTTCCCTCTGTCTAAACAGAAAAAGGAGCAGAATTTTATGCGCCTCCGTTAATGGGTTTGTGGGTGGGTGGTCTTTCTGCCATTATTCCAAATGCCCTCAACCTCCCCACGATTTTACAAAGGGGTGGGTGGTGGTGCGGGAGAGGCCTAGGCCATCCAGACCTCCCATGTCACAATTTAAGTGGTCAATCCATGACCATTACTTCCCACCCAGCCTCAATGTCGAGGTCCACCAGAGAGGTTGAGGAATGAGGGATACTCATCTGGTTACCCTGTTCAGGTGTTGGGCCAAGGGATGGGTGCATCTCCATTACTGGCCCCTTTGTTTAAGTCAGGCATGCCCCACTCCCATTCCTCCCCCTCCAAGGTCTGTGCCTCTGTGTGCTTCCTCCCCAACTGTTCTTCAAATCATGACCCCCACTCCCCCCATCCCCATCTCTTGGACCATCTCTGCTGCCCTGCTGTGACATCCCTGGCATTTACCTTTATCCTGGCTGCAACACTTTGACTCTGGGACTGCGTTTAGTCCCAGTAGTGGACACTGCTCAAGGACATCTCTGGCAGGACTGCCACCTGAGTGAGGGGCAGAAATGCCACCTCCAGTCATTAAATGTCTGTGATACAGCCGGGGATGTGTTTCCTGCAAATGTCACTGGTGGTGGATGGGAATCCCTGCAATCAGAAAAATTCTGCCAAGGTCCCAGCTTAATGTTGGAGATATGGAGGAATAGTGACAATGTCACTGGACCAGTGACCCAGAGATCCAGACTCATGCTCTGGGGACATGGGTTCAAATCGCCCCCTGGCAGCTGGTGCAATTTGAATTTAATTATCAAATCTGGGAATTATAAAGCTAGTGTCAATAATGGTGATCGTGCAAACATTATCAATTGTTGTAAAAATCTATCTGGTCACTGTTCTTTAGGAAAGGAAATCTGCCTCCTTACCCAGTCTAGCTACAGAAATGTCATTGACTCTTCACTCTTCATTGCCCTCCATGATGGCCTAGCAAGCCTTTCCATTCAAAGACAGTTAGGAATGGGCAACAAATGCTTGTCATGACCCCCACTTACTGGCCATGCCAACAAGACCCATATCCCATCACAAAATTTTTTTAAATGTCCTATCATAAAAACTGTAAGTGCTGGAAAAGTTCAGCAGGTCTGGCAGCATCTGTGGAGAGAGAAACAGAGTTAACGTTTTGAATCCAGTACAATTCTTCTTCAGAATTTCTTTGGAACAAGGTCATTGATGATTCACAATTTTATTTCAGTTCAGAAGCTTTTTTAATCGGACAAGTTTATCAACAAAGTATAGTTTTTGCAAAGCTTTGTTTACACATTCCACTTTATATTGACCATAAGATGTAGAAGCAGAGGTAGGCCATTCGGCCCATCGCGTCTGCTCCACCATTCAGTGAGATGACTGATCTGATGTGACAATCCTCAACTCCACTTTCCTGTCTTATCCGCATAACCCTTGATTCCCTTACTGATTAAAAATCTGTTTATCTCAACCTTGAAAATATTTAACGACCCAGCCTCCACAGCCCTTTGTGGTCAACAAATCCACAGCTTCACTACTCTCTGGCTTCAATGGGTGAACACTTACTCTGAGATTAAAAGGAACACCGTGGTGTTCATTGGTTCTAGAAAGTGTACAATGAATCATTGGATGTAAAAGTGCCAGAGCTTGGCATAAGGGATATGAGGGGCCTGAGGGGGTAGGTGCGGGTAAGAGCCTGACACAGGGGCATGAGGGCACATAGGGAGTGCATAGGAGGGCAAACCCTGGCATAGGGGTCATGAGGGCCCATAGGAGGTGGGCGGGAGACCATGAGGGGCCTAGGTAAGAGGGTGGATGGAGGAGTATAACTTGGCGTAGGGATGCAAGGAGGCCTTTTTAAACTTATCCTTTAAAAAGTTCCCCTTATGCACAGCAGGGTCCATGACTCATTTTAAGCGGTTGTGAACTACTAGTCTAAAAACCTGGTCCAACTCTATGAACGTTGCAAGCAAAATAGGAAATATCTAGTTCAACTAAGTTTGGAGTGCTGGATGTGGGATTCTGACAGGAAGCAGCCCACACCCTTTATAGGCAGTCCCAAAAATCGTGCAGACAGGGAATGGAGTCGGGGATATAGAAATTGTCATCCCGCCAATTTTTAAAGGGCCCCTGAGTCAACCAGACTGGGCGAAAATCCAGGCTTTATTAGAACTGAATGGGATTGGAGAGGAAGCACATTTTAAAAGGAACAGATCAAAGGAAAGGGGGTGGGAAACCACCCGGGTGCATATATAGGTGCATGTGCGAAGAAATAGAATAACCTTCTTAGGTGCTTGGGTGGAAAGGGGAAAATGTTGGGGGCGCTTCTCCCAAAAAATTTCTAAGTGTCGAATTTGCGTAAAAACTGGAGTAAATCCCACTGTCTTTTTCAACAGACTTTCAAAATGTATAAGATGCAGAGAATGTTGGGTAGAGTTGGGAAACATAAGAAACTGGCAATGTTGCTCTCCACAAATATAGCTTGACCTTCTTTAACAGCAGCTCAACATCTGTCCAGCCATAATGGCACCACCTTGTGATGAGAAAATAAATAAAACTAAATAATTTCAACAAAATTAATCCAGAATTGACCAAACACACGCAAAGTTTCAAGCGTAAATTATATCCATATAAATCAAGTTTCTACAATAGTTGTCCTACTTTAAAAAAACATTGAGCTGGAAGCAAGCCCAGCCCACAAAACTGACCACATCCACCAGATTGAATCAATCACCATTGGCCCTGCGAATTGCATTTGTTTGCAGGTCTTCGAAGAGGCTCTAAAAGTTAAATTGTATTTTTATGTACAAGGCAAACTTTAGTATATATATTTTTTGAACTTGCAAAGAAACAGACCACGGTTTGTCAATATAACTAGCAAATTGTACTGCATATTTTTTAAAGGTATTTTTAGTAATGTTAGTGGACTAAATACTGATGATTAAAATGTTTTTCTGTGACAAACCCATTTTCAGCTGCAGTAATAAAACACCACTAAGTTACCACTCTTAAGCAGATCAAAGAGCATTTTTAAAGCCAGTTAATTACATTCAGAATGTGATATAGAAAAGATGATTCCAGAGCTAAGTCTCAAGGTAAGACAAGAACCAGGTAATATTGGTTAAAAGTGGTGAAAGTTCAATTTAGGATAGATTTTAGGAAGCATTTCTTCATGCAAGAATGGTGAATACTTGGATCTTAGGTAGGTAAGTGGACATAAAAATCTAAGGCTTCTTTAAATTACAATTTAATGAATGAAGGAGAAGGAACAGAGGGATGATAAACCTCACTAATTACTCCAATTACCAAAGCACACTGTAAAATCACAGACAACCTGTTCACTTTGTTCTGATACAATATGCATAGATGTTGTAACATAGAAATGATGAGGAAAATCTAGATTTAAGAATTAATTTTTTTTGGTCTTCGAAGATTAGATGGAGCCGAAAACAAAAATTTTTAATTGCAGCCACTGGAATTGGCTGTTTAAGGGTGGTTTGCTACTTTTCACCTGCTTTATAAACAATCAGTTAGCTCGTAATACCTCAGTTTTAAGACTTTGAGGACTAGGATATTCACTTTTGAGCAATGGACATGAGGCAGCTTTGTAAATTTTCAATGAAGTGTTCAGAATTTAAGACCTCTTCAAAGTCTGCTTAGCTCTTCATGCCCGCTATCTGAAAATACTTAACCTTTTAGTAACTTCAAACTATTATAGTAAATATCAAAAAGTGCTTGTAAGGCTTTACTACTTGTCAAGAGGAATAAACAAAATCTAATTGTCCTTTTTTGCTTTTTTTGAATGGTATTTCTTTCAGAATCTGTCTACATTCCATGCCTCAATAGATGGTGCTCATAAACTATTGAATGAAAAACTGACTAACCTCTCTACATACGATAAACTGCTTTGTCTCCGCGCTATTGACTATGCAGAAGAGCTTCGTAAGCTTTCCTTAGAATTGACCAAGTAAGTTGTGCTATCCAATGTCTATATCTAACAAAATTTCAACAAAATTGAAAGTATCATAACAATATTGCTCGGAGCAAAATTAAGTGAATAATAGAACAAAGAGATAGGAGTTCATGGCACATTCATAAACATTCTTCCTAAAGGTTATCTACTCCTAAAAGGTAAATGATATATTCTGTTTCACATTGTGATGAAGTTGCACATTTTAACCAGACCATAGCTTACAAGGCACTGTTGTACAATATTGAAATGTGTCCTGCTTATTATTTTGTGTTGTAGCCCCTAGGGAAGGACTCAATTTTTAGATTTTACACTTATCTGAGCAGTTTTCTATCATGAGATGATAGTTTGTGCCCTTGGGTCAACACTTTGTTAAGCATAGCCTGGTATGGCTCAGAAGCCACACTCTGGCACGGCAGTGTATTGCTACAGGTGAAGACAGTAGGCTGAGAAGGTGCAGGATTCACTGGTCCCTGTTTTCTCTGAGCCTTCATCTCAGCCAACTAAGCTTTCCTTTTCTCTTTGCCTCTTCCAAATAGCCAGGCTCCAGTCGTAATTGCCATTGGAGATTGTTTCCCAGTGGTCTGTGTTGATGTCCATCATCATATCTCACTTGCAGGTGTCCTTGTAATGGATGTATGGATGTCGAGCAGGTTATGATCCTTTGGCTAATTCACCACACAAAAGGTCCTTGAATATAGTTGTTATTCATCCAATGAATGTGTCCAAGTCTGTACAGGCATTGTTGGCTTAGCGTTGAGTTTATGCTGATGGACTTAGTAAGTTCCTAGACCTCTGAATTGGTGACCTTGCGCTCCCAAGAATGGAACTGAGTCACAAAATGTGGAAAATGTTTAGCCTTTTCTTCTGTCTTACATATGCTGTCCAGCTCTCACCACAGTAGGGGATGTGCTGAGAATGCAGGCTTGGTAGACTTGGAGTTTGGTGTTCTCAGTCAAGTTACTGTTATTCCACATTTTCTTACTCAGTTTGGACATAACAGCTAAAGCTTTTGCAATACATGTGTTGATTTTATCATCAAGGTGACAATTTGCAAGTGCTTATGGAGCCTAACTATGTGAAGCTGTGAACAACGTCCAGTGTCACATTGTCAATATTGATTTTTTACAATGTAGCAAAACCCTGGACCATAACATTTATCTTCCTGAGACTGATTGCTAAACCAAACTCTTTACAGGTGTGAGTGATCCTGTCCACTTACCACTACAGGTATTCTCGGTATGGAATATTGGTGCAACATCATAAGTGTGGAGCTACTCTGATGAAGACTTGTCACACATTTGTTTTGGATCTTCGGCATGTAAGGCTGAACAGCTTTCCATCAATTCTGTTAGATGACCTGAAGGAATAAGACAGCAGGAAAAGAAGAATCTGCAAAACAGTGTTGGCGTCAGAATGCAAACCTTTTTGTCCCCACTGCAGATACCAAGAGGTTCCCATCATAGCTAACCTTACACATCAGATTGTCAGTGAAAGAGGAGATCACACAAGCAGCTTTAGAGGGCTTAAATAGGCCAACTCCACCCATGTGTTGAGATTGATGAAGGCAAGATATGCTGGTCTCTTTTGCTCAAGGCATTTCTGTTGGACTGAGAAGATCATGGTCGGAATTCTCCGACCTTGCCTGTGGCTGGGATTCTCCAGTCCTGCTGCAGTGAATGGAGTTTTGGCTGAGTACCACATTCTCTGTTCTCTCTGGCAGCAGTGGTGGGGTGTAGGAGAATTCTGGCCCATGTTAATTGTGGGTTTCCAGTCTGAAACCACACTGGGAATTGGGATAGATGAGTTCAGCTAAGATCTGCAGTCTGACAAGGGCAATGTGAGCAAATACTTTTCCCACAATGCTCAGCAGAAAGATGCCTCAATATTGGTTGCAGTTGCTGAAGTCACCCTTGTTCTTGTTCAGGGTCACAATCTTTGCATCACACATATCTTAGGGCACTGGTCCTTTCTCCAACAGAGCAGAGACGTTCCTGCAGATGCTACAGGAGTGCTGGTTTCACATTGTCACAAGGCTAACCGTAACCCTTTTGTTTTGAAAATGTGATTTTTCAACTGACTGGAAATTTTGCAATATGCAATGAGACAGAACAAACTTCTTAAAATTGCAAGATCACCTTCCAAGATTAAAATGCAAAACAAATAAATCACTTTCAGGGAGAGAATAGAGAGAAACAATAATTCAAAGACCCATTGAAAGTCATCACTGAGAAGAGATATTAAAAATGCAAAGTGTTGGATATTGAAATAATGGCTGTCACAGGAAGTCCGATCGAAAACCCCTTGAAAATACATAATGGGTGAAGTATTTCAGGCCAGGCTGCAGTCACTACAGAGAAAGGTTGCAAGAAAACTTTCAGCAGAGAAAACAGGCTGAAAGCTGTGCTCTCCCACTTTCTGTTTTGGGACAAGTGTATTACTTGGTTCAGAGGCCAACATTACTAGAAATCTACCAATGAACCAAGATCTCATAAAAATTGCAATATCTTCCACATCTGACCACATTCAGAAAACCGATCAATCCAAATCAGTCACAATGTTTAAAAATCTCTGCCTCAAGGACAATCGAAGGACACTTAATAGTATATCCTTCTAAGTGTTTTTTTACTGGACTCTAACCTCCCTTATATACAATTCCTTTGTGTGTATGTGCACATTGCACATACACACAGCGGAAGCATATAAAAAGGATTGTGTGAGACATTGCATTTTTCTTTATACTATTTTTTCCCTTGGGCTTAGTGGTTCATAAATTTGCACTTTAATTGACTCAAAAAAGCCTTGTTTAATTGGCTCCTTACAGCTAACAGCTTAAATAGCTAAATACATTTGGATTTGTAAAAAGCATATCCTGGTAAAAAAGAAACTTAAACCTTTGTTGTGACCAACCAAGGAGGCTGAATAGAGGGGAGGTAGTTCACTACTTCTCATCTGGTCATAACAAAATGGTTGATGAGGTTAGATGGTATAGTGTCATCACTTGGAGCTTTCCTCATGGCAAGTGAGTCAATAACTTTGTTAAGCTTCTCTACTTTGAGTTCAATATCTAGCTCTGCCATGGCAGGAATGCTGTCTATGGTGTCTAGAGCATTCTCAGTGTCCATGTTCTCCCTTGAATACAACTCATGGTGGTATGCCACATATATCTGCAACTGTTTATTGCTTGGTGATGGCTCCCCCACTTTTTGTTTCCAATGGATGTGCTTCTTTTGCGATGGATCTGTTGACTTTTTGATCCCAACATACATGCTATCAGCATTCATTGTGTCAAAGGATATTCTGGCAAAATTGTAATCAGTAGTCATTGGCACAGTGCCTATCAGTCTGTTGGACTTTATTTCGGACACCTCTTAGTGCATCCAGAGTATTCTCACCCGGGTCTGAAACTAGGAAAATAAACAAAAAGAAAGAAGATGCCAATACTTCAATTGGCGCACGGAAAATAAGGACCATGTGTCTGGGACTGACAGACATCTTGCAGCTGGTCGATATTGCCCACAAGACAACTGTGTTCAAAATAGTTTGAAATTCAACATAGCACATCTACAGTAGACCAGGCTTGCTGAGAGCAGATCACTGAAAGGAAAGGATTATGCCTTCATCTGTTGGGGAGGAGTTCTGAGGAAATGTGTGAGAAAGGTATAGACTTTGCTGTAAGTAACACAATGCTGTCAATGCTAGAATCCCATAAAAATGGTCCAGAATGTGTTCACCCCATCCACCTCTCCAGTTAACCTCATGAGCTTCTATGCTCTAACACTGTGCTCCATTAGAGAGAAGAATGCCCAATTCTACAAGCAGCTTGACACTGCTATCAGCAGAGTCCCTAAGATTGAACATCTTTCCTGACAAAATCATTTTAACACATGAGGCCTGGCCTTCCTGCTTCAGACATCACAGCTTGGGAAAGATAAATGAAAAGGAGCAAAGACTACTTGAGCTTTTCAGCCACCATGACCTTTGTGTAACTAAAACTTTCTTTCAGAACAAACCATGCCACAAAGAGTCCTGGAGTCCCTAATCCAAGATTAGGGCATTGGCACCAGCTGAATCTGATCACCACCAGTTGTGGCACAACAGCATTCTCAACAAAAGCAACTACCACATCACTGACTGTGATACCGATCACCCCATGGCGTGCACCAGGGTCAGGATGCAATCGTTGCAATCGGGTTTTCCATTCGAAGCAGAAATGCAGTCCTCGAATGTCAGCTGTACTGTCTACGCAGATAAAAACCAACAGTTCCTCGAATCACTTGAACAGATACTCATCAGCATTCCCACACAATGTGCAGAAGGAAAATGGAACATACTTTGAGGCGCCATTCACAATATAGTACTCTGAACAGATGGGTAACAAGAGCAAACAAATGCCATCTGGTTCGATACAATGTTCGTATCGAACCAAATGTACCGGAATCTGACATTGAAGCCAAGCAATCTATTCTTTACAGTTATAAGAGAAAAATGGCAATTTGTTTTTTTGTCAAATGATAATGGTGTATCACAAATCGTGAAAATGATGCAAGAATGATTTATTAATGTCATTGGGCGCCAGATTTAAAATGTCTGAAACTATGCTTCATTGTAATTGTATGCATTCTCCTGCTGACATCCTGGCTAATCGTAATCAGCCTGGTTAAACTGACATTTGCATCCCGAAGGCAAGGTCAGGGATTCTGCCATTTTAATTAGGCCCTCACTTCTCTGGAATAGGCAGCTAGTCCATTCTTGAGTTCAGGCAAGTAACATTTTTGGCAAAGGAATGCATCAGGAATGGGGACTAATTATCGCTAGACTATCAATCCAGAAACTCAATTAATGTTCTGGGGATCTGGGTTCAAATACCTCCACGGCAGATGGTGGAATTTGAATTCAATTATAAAATATCTGGAATTGTGAAACTACTGATGACCAGGAAACCATTGTCGATTGTTGGAAAAACCCATCTGGTTCACTAGTGTCCTTTAGGGAAGGAAATCTGCCGTCCTTACCTGGTCTGGCCTACATGTGACTCCAGAGCCACAGCAATGTGGTTGACTCTCAACTGCCTTAGAGCAACTAAGCATGGGCAATAAATGCTGGCCAGCCAGCGACGGCCATAGAATGAATTAAAAAAACAGTCTACCCATCCACTTAATCCCCATCCACAAGGTTCCCACCCAGTGAATGGTGATTAAAGTCAGCTCTTACGTGTTCCATATATAAAATGAATTTAAAATAATTTTGTTCTTTCAACAGTATTTTGATGAGTATTGATGCAAATGGTATTGTCCAGAGGGCCATAAATGCTTCAAATGTCTATGATAATATTGTTCAGTATGTGGCAGAGGCTGAGAAGAATGCAACTACTCTGCTCAATGCAGCACAGAGAGCTGAGGATGTAAGTGTTTTATTTTTATTTTGAATAATATACTGTAAAACAAAATCCACACACTTCAATAACACCATTGACAGTCATCTGTTATTAAGGGTAAAATTACATATGATTTAACTGCGTCTATTTTTCATTAAAATGAGAGTGAATTGTGTTTTATTGGTCTCAAAGAATACTGAGCAATATAGGTCAATTGTTTCAAGTAACACCAATGTTGCATGTAGTGTAATTTACTAATGTAGTCTAATTCAAACCATTTATCAATGAAATATTTCTATATCACACGCTAGCCATTCATGTAATCTCTGAATGGAACTGCTAAGATGTGATGATTTGTTGGCAGAATTGTTGAACTTATTGCAAACATTTAATCTGTTTTTATTATTATGGATACAGATTTATGAACAGTTATATTCAGCAATACATTTTTCTTGCAGTATTATCTTTATTTTAGCACCAAGATGAAATTGGGGTAGATTTTGTCTGTGTTCTTCTCTTCTTAGTGGAAAGAAAATCCAGTTGTAAAAATATATAGCAGCTGAATCACATCTCGAATTAGTTGCATTGTCAAGGTTGGGACTACCCCAAAAAGGTGCTTGACAGAGGAGTCAAGTTGTGTCCATTAGAATTGACGTATTGCTTCAGAATGCAATGAGTATTACTGTATCATGATAAAATGGAATGATGTGCATTGAAACCACTCAATAATATAGATATTGTTATTGATTTGCTATCAAGGGTTAACAAAGGTTTTCAAAAGTCCCAAAGAATCTAGAACTTAACAGCTAATTTTATTGATATGGATAGGTACACTGTGCACTTTAATACCACACAATGGGTTTTCCAGCAGCAAACCACATTATTTAATACTTTGTAACATTTGTTGGGTGCTGTGATAAGGCAATTGAACCCTTGAATAGCAAAAGGAGCTAAGGTCACCTGTTACTGCAGCAATTTTGCTCAAATGTGCAGCCATGGAGACAGAGAAAAGACAGGTTCAAAGGACTGGTCAAAAAAGTAAAAACCCATGGGATACAAGATAATGTGGCAAATTGGATCCAAAGTTGGCTTAGTAACAGGATTGGAAAGCAGTTTCAAGTGGTGTTCTGCAGGGATCAGTGTTGGGACCCCTGCTGTTATAAACAATTTGGACTTGAATGTGGGGGGCATGATTGGGAAATTTGCAGGCGACACAAAAATTGGCCATGTTGCGGACAGTATAGCGGATAGCTGTAAACCCTAAAATAATAGATGGGTTTGTAGAGTGGGCATTAAAGTGGCAGATGGAGTTCAACTCCAATAAGTGTGAGATAATACATCTAGAGAGGTCAAAACAGTAAAAAGGAATACACAATTAACAGGAATATACTGAGGGGGGGGGGGGGGGGGGGGGTTGGATGAAGTGGGAGGTCTTGGCATGCAAGTGCATAGGTTCCTAAAGGTAGCAGTACAAGTACATAAGGTTGTAAAGAAGGCATATGTAATTCTCTCCTTCATTAGCAGGGGTGTAGGGGCAATTCTCGCTGTACTTAGTAGATCGAGTCAGGCCCAGAGAATAGCATGTAGGCCTTACAATCTATTTTGCACCCAGTGCCAAACAGTTTGTGAGTCTCCCAATCCCTTCCTAATGGCGTGAACCAGATCATGTCCAGAACCGGCGCAAGTCTGATTAGCATATGTAAAGTAGCATTTAACTATGTATAGTCCATTCGAATCCTAGTGCACAGAATTCACCGGCCTTCAGGCATGGCATGATAACAGTGAGAACCACTACTGATCTCCACTAGCGGAGACCTGGTGCAATGCTCACGTCGGGGGGCCTCGGAAGCCACTGAAACCCTTGGGTGGTCGGGGGCATGGCCAGACAGTGCCCATTATGCATTGCCCACCTGGCACACTGGCAGTGTCCAACTTGCACACCAGCGGTGCCCGGCAGCAGCCACTGACCAGCTGGGTACTGCCAGTGTGCCAGGGGTGGGGCCATGAAGGGGGGGGGGGGGGTAGTATGTGTGGGTGGTCTGACGGGTGGATCGTGAAGGCAGTCTTGATGGGGGGGGGGGGCATGTCAAGGGGCCATCAGTAGGGCTGTGATGCACTGGTGCCGCCGACCCATCTCAGGGAGGGGGTGGGGGAATGTGCCGCTGATGGGTCAGGGGCCTGAGGTTATTGGGGTGAGGTTGGGGTG
This sequence comes from Mustelus asterias, assembly GCF_964213995.1. NCBI lineage: Eukaryota > Metazoa > Chordata > Chondrichthyes > Carcharhiniformes > Triakidae > Mustelus > Mustelus asterias. The sequence goes on from NC_135805.1 coordinate 67,951,373, forward strand.
CCTTTGCAAAATGGAACCCGAGCACCGTAAGGCTGAGCTCACTGGCATGTTGGGAGTAATTCATGATGTGAATTTTGTATGATAGTTGAGACTCTGTCGAAAATCATCTGACCTTGCCCATGGCTGGGATTCTCCAGTCCTGCTCCAGTGAATGGAGTTTTGGCTTTGTGCCAAATTCTCCATTCGCTGGGTACAGATGAGGTCGGCGAATCCTGTCCAAAGAGGGAATATTACTGAGTGTGTTGACCATGTTATTGTTTACAGGCTGTGGAAGGAATTCAAACACAGAGCACGTGGCTCAGAAACAGCAGTGAAATACTTCTGAACAAAGTAAGGGAACTGGCTGAAGCCTTGGAGGACAGTAAGTATTTTCAGCTATAATCAGAGTGCTTTTAGACTTTGCAAGAATGGTATGCTCTTTTTGCCACAGCCTTCTCTCTAATGCTCTGCGGCATCTGTTGTTAAAATCTTCCCTATCCCTCCCACTACCTCATACCACCAACCTCCCAGCATTAACCTTATGCCTGAGACCATTCCAGAGCTCCCTGACTGCAATCAGAACCTGGCCTCATTCCTGCAAACCCAGGCAACTTAACGTCTTACACATCAGTTTCAGGTATGACAGTTTATTAAATTAAACCCAAGAGTCATCCAGGGCACTCTGGATTTATTTGTCCTGCCTTTCCACTTCAGAGGAATGTACTTTGACATTGCCTGCAATATCTTTGAATGTTCAACCACTGTCTTTTCTGCCAACATTTGGTTCCAACTCTCTCAACTCAGATGAATTCTTATCCCATCAAAGTTGGCTTTCTTCCAATTATTTATCTCTGCTCTGCATTGCTCCTTGTCCTTTTCCATGGCCAACCTGAACATTATGATACAATGGTAACCTAAATGCTCTCCCAGTATTATTTGATTCACTTCACCAACTAATTTCCCAAAACCAGGTCTAACAGTGCCTTCTCCTCTCGTTGGACCAGAAACATATTGCTGCAGAAAATGACCTTGAACACATTCCAGGAAATCTCATCCCTCTTATTTCTTTGAACTATTCCTATCCCAGGTTATATTTGGAAAATTGAAGTTCCCCATTATAATTACTCTATAATCATTGCAACTCTGTAATTTCTTTGCAAGTATGTTTCTCACATCCCTTCCACTAGTTGGTGGTCTATATACTGCACTGGTCAATGATAGTACATCTTTTCAATTCCTTACCTCTAGCCAGAGAGAATCTGTCCTTGATCCCTCTCCAGTAGTGCAATGCCATCTTTAATCGATGCTACCACTCCATTGCACCACCAATTCCCATCCCTTTTCTTCCTTTCCTGTCTCTACAAAATACGTTATACACAGGAATGGTTAACACCCAGTCCTGCCTTTCTTTGAGCCACGTCTCTGTTATAGCAATAATATCATAATTCCATTTGTCAACCTGTGCCTGTAGTTCACCAACCTTATTAACCATGTTCCATGTATTCACATACATGCGCATTCACATACATACACGTTAACCTTAATTTAGGTTTTTTCCCCTTATTCTAATCCCATCTAATAATTTACCTTCCCTACTCTAATTCTATCAAACTCTCCAAGTATTCCATTTGCTTTGATACTACACTCTGATATATCCGCTTTATCAGTCAATCTTCCTATTCTTATCCTCACTAGCACTGGCATTGAGTGATCCCCAGATTACTACTCTTGTGGTCTTGCTTTTTAATTCCTATCCTAATTCCCTAAAATCTTGTTTCAGCACCTCATCACTTTTCCTACCTATGTTGTTGGTCCCAACATGGACCCTTCTTCCCACTATCAGTTATTCTGCTCTCCTCTCTGGATTTCCTCTCAGGTTTCCACCCCACTGAAAATCTAGTTTCAACTCACCCCAACAGCACTAGAAAACCATTCCGCGAGGACACGTGTCCCAGTCCTGTTAAGGTGTAACCGTCCTGTTGTACAGGTCCCAACTGCCCCAGAACCAGTCACAATGCATCATAAATCGAAAGCCCTCCTCCTACTCCATTTCTCCAGCCCTATATTGAACTGCTCAATCTTCCTATTCTTATCCTCACTAGCACTGGCATTGAGTGATCCCCAGATTACTACTCTTGTGGTCCTGCTTTTTAATTCCCATCCTAATTCCCTAAAATCTTGTTTCAGCACCTCATCACTTTTCCTACCTATGTTGTTGGTCCCAACATGGATCACGACTTCTGGCTGTTCACCCTGCCCTAGAAGAATGCCCTGCAACTGCTTTGACACCCGACATCCTACACAGATGTTGCCAATTGGACAAAAAGCATGTAAATTAGGACTTATAACCAATAATTTGTTTAATATCAATTGATCAAAATGAAAAATATTCTGTAATATTGGGTTTGAATATGTTAGGATTTGTGACTGAACAATGTTTATCTCTAGGAATAAAATTGAACAAATTGCCTGTTGCTCTAGTCAACATTAATTCAGCTTTGGTTTGTCCTGTTCAATACTTGGAGAGTTGGACACACTTCTGTAACAAAATAAATGCGTATGTGCATCTATTTACTTGACTGAGGTGTGTATACTGGCTTCCCATTTGAATCAGTGTCTCAGAGAGCTGAAAAGAGCTGAGTGGTTGCAATTTAAATTAATAGTCCTCTTTGCATCTCAGTTAGGTACTGGAGAAGAACACATGGTTTGTGCATTCATTTGCACACTTCTCCAAAGTGATCAATAATCATCCATCTGAAGGGAACCACCGTTGTATTGTATTGTATTTGTAATGTCTGGATGTTTTTTTTCAATTCGTAAATTGGTGATGCTGACAGGGCAGCATTTACTTTATTAATTCCTAGTTACCTTGAGAAGTCAACGGGCCTTTTCCTTGAATTACTGAAGTCCCTGTGGAGGTGATCCACCTGTGATGTTGTTGACTTCAATACTTAAGGCAGAAGCTAGGTGAATTAGAGAGGTATATATGTGCATACTTGTATTACAAGTTGAACAAAGTGGAACCTTACTTTGCAAAATGTTATAACATCTTGCTGCCAGTGAAAACTGTATTTTAGTCAATAAAAGAAATGATGGAGGCATTGTTCAACTTGCTTGCCAACATAAAGCCGGCCTTGCAAATTGGCTGCACATTATAGAAACCACAAATTTTGTCTTTCCTATTGAGCAGAAATGAAACTCAAGCAATTTCTGCAATGGGAGTTCAGACTTAGGGGCAAGCCGAAAGTTGAATACCCTATCCCCAAATTTCTGAAAGAAACATTTTTATCAAGTGGTAAATACTTCAAAGCTCCCTTGACTTTCCAGTGTTGGGTTTGCCGTATCTGACATTTTTATGTTCACACATGGTCAACATGTGGAAGTGTTGAAGGCAGTGAAAGTTGAAAATATGAATTTTAAGACATTGATTAAATATTTTTGGCAGATAGTAAGTAGTGAAGTAGGGCAAGAAGTATGTGATATTAGGGTTATCCAATGGATGAACATTGTTTTTTATCCTGTATAGACTTTGTTACTCTTTATCCTGTATAGAAAATTGGGACATGGGGATGGAAGAATGTAAGGCTTATTTTAAGGATGTCTAGTGAATTAGGAGTTAGGTAGGAATTTTCCTGTATATTTTTACTAAGATTGAAGTGTTTCATTTCTATTTAATTCCCTCTTCTCCAGGAGTTAGCATCAGTAGTGATTAGGGAAGGATGTGATGAGGTTACACAATCATTGGGAGAGGATTTATTGGGCCTGATGGTCTTCGATCAGCTTTTTATATATTCATATATTGTGTATGCATTTTTGTTTTAATCCCACTATGATAATTTAAAGTTTTCACTATTAACTTTTTTGTCACTTACATCTATTTTGTTAACTTCCTACAGGTGATGGGATAGCTTTTCGTGATACCAGAAGCCATCTGGATGCAGTTATCAGCAAGAAAAACAATACAATGAATGGTTTACTGAACGCGATAAACCAATTGGCATCGATTAAACCAAGTAAGTACATTTCCAAATTTATTTTTCCTTAAGACGCAACAACAATTTTCATTTGACGTACATTGTAAGTCAAGTAGGGAAGGGGGAGATTGACTGTAGCTGATCTCATATAGTGCAGCAAGGTCAAAAGCCGCTGGACTATAACATAGGAATTTTCAAATTTAGCCTGTGAAATCAATGAGCCTGCAAAATCAAGCACGCACATTTTCCAATCTTACTTTTGGGCTCCTTATATAAAGAGAGATATACTTGCATTGGAGGCAGTTCAGAAAAGGTTCCCAATTGGTTGATTGCTGGGATGAAGGGCTATTTTGTGAGGAAAGGCTGAGCAAGTTGAGCCAATATTCGGTTGGAGTTTAGAAGAATGGGAGAGGATCTTATTGAAACAGATAAGATCCTGAGGACAATTGCTAGAGTAGATGCTAAGAGGAGGTTTCCCCTAATTAGGGAACACAGATTAAAAATAAGGGGTCCCCATTTGCGACTGAGATGAGGAAAATATTTTCTCTCAGAAGGCTATTTAATTCTCAACTGCAGAGAGCAGTGGAGGTCCTTGAATATATTCAAGGCTGAATTAGACAGATTTTTGGTCAACAAGGATTATGGAGGGTAGACAGCAAAGTGACATTATGGCCATAATCAGATCAGCTACAAGATGGTTATTCTGCAGCTCCTGTTTAGTTTACTTTCACTCTGAGAACATTTTTGAAAATTTTGCAAAAGTATCTTATTGCAGGTTTTATCACTTGTTACATTGATTCAAATGAATGACATAGCTATTGGTCTCTCAAATGATTTGAATCTTATCGAATGGCAAAGTAGGTTCGAGGGGCCTATTCCTGCTTCTGTTTCTTATATTCTTATGTACCCCTCCATTTTCCCTTTCCTTACCATCTATTAATATCAATTTTAATGAAAGGCTTTAGATACACTGTTCTTATAGTGAGAAAGAATATGTAAATAAAAATTATTGAACAACAGTTTAGCAATAACATTTATGGCTTATGGGAGGCCTTTTAGTATTAAATAGCTATCAGAAATCTTGAAGCATAATTTAAAAGGGTCAAGAAACAGAGTTCTATTCACTGATATTTCTGTCAGTTGACATTGATGAACGGATTGTACTGTTTCTGTCAGATTGCATTTCTATGAGCAGGCTGGCGAGCCTATGAGACATCTCTCTGAATCCTCTGGCCCTTTACATAGAGGGTGGTGGGTGCCTGGAACTCGCTGCTGGGGGAGGTAGTGGAAGCAGATACGATAGTGACTTTTAAGGGGCATCTGGACAAATACATGAATAGGATGGGAATAGAGGGATATGGTCCCCAGTAGAGTAGGAGGCTTTAGTTCAGATGGGCAGCATGGTCGGTGCAAGCTTGGAGGGCCAAAGGGCCTATTCCTGTGCTGTAATTTCCTTTGTTCTTTGTTCTTCCTGCCAGCGGGGTCTTCCTGTCCCACCGAAGGTGACCCCACCCCCCCTCAACGCAGCGGGATCCCTAGTGGCGGACAGGTGAACCACGCAAAACACTATGGGACTGGAAGATCCCTTGTTCCACCCAAGTCAAGGATCAATCCAGTTCCAGGATAATGGAAAATCTGACCCAAGATATTAATGCAATTCTTAATATATTATATATCAACATTTCAGGTAATAGGAACCAGTTGGAGCAATCAAAGCTAATTGCAGAAGGAGCAAGGGATACAGCTGAGATGGTTCTAGAGACTATCAACACACTGAGTGAATTGGTGAAAGACTGGCCACAGAATCTCAGCACTTCTGCTGATGATGGGACTGCTTTCAAGAAGACAGTGAACTCAGCTGGTGACACAGGTACAGGACGGTTAGCTTGCAGCTCCTATTTAGTTTACCTTCATACTAAGAAAGAACATTTTTTTAAAACTCTGCAAATGTGTCTGATTACAGATTTTACCACTTGTAATACTAATCCAAATGAATGGCATGTCCCAACCATTAATCTCTCAAATAATTGGAATTCAAGCTGTCTTTTTCTATCCTAAATTGACTATCAAAAAATGACTTCAAAGATTTTATATTAAAAAGTTTTCTGAGAAGTTGCAAGTATTAAAATTGAACTTTATTAAGCTAAAATGGCATAATGGTTACATTACTGGACTGATGATCTGTGGACATGAGTTTACACCATGCCACAGCGGCTGGAGAATTCAAATCCAAAAATTTTAAATAAATCTGTAATCAGGGTGGCACAGTGATTAGCACTGCTGCTTCACTGCTCCAGGGACCTGGTTCGATTCCAGCCTTGGGTGACTGTCTGTGTGGAGTCTGCACATTCTCCCCGTGGCTGCGTGGGTTTCCTCCGTGTGCTCCGGTTTCCTCCAAAGTTCAAAGGTTAGGCAGGTTGGCCATGCTAGATGTGTAGGGGCTATGTGCCAGGGATGTGGAGGTGCCTGGAGTCCCTGGGGGTTGAGGACCAAGGCGAGGCATTGCCCCATGGCACACTGGTGGTGTCCCCTGACACTGCCTGGGGCCAGTGGCAAATGGGTAGTGTTAAATGGCATCTGGAGAGATACACGCCAGTTTTCAGTCAGAGCCTGACACTCACAAATTTGAGGAAAATTTTGCACATTAAGTCTGTCTAAATAATAGTTTTTCCTGAGTTTGTTTACAAAGTAAAATTATGCAATGATAGTTCACTCATTAGGTTTTATAATGGTATATTCAATTAGTCATGGAAATAATGATAAAATGAAAAACCTTCCACTGCACGTGATATAATAAACTCAGAATCCTAATCAACTGCTTCCTATAGGTTTCTCTTGGTAGTATCTAATCTTCTGAAACCATATAGCTTTTAACTCTTCCATTTCCATGGTGTTTCCAGTGGATAATCTGACAGAAATAGTTCCACAGCTCTTGGACAAACTTCGAATTGTGGAACAGAAAAAGCCAGCCAGCAATATTTCTGCCAGTATTCGACGAATTCGCGAGCTCATTGCACAGACACGGAATGTGGCCAGCAAGGTGAGAAAGAGCTACTCATTACACTGATGAGTGGAATATCCTGTTAACTCCTTGTTACTCAAACTCAGTGTTCATCTTATTTTAAGCTAATTTAGACCACATAACGTGTATATCAAATCAGATCAATATGCTTATTCTTCATAATTATTTCAAAGTGCCCTTTGTTGCTAAATACATTCAGGGGACACACAAATAAATATACAAACATATAAATCAGGAGCAGGTCACTCGTCCCCTCAAGCCTATCCCGCTGATCTGACTGCAACTTCAACTCCACATTCCCACCTATCCCCGGTAACCTTTCGCCCCCTTCTTATCAACAATCTTTCTACCTCTGCCTTAAAAATATTCAAAGATTCTCCTTCCCCTCTTTTGAGGAAGAGAGTTCCAAAGACTCATTGCCCTCGAAGAGAAAAAAAATTTCATCATCTCTGTCTTAAATGAGCGATCCCTTATTTTTAAATAATGACTCCAGTTCTATATTCTCCCACAAGAGAGATTCTCCGTGTAGATTCTCCACATCCATCCTGTCAAGACCCCTTAGGATCTTATATGTTTCAATGAAGTCACCTCTTACTCTTCTAAACTCCAGTGAATACAAGCCCAGCCTGTCCAACCTTTCCTCATAAGACAACCCACAGACAACCCACCAATTCCTTTTGAAAATTTTCAATGTCTCATCCAATGATTGAGAAATGACAGAGAATTCTCTATAACTATGGATTACTTATGAATAGAAAATCTTAGTCTGACACCTGGATTTCTTCAAAGCTGCAGCCATTTTTACAAATTAATTTCCCATTTTGTAGTTGATTGCTTGTGGCTTTACTGAGTGGCACGGACCCAGTTGAGGAAATGTCACTCAGACCTCATGGTGAGCTTTCCACATGGGGTCTCTCTCCCACCACACATCATACATGTCTGTTCAAGCGGAATTAAAAATGGGACTAAAAGTTCATGTTGAGATTTACTTATGCCGTTCAGGGAAGGTGAGATTTCAACAAGAACAATTTGAGTATAATCATGTATACTGAAGTATACTATATAGGTTTTACTCAATTTCCATTAATTTGTTTCAACTTTCTCCTTTATATGATAGGTTGGAAATCTTTGGATAGGGACCTAGATTGTACTCTGTGACTGACTTGCATAAAGTGGACTTGTTTTATCAGGTTGTGTCATTCCTTACTACCTAATAATATTACAGTTAAAGTTAAGATTTGGGTTCATAAATCCCACCCCCTGTTTAACTAGTGTATAACACGAGAGATTGCATCTCCTTTGTGTAATCAGTGTTTAACAGTTGTTCAGTTACAGACTATAGATGTACAGATTTACTGACAATAGTTAAAGTAACAATTCATTTCCTTGTTTCATTTCAGGTTCAAGTCTCCATGAAATTTAATGGTCAGTCTGCAGTAGAAGTCATTTCAAAATCAAATTTGGAGGAGCTCAAGTCTTTTACTTCAATGAGTTTGTACATGCAAGTTCCTTCATCAAGTGGACAACGGCAGGCTGCCAACCAAGATAGATTCATCCTGTACCTCGGAAACAAGAATGTGAGATCATGTAAATTTTACTATAACAGTTCAAAAATATGTCAGACGTAAGGAATATGTATGCACTCAGAATCCTGCTTAATAGGTTTAATTAAGTTTTATGTGTGCAAATCTATTTCTGTTATTTTCTAGGGAAGACAAGATTATATTGGTCTGAGTATTAAAAATGACAATTTAGTTTATGTTTACAATCTTGGAAATGGAGATGTTGAGATTCCGTTGAACTCAAAGCCTGTGAGCACCTGGCCAAACTACTTCAATTTAATCAAAATAGAAAGGTAACTGATATCTCTTATAGGCAATGGCAATTTTTGGTGAAAGCATTTCAGAGTGTACGTTTCCAGTATTGTCTGCCAAATTAATATGGGCAATGGTGATTTATATTTTTCTTTTCAGTTTACGTCCAATGCACTTGTTTTTGGTTATATGAACAGACTTACATTTCTGGGATTGGGTAGTGCAATATTTGAGAAGTTCAGGGTTTAAATATTGTGGGCAGAGTTAGTTAGTTAGTTATTAGCAACATTTCACAACATTTCATGGGCTGAATTGGGTCAGAACGGAGGGGGGGGGGGGTGGACAAGCAGAAAATAAAACTGTGAACTCAGAACCTCTTGCTAAGATAATTTTAGCTTTTGAAACACAGTCAAGCATTCATAAATAATAGTCTCAAGGGAACTGCCAACAAAGAACTCTGTTAAAACAACTCAAAAAGATGCTACACCAACTGGCCTATTAATCAAAGCAGTCCAGCAGATGCCATTTTCTAACAATCATTGACAGCAGCAGCCAGTTTTTTATTTACAATATAAAGAGTGAGGGATTTTAAAACCTTCAGATCATAACCATTAAATCGATCTCGTCCACCCTTCATTGTCTATTTCTTTCCATACATTTGTGATGCCAACACTGTGGATTAAGGTCCTTACAACAAAATCAGAACAAAGTTTAAATATCTCTGCAGAGTTCAGGTTTCCCTCCTGTGTGAATCATGCCCAGTCCCCATTATCCCACCAGCAAAAACTAGATCTGTCAGAAATGGGGGCAGGACTTTCACACCTGGGTCAACCTAGCCCACCCTCCTGGACAGACACGTCACCTGAGCATGAAGGAACCTGAATATGATTAAAGTTTCCACTTCTATTTTGAGTATTTGTCATTTTCTGACTCTGCAAAAATCTAGCCCTGCGTAGGACATATTATTTCAAAATCATTACATTTCAAACGATAATATCTCTGTTTGAATCACTGTTCAGTGGCTGTCAATAGTTCATCTTCATTGACAAGACTTCCAACTTTCTGAATTAACCAAACAAAAGAAGAAGAATACTGACATGCCTTTTGCTATGCTCCTTTCTGATAGAGTTGGAAGGCATGGAAAAATACAGTTAACTGTACCTAGCCCAGGTAGCACAGCAGAGCAAAAGTTCATCCAGAAAGGAGCAGCTGAAGGCAATGATTCTCTGCTAGACCTGGAAGCTGATGACATGGTGTTCTACGTGGGAGGAGTGCCTCCAGATTTCCAGGTATGTTCTGTTGAACCAATTCCAATGGTGCATTTTGCTGCACATTTTCATTCTAAAGATGGTAACATTTCACAAGCTACATTTGAACTTCCACAAAGTGTGTCCAAAACTGCAGTTTAATTGCTTTGGCACCCTTTGTTATTCCAGTCAAATTGTAACAGACAGAATTCAAAAAAGAATTATTGTAGTCTTCCTATTTTCCCTCCAAACACTGAACTATTTCGCCTCTTTTCCCAAGCCTTTCTTCTCTCATTTCTGAGATGGATTGTCTTATTGCAAACATGGTAGTCATTAATTGACTGAAAGCTGCTTAAATGGTATCGTTGCAATAGGTATATTTAGCAGCTCAAATGATCTGATTAGAAGCCCATTAGAAGCAGAACTGCCCTTCATTGAGAAGATCAAGTGCATACTTTGCACAATACTTCCATTCATTCTGCAAGCAATACTCCGACTTGCTGTTCACTTGTCATTTCAATTCACCACTCTCCTCATGTTCACATTTCTATTCTTGGCTTGCTGCAATGTTCCAGGGAGCCCAGTGCAAGCTGGAGGAACTGCACGACATCTTCCGAATAGACATCTTTACATGCCATTTTGTACTTTTCTCCCTCCTCCCCCCACAGCCCCCCACCCCCGCCCCGCCCCCCACAAGTGCCAGTCTGTAACTTGTTCTCATGCTTTGCTTTCAGATGACACTGACCTTTATTCTGCTATTCACATCTGTCATAGAATCCCTACTGTGCAAAAGGAGGCCATTTGGCCCATCAGGTCTACACCAACCCTCCAAAAGAGCTCTCTACCTAGGCTCACTCCCCCACCCTATCTACGTAACCTCATACATTGATCATGACAAATCCATCTAACCTGCACATCTTTGGACTGTGGAAGGAAATGGGAGCACCCGAAGGAACCCACTCAGACATGGAGAGAATGTGCAAACTCCCCATAGTCAATTACCCAAGGCTGGAATCGAACCCTGGCACAGGTCTCTGGCACTGTGAGGCAACAGTGCTAACCACTGTGTTACCCTTTCTCTGGACCTCCACCAGACCAATGCTTTGTTCCTTTTCTACAAGCATTCCCACAGTTCGCCTTATGAGATCTTTGTGATTGAATCTCCCCCACCCTCTAACCTACCTCTGATGTTCTGTTTTTGCACCACCTGACCCTCCTCCCTTTTGTTCCAGCGTAAAACCCATCACATTTCTGCCTCCCTTCAGTTCCAAAGAAGAGTCACTGGGACTTGAAACAAACCTCAGTTTCCCTCTCTACATGTGCTGTCAGACCTGCTGAGATTTTCCAGCATTTTCAGTTTTTATTTCCGATTTCTGGCATCTGCAATTATCTGATTTTTTTAATACTTCCCCATGTGGCTACCTCATTTTATGCTGTGCTTTCATTTTTTGCTCCTGTTTGTAATGCATATTCTGAGTAGTTGTTGGTGGTGCTAGAGGTTGTTTCAATAGACATCCACTTCCTCCAGCCGTATTAACCAGGTTTCCATTTTTTGAATTGTCAAAATAGCTACATCGCTCATGTGCTGCTGCCATAATAAGATCATTATCGAAGTAACTCCTAAATTTTAGGCAATTTAGGATTTTCATTTGAAGTGAGTGAAATCTAATTATCTTGCTGGTCTTTAATAAGAGGAGTAAATAATCAGAAAGAAATGAACACTAAATCACTTTGTGAAGCAATGATTCATAATGATGTTCAACCACATTATGTAATTTCCTTGCACCGTTCATACATTGTGTTTCTTATTAAACTGTCAGGATCTTCATAAACTGGAGAAAGAATGAGATCCTAATTAGGATAACAGCAAGGTGTCAGGTTGACAAAATAAAATTCAAGGCAAGTCACTGTTTCTGTGCCTCACCCTCCATCAGGTTAGGGTTGTGTTTTGCACGTGAATGGAGTCATCTGAACAGACGTTTTTTTCTGTCTTCTTTGTCACAGCCTCCTGCCAGCTTAAACCTTCCTGGCTTTGTCGGCTGTATTGAACTGGCCACACTTAATGATGACATAATAAGTCTCTACAACTTCAAACAGACTTACAAACTGAACACTGCATCCGACCGACCCTGTACAAGGTAAACAGACCATTGCACCTGTCACACTTTGACAAAGAATAGTGTTTTCATTTGTGTTACTCCAGGAACAGCATTTTCAGTTGGTCAGAACAACATTTTCAATTGGTCAGAATCAGAGGCCACCGGACCCAGAATCTCGCATCATCGACCGCCATGCCAGTTTATATGAATCATTTTTAAAGAGGCCAGGTCAGGGTCAGAATGGCTACTTGCTATTGGTGGGCAGGTAGCCAATTTAGGCCAATTAAAGCCCCACTCTCTTGCAGACGGGGATTTTCAATCAGCATGCAGATTTTGCACATCAGGCTAAAACACCGCTAAGGCAGTCTCACAGCAGGAAAAGCAGAGGCCGTGTTTAATGCCACAAAGGAACCTCCACCTGCAAGCATCATAGCCACAGCTGCAGCTACTGTCCGTGAAGAGTTTGCTCCTCCACAATCACGGCCAAACAGCTCTGACCATTTAAAAGAAAAACTGGCCGTCAGAGGGTTCCCCCATATTGGGGCACCCTCTCTCTGTCCATCACAAACCAACAGCAACCACCTCAGCAAGTGAGGCTGCCAATGGGTCTGTGCTGGAGGGTCTCCCATGAGCCCTTCAGCTTGAGTGCCTGCCTGAAATAGGGTGAGCCTGTTCCCTGCTATTAATTGGCTGACACATTAAAAATTGAGGTTAGTATGAGGCCAGGGTCCAGTTAAATCAATCTTTATCTCATAAGAAATAATTTGGTGAATAATATCTGCACAGACCAGGAAGGTCCAGATTTGTTTCCCAATTAGTTGATATTGACTTGTTTGGTACTAAGATTCTGGCATTTGGTTTTAGTACCTTCCGCTCAGTATCAAGGTGCTTGTCACTCAAGAGCTACCCCCACCATCCCCACCCCGTGCCATTCCTTCAGCCCCGCAATGGATCTCTGTCTCTCCCAAAGGTTGTGTGTCGTCTTCTCCTGTAAGGAATGAAAGCAGAGAGTTGCAAGTTACAAATTAGATCTTGCTTGTGTGGTAAGGCAGGAAGAACGACATTTGTGGCTGCGAGTCTGTGAGAGGGCAATGAGGTGAGTGTGAGTGCTGGCTCCTCATCTCGATATGTGAGGAAGTGGCTGGAGAGAGAGGAATGAATGGAGCTGCAAGGTGTGTTGTTCAGGAAATGTTATGCAAGTTAGAGTATGAGATTTGGCAAATGAAAGTGTTACGCACCCTAATCTTTCCCATCATCTTGCTACACCATCACAAGGTTGGGAGGATGACACTTGGGCTGCCGCCTCTCTCTGTGACTTCCTTCATGCATGCTTGGTTGAGGAGGTTGTCCTTGTGGGAGTTTACCTCACTACAGCCTCTAACCTATCAAATCCCTTCAGGTAAGAGTGAGAGACTTGGGGAATAGTCATCCCAGGTCTCCTCTCCACACCTGTTATTGCTGCAGCCTTAAAAACATCCAGATCCCTTTAATTAGCAGTCCTTACACAATCCTTCCTTTTCATATCCGGTGCATGACCCTGCCCATCCTCAATGCCTGCTCGGAAAAATTTGCTCCTTCACTATTCAGGTTCCTAACCATTACTGGCATTTCTCCATTTCTAAAATTTAAAATTCTACTCTAAACATTTCAGTAAGGATTTTAAAATCTGATTGGCTGAAGGGCTGTTGCTCATCCTTCTCACACAGGTTCCTAATCCCTTTTCAAAGATGCTGAACTAGATCTCTCATTACTATAAACTGCTCCCCGTCAAAGCCCACTTAAAGGCTGTGGGTAATATAAGAGTAATGAAATTGTCAGTTGTCCTTCATTCATGGCTGACTGCACAGTGCAGGTCCAGGTAAGAACAGTATAAGATTTGATTAAGAACATTCCGCAGTCAGGTCAGGCTGCTGACGTTTCCGTCATTTATTATGGAAATGCCAATCGGTGATGTCCAGATGGTGACTGATTTATTCAACCGTAAGGCACAATTCAGAAGGGGCTTGACAGAATAGATGTTGGGAGGATGTTTCCACTTGTGGGAGAATCTAAAACTAGGGGACGCAATTTCAAAATAAGGCATCTCCCATTTAAGATGGAAATGAGGAGGAATTTCTTCTCTCAGAGGGTCAATAGTGTTTGGAATTCTCTACCCCAGCATGCAGTGGAAGCTTGGGCATTGCATATATTCAAGGCTGCGTTCAGCAGATTTTTGATCAATAAGGGGATTAAGAGTTATGGAGGGAGCAAGTAGGAAAGTGGAATTGTGGCCACAATCAGATCAGCCATGATCTTAATGACTGCTGGGGCAGGCTTCCGGGGCCAAATGGTCTACTCCTGCTTCCGTTTCTTGTGTTTTCATGTAAGATATCAAGTAGCCATCAGGAGAGGAGATTGACCAGTAAATCTGCAAGATAAATTTGTTTACGTTGTATTCACTGTACCAACCCCATTACTGAGTAGTTGCTTGAAAAAATATTCCCATATTGTCAAGCAGGAAATTCATCAATTAAAAAAAATATTTTCAAAGGAGCTACTGTTAGTAATATTCTTAGGGAATTAATTATTCAATCAGAGCCTCAACATCACATTTTAATTGGTGTACATGTCTCCAGCAAAGTAGAAGGATACCCTTCCCAGCCATTCAATCCTGTCAGTTTCAAATCAATTCCATGCAATTACAATTTGTCAAGCTGCTGGCTCTGTGCACTTGCAGGATGTTGCATCATCTGGCTATAATCTCTTGCAAGGAGGGAATTATCTAAGCTTTGATCGTACTGCAAAAAAAGCACAGCTGGTGCAATGTGTTTTCTGGTTACGGATATGATTCGAAACACACAGTAATAATTGTTAATGCACCATTAATTATCAATGAATTTGAAAAGAAAATGAAGCGATGATAGAATATTCTAGTGTTACAGCATTTTGAGCAATGGAATATAGTGCGTGGAATCAATTCTACAGTTTCCACATAACTGATACCTAATATGGCTGAGGCTTCGAGGAGGATGCTTTCCCACAGGAAGAGGGGAATAAATTGGAGAATCGATCGCTCGAGGTTAAATTTCACCACTGGGGCTTTTGACTCAAGGATGAGTTTGGCTCAGCCCTAGTAGGAACGTGAATGCCTGCTGCGCCAGTCTGTACATACTGTATGGCTGTCAAAGTTATTCAAAATAATGAATCAAAAATTATGAAAAGAATATAAACATTTGTACCCTTCATAAGTTAAAATAGAAGCGCTGACAAGTTTTAAAAGATATAAGTTGAATACAGTGACCCCATTATTTACAGGGAGGCAGAGAAGGAGCATGGACACACAATGTGGGAGAGGTGGGAATGCCAGGAATTAGTGCTCCTGCCAACTTTAACAGCAGGGCCTCTCGAGCGTTTCAGACATTCTGCTGCCCACCTGGCCTCAGCTGATTGAGAGCCAATTGCCAGATGGGAAAACCAGGGCATCCAGAAATCTAAAATGACTGGGGCCTGGTTAGGGGGTGGGAGGAGAGTGATAGGAAGGTGGGATTGGTGACAAGGAGCGACGTGTGCTGGAAGGAAGGAAAATGCAGAGCAGTGAGCTATCAGAAGGTGGAGGGGAGAGAGTCAGTGGGCAAATCTGAAGATTGCGGGTGGGGGAGGTAGCCATCTGAAATTTGTGGCCAGGGGTTTGCTTGATGGACTCGATGAAGCACCACCTGGCATTCAGGCAGTACTTTTAAGAAAAACCTCCGTTTGGTTGCTGTTTCCTAACTCTTGTGAAGCCCAGCTATTCAATATTACATTTAAATGGCTACCAAAATCTGAGGTGGGTGCGAGGTTTGGGGGGTGGGGAGGGTGGAGGTTGAGGAGTTCCCTCAATCTGCACTAATATGTACATGACAGAGGGCATAGAAATGGGGCAGTAGAGTGGCTGCTGACAGCCACACATCTCCCCTCCCTTGCTACTGACCCCCATAGAACACCTCTCCCCATCATCCCCGCACCACAATACCCCCCCCCCCCCCCCTCCCACTCATCAACTCCAATGGGGGAGTAACCATTGGAGTAACAGTAACAGCCATGGCCTACTCCGTGGAGCCGCCAAGTGCAAGAGCTGCTGGCCCCAATTAGTCGGCAACTCCAAGTGAATGGGGTGCCATATCCTGGAGTCCTGAGTTGGGAATAAGACGTAGTGCAGTCCTCTTAAGAGCCTGATAGACAGAAGATATGGCAGACCTTCATCCCAAGAGTCAGCACAGGGTGTCTCACTGCATTTTCAGATAGCACATGAGACACCCATCAATAACAGAAGATTCTGCCCAATATTTCTAAATTCTGATGAGGAGGAGCCAATGCCATCATAAAGGTAGCTGAGGGTTGTATGGGTGAGGCGGAAGAAACTACAGACCCAAGGCTGCCACAGATTCTCAAGTAATGCGCAAGCTTCACTGATGTTGTCACATATGAGGTTAATGAGCTTTGCCAGGACCCCTGTCATGTGCTGCACACACTGAATAGGCAACCTCATTGCCTGCACAGAGGCTGACGTTAATCAAACTATAAGATCTGAATCTGCTATTAGAGTCAACACTGGAGAAAAGCTGAGGCACCATCCAGCACCAGTTCCAATCTGCTGTCCTGTCGTTCACTTACTCAGCTGGTACAATGTCAGTCAAATGTTATGGCTCTGACAGAATTATTTATGTTTAAGTGCTGCAGGCGAAGATGAGAGAGAGAGAGAGTTTAATGGCAGTTTAGCTCTATAAGAGACTAAAGCAAATGCAGGTATTGCTTTGCATCTGCACACCGCAGGTGGCACAAGTCCACAAACCTTGCCACTGCCCATCATCACTGCAGATTGCCACCCCATCAGCCTGAGTGCTTGCTCCTCAAATGCAATCTGCTACCTTACATCTGGGATCTCTGCCACAGAAGGGCTGCCTCTTTTTGACATTATGGGAAATTTCCTCCAGAAACAATATTAAGAGCATTAAGAAGGAAAAGCAAGTTGCTAAAGGGAATCTTCCAGGTGACAGTGGTCAGCTGAAATAGCAGGCAAAAGGACCCTGTAAAATGAGAAGAATGAGGAGAATTCCAGGAGGTGATTCTAGAGAGCTCTTGAACCATGGCGAATAGAATTATTAAATCAATTACATTCCAAGCATCTAAAAATACTAATTATAAAGGCTCTGTTATTTATTTCTATGATTGCTAATATTTTCTGTCTCATGGTATTGTGAATGAAGTACTTTGAATAATGAGGCGATCCAGCAACAGCAAATTGCAACTGCAAAGCATTATGCCGTGCTATGCTCTGAAGTAACATGAATACATTTACGCCTGCAATTCATGAGAAAGAGTGTTTTTCCATCTTGCTTTTACTGTAAGTGAAATCATTGAGTGTAGGCTTCCCCCAAGAGAGATGAAAAATGATTCCAAGAATGAGTTACTGGACTGCCCTTGACTACTCAACAGTGATTAGATAAAGTCCACAGTTGGCAGAGATTTGGAGCATGTCACCTGAAACATGATGTGCGGGTTAGGTTGATTGGCCGTGCTAAAATTGCCCCTTAGTGTCCTGGGATGCGTAGATTAGAGGGATTAGCGGGTAAAATATGTAGGGATATGGGGGTAGGGCCTGGGTGGGATTGTGGTTGGCGCAGACTCGATGGGCCGAATGGCCTCTTTCTGTACTGTAGGGTTTCTATGATTTCTTTTCTATGATTTCTACTTAGCCTGAGAGTGTTATCTAGCACTAATGAGTGAACTGGAGAAAAAGTTAAATTTGGAGGAGGAGCATTTTAACAAGAATAAACCATCATCTTCATTATTGAGTTGTATATTTGCTAAAGTATTGGAAATGTGTTGTCATCTGTTACTAATGTTGTCCAGGTCATTTCAATCCATATGTGTTTTCTTCCTTTCTCCTCTTGATATATATTGTAGGTACAGACTTTCTTTTGCCCAGAGCAGGACAGCAAATTTCTACTTTGATGGTTCAGGCTATGCTTTTGTGCGTAACATACAAAGGAGAGGGAAGTTCAACATAGCAACTCGGTTCAATCTGGACATTCGCACACCAGCTGATAATGCCCTTCTCTTACTGATGGTGAAAGGGGTAAGGATGACCAGCAGCAGTGAGGAATACTTTAAGAATGATGTTTAGTTTAGTCCTGTAGAACAGAAAGAGAAACAACAGGGAAGCTTAATCAAATAGTTATCTCGGGCCTCGAACTTCATATATCTTGAGTGTGTTTTGGGAATTTGTGCAGGAATGTTATTGGGTTGCATGGGATTTTCCATCTAGTAAAATTGAACGATAGTAAATCCTGTGCCTGAATTGCCAATTTATGTTCTCAGTACCTGGATATAAAATTCATAAAATCTGCCTTGAATAATTAAATATCATGTGATTCATTTAAATTCATCGTGCTATTGAACAATGTGAACATTTAGCACACTAATCCACCCCACCTCCACCATCTACCATTAATTTGTACTTAGCAACCAGATTAATGTTGGCCTGTCAGCAGAATAAAAATGGAAATCTCAGAAAATACCCGCGGCACAAAATTCTGCTTGTGATTTTACCGTTGATCTGTTCTGTGCCGGCAATGAAGAGATAACGAAACCACTTGTACTGTTAGTAAATATGTTACTCTCATTAGTAATGCACAACAAGAGCAAAAACATGCATTTATTCAAGACCTTTAACATCAGAAAATGTCCCAAGATGCTGAGCCAAAGAGGGAAAGGTGAAGAAGAGTCATCAGAAGCTTGGTAAAGGCTACAGATTAAATTGTGACGACAAACATATTCTACCTTTCTCATAAAATATAGCAAGATAACAAGGAGCTCTGACCAATCCAAAATAGAACTTGTGCAACCCTTTTAATATCTACTAGAGAGAAAAAAAACATGTTACTTATTTGGAGCAGTAATAGTCATATGATCACAACCATATGAAAGGGCTTTGTAGAAGCAAATATATTAGCAATATCAGTATGCCATCAAAATTGGAAAAGTTTCCATCAGAAAAGTTACCATCAATTTCAAATAAGAAGTTTAGTCCCAATGTGATTGTGGTAGCGTGGCCCCTTAACAGAGGCAATCCCTGAGGGCCATCTGATAACAACGGGCCATATGGAGTGTCAAGGCAGGAGGTTGTGCCAATCGGGTGCAAGGGCGCATGCCCCATGTCTGGGAAGATCCTCAGTTGGAGCCTGGGAGGAGTGGAGAATAGTCGCATATTTAGTTCTTGTTTGTATTCAGACCCTTGTTTGTAAATAATTATTTATTGTTGGTAATAAACCCTTTTATACTTAGAGCCGCAATGAGTCACCTTCAATTTAATACAGTGATATTTGTTGTTTTGGCTAATATCAGATGAATTTTTGTGTCTTGGAAATCTAAAGCATTTCTTACTCCCATGTTCACTGCTCCTTTCAAATGTATGGCAGCTCAGTCTGCATTTGTTGGAGCAAACATGAGTCAATATGTGGTTATGATTCCGTCACCCTTCGCCTTTTAGTGGCTGACCTGCTGAATATTTCAAGCCTCGGCCAGTTTATTCTCATTTTAGATTTCCGGAGTTTGTGGTTTTTATTATTAAACAGTTTGATGTCTATATTAAACATTTCTGAGTGCCACAGCATTTTTAATTAATTTGCAGTGGCATTTCAAGGCCTGCTTGAAACATTTTCATCCTCTTGCTTTTAATTACATTGAACATATTTTTCTATTCTTTCCTCAGGATACCTTCTTCAGTATGGAAATGCAAAATGGTTATATTCGCTTGGTTTATGACTTCGGATTCAGCAAAGGTCCTGTTGTCCTGGAGGATACAGATAAGAGAAAACGTATAAATGATGCAAAATATCATGAGGTAAATGGTATAGGACAGGAAATGACTTCTTTGACAAATCAAGCAGTGCCTCGGGTCTAAAATATTTTAAATAAGTAAAATGAAAGTTTAGATTAACTGTTAATCATAGAATATTGTACTAAAATATATTTGTAAGGATGGCTTGCAATGAACATTTGAATAATTCAACTTGTGATATTATCATTGATCATTTCTATGCCTATAATGAAAGGACAACATTGACATTTGTATAAATATTAAATATATACTGTCAGAGTGTTGTCACTTCTTGCCCTCCAAAGTATCCGCATTCCTCTAATTCTGGCTTCTTGAATGTCTTCAATTGTATTAATTCCACCATGACTTCAGTTGCCGAGGCCCCAGCTTGGGGATTCTGCCCCTCTCTGCCCCTCTATCCCACTTTCCTCCTCTCCGACACTCCTTTAAGCCTACGTTTGATGAAGCTTTTGGGCATCTCATCTCCTCATATGGCTTGGTTTTATAATGCCCCTACCTATGAAGCACCTTGGTGCAAGTTAATAAGTTAAGACACTATGGAAATATAAGTTACTGCTGTTGGTGATTTCAAGTATTGATGAAACAGTGAGTTCAATTATTGGGTGTCACCAAGAATTTTGCAAGCCACTCAGTAATGAGGAAACATGGGGCAGAATATGCTGAGCCTTCCCATTGGTGGGAACCTCCAGTCCTGCTGAAGTAGACCGCTGGTGCAGGTTCTCCGGTGGTGGGACCAGTGAGTTATGCAAAAAACCATAGACTTGAGTGGGATTGGAATATTCCACTGGCGGCCAATGGTGAGCCACGTCTGCCATGGGAGGACCTACTGTAGGGATGTGGAGAATTCCGACCATGGGCTCCTTTCCAAAACTGAAAAGAAGGTTAGGGGGCAAATTTATTCATGTAGTTCTGCTTCAAACAGCAGGACACAGATCAGATCGAGTTCCTAGGAGCAGGCAACATTTGCGTGACTAACTGCAAAATCTGTGCGCATACCGTGCTCTTCAATGATATGAGATATTATGCGAATAAACCTTTACCCTTCTGTGTTCTGTACCACATTTCAAGTTTCCTTTTAAATGTGTTGACTACTCTGAAAGTTGCCCATTGCTATGTGTGCACTTTAAACCCTTTGGGGGGAATTTTCCCGTCCCGCCCACCACGGGAATCGTAGCAGGCAGGGGGCGGACCATGCAAAGGTCCGTTGACCTCGGGCGGGATTTTCCAGTTTTGGGGCGAGTGCAGCTGGAAAATCCCACCCTCTGTTTCTGAGGAAGTCTATTAAACTAAGTTTGTATTTTCCTTCAGGTCGCATTCATTTACCATAATAATAAGAAGATGATCTTGCTGATTGACAGAATCAATGTAAAAAGCATTGAAAATGAAAAGAAGAACATGTATTTCACTGATGTCTATGTTGGTGGAGCTCCTGTTCAGGTCTTATCAAGGTGGGTTAATATATAAAACTGACTTTTTTATCTGATACAAAATTTCATGGGGTAGAGAGCAGGATATGACTTCTTTGAAAAATCAAGCAATGCCTCAGGTCTAAAATGCTTATATAAGTAAAATGAAAACTTAGAATAACTGTTAGTCATAGAATATTGTACTATTGGGCGATGCATAATGGTAACAAATCTGCCTCACAGCCCTAGGGACCCGGGTTCGATTCCCAGCTTGGATCACTGTGTGGAGTTTGCACATTCTCCCCGTGTCTGCGTGGGTTTCCTCCGGGTGCTCTGGTTTCCTCCCACAGTCCGAAAGACGTGCTGGTTAGGTGCATTGGCCATGTTAAATTCTCCCTCTACCTAAACAGGTGCCAGAGTGTGGCGACCAGGGCATTTTCACAGTAACTTCATTGCAGTATTAATGTAAGCCTACTTGTGACACTAATAAATAAATTTAAGACTTAAACTTAAAATGTATTTGTAAGGATGACATGCAATGAACATTTGAATAATTCAGCTAGTGATATTATCATTGATCCCTTCTGTGCCTATAATGAAAGGGCAATGTCTGCTTGGCAGAATCTTCATGCAATAACCTTAAGAATAATGGATTTGCTTTATCCTGGCCCTTCATAAATAAATCATCTAAAAAAAAATTAAATAACCACACAACTAAGCAAACTATTTCAGTTATTTTAATGTTTACTCTTTTGTTCTTCTCCCTCATAGTTGTGTCTTGAAGTCCATAATTGAACCTGCCAATACAGGCATTGCAAATATTATCAAAGCCCAAACCATCAGGATAGCCTAACCATACTTGCAAAAAAGTGGACATTTATCATCATGCTGTACATAAGCTAAGGAGAAAGTTTTAGATCAAACATTCCATAGCATGACTGACCCTCAGCAGGAAGGTGAGAAGCCAGAAGGCTCAAAGAAGGGAGGAGAAAGGGAGATAGAAGTCTGGAGGCTGATAATCAGGGGTCTGTATGCCAACTGCTCCTGTAGTCTGAGATGTGATAAATTTGATGGAGGGTCATTCCCCGAATGCTGCTTCTGAAGGAAATGAGAGATAGTAGATATTATATGGAGCACTTTAATAATATCTGATACAAGCGGAAGAACCAGCAAGCACAGAAAAAGACAAATATGTGATAATGTGGAGATATTGGGATAAAGCAAAAGCTCAAAGCTCATATTTTCTGGAATATGACCTGTGCCACAAATTAAGTTAGGCAGACAGAAAATAGTTTGGCAGCTGAACATGTGGTTGGCAGACAGCTGTAAGAAGGAGGTTTTCAGGTCAGTGGCATTTTTTAGATGGTGCCTGGTAGGCTTATGCAAGCACCATTGTTAGGACTGCTGAGCATGTGCATGTGCCGTACCAGAGGAATACACTATCTGAAACAAGCTGCCAATAATTTCCTGAGAGCCAGAATTGATAGAGCTGTGAATTTTAACTAATAGTTTTAGTGGAGCGTAATGACATTAAAAATATGTTGGAAGGTGTTATAAATATTATAATGAACAGGAAAAGCTGTTTTAAAATAGCAAGCTCAAAGAGACAAACCTTAACAGGGAGGCTAAAAAAAGAACAGCAGGGAAGAATAAGATGAAGGTATAAGGAAAAACGGCTCTGGGGAATATGAAGAGGTCCAGCTTTGGAAGCATTGAAGAATAAACAGAACGAAGGAATCAGGGTAAGATGTAACTTTGATAAAACTTCACCTCATTAATAAGGAAGGACTGGGAACAAATGTTCTTTTTTGTACAACACTTGCAGTTGTAAGAGTGAATTTGTTTATTAGTGGTGGTGTTCAGATAGCGTCCATCTGGACTTTGTTGAGAAGTAACAACTTACTTTATCTGGCAACTTTAACTTAATAAAGTGCCCCAACGTGCTTCACAGGAACATTGTTAAATGAAATAGAACCCCTAATTATGCAACAGGTTTTTAGTTCAGATGACCAAAGATTTTTTTTTCCAAAAGGTAGGTTTTATGGAGTCTTTTACAGGAGCAAAGTGGAGCAGAGAGGTGTAGCAAGAGCATATCAGAGCTTAGGGCATAGACAACTGCAGGTGTAGCCAACAAAGCTGGAGCAATTAAAACTGCGAACGCTCAAGAGGCCAAAATTAGAAGGGTGCAGTTGTCTTGGAGGATTCTGGGGCAAAAAAAGATTACAAAAATAGAGAGGGGCCTATAAACCACTTCCTCCAGTGAAAACTGATTCTGTATTTTTATCTTCTGAACCAAGATAATTTCTCACTACTGTACTGATCTCTTCCTTTGTTAACAGAGCTACCCCATTCCCTTTTGCTTTCATCTGTCCGTACAAAATGTCAAATACCCTTGAAAATTCAAGTTCCCGCCATGGTCACTTTTCAACCGTGGGTGGGAATTTCCACCATCTGCTGTGTATTTTGCAGGGGCTGGGGCAGCCCACCATTGACGGGCATTCAGATCTTCTGGTCCCGTCATTGTCAGCAGGTTTCCCATTGCTTGTACCCTCCACTGCCAGGGAACCCCCAACGGGGGCTAACTGTCAGTGGGACTGCAAGATACCGCTGGTGGGAATGGCTGTAAAGTTTTGGTCCATGTCTGTGTAATGTCTGTCATTTCATATTTCTTTATTTCTGTTTGTGCTTTCAATTCATCTATCTTGTTATGAATGCTACAAGCATTCAGATAAAGACCTTTTCAATTCTGTCTTTTAACCTTTCTTCCCAACTCTGACCTTATTTGCTGATGCACTCTTCCTGTCACATCCTGGTTATCAGTATCTGCATCAGTACCTTGTACTATTGCCTTGTCCTCTCTCTTTAACTTTCTGAATCTCTCCACATGAACTCTTTCCCTGATTATTTAGTCTAACTAGATCATGATCTAAGTGCATAACATCAATCCCCTCTTTGTTTGGATTCAATATTTTTTCCTGCTTGTGTGCTCCTATTTGCTTCTCTACTTTTTCCATATGTTGATTTGAAATATTTTAGGAAGACAAGACTTTACGTAATTTGTGAAAGATCCATTAGTTTACAAACAACTAGTGAATGTAAAAAGTATATAAAGCTAAGGTCAAAACTCATTAATTGCAATAAACTTTAAATCCCTATTTTTGAATAAGGAAATAAGAAATCTTAACACATAATTCTATGTGAATGGCTAATTTAACTTTTGCTTGTCAGCCTCTGATTCTATCTGGCTCCGAACATGAGATAAGTTTTCTCTCACTGGGGTGTTCCCTGACTTAACTGCTTCCATGACCTTGATAATGGACTTTTCTCTTTTCACTGTTACTGCCCAGAGGAACTTGGAACTTGTCCTTCTAACTGAGACACCTTTCACCAGTAGACCTGTCAGTAAAACTCAATGCCCCCCAGCAAGGACATTTAACAAACATTCCATGTTAAGTCCAAGTGGGGTCATAACAATGATAATCTGTATTGCTGGTGGATGTTTGTAGGGAGCCAGAGGTAATATAACAAATGAACTGTGCAAGCCTCAAGAGAGCGTAAGACCTACTCCTGCTCCTACATCCCATCCTGTCATTCTGAAAGCACTTTATTAATGCCTGATTGGTGCCTAATCTCCGCTTTGTCTCAACGGCTGCAGCACATGGCTGTGAGGAGAATTCTAACCTTATGGTAATCCACTGCATTTTAAAATACATCACATGACAGATACTCATAAATTACTGTGACAGAATTCATTATGTACTGCAGGATTTGAGCACAAATATTTCACTGATAACGAATTGAAGTGTTGTTTCTTTAATGATTTGCATTTGCTGTTAAATTAGGGTTCCCAAAACATTTGTTATCATAGTCAAACATTAAAAAGTAATGAATTTGTAATCTCAACTTCAGTGTCTGTTTTTCTGTAGTCTGAAATCATACATAGCTGTGGATGCTGGATTTCGGGGTTGTCTCAGGAGTTTCCAGTTCCAAAGAAGAGACTTCAATATTCTTGAGGAAGATGAAACATTCGGAATCAGCAGTGGTTGTCCAGAGGAATCACTTGTAAGTGAATTCCTGTATACTGATGGGGCTTGGGGTACTACTGGATTTGGGTTTCTGAATGTAACTGACGTATTAAAACTTACAACAAGATTCCACTAGATAGAAAATTAGCATATTTCAAAAGTAATTTGACTTCCTTGTAATTTTCCTTTCATTGCAAGTACCAAATAATAATGGAAACTCAACTGAGTTTTATCCATTTGCCGCAACTCTATACAATTCCCATATGGTAGGCTTTTGACTTCCAATAAATCAAGCTGGGTATTTCTGGGAGAAAGGAAACAAGAGTTTAGTTTGAACAAGGCTGCATTTGGAGGTGCCACAACTGCAGAGGGTGCATTTCCTTGTACCTCACTATTCAGCGGTATATTCTATATGATTTATTTGGTTTGTGGTACTATAATTGATTAACCCCTTGCAAATTGATCAAAAACGCCTTTCCGTTTATTCTGGATGCTAGAATTTCCTCATTTCCTAATAGTAATCCTTTTCTTTTACAAATGAAGAGAAATGGAAAAGCAACAATACAGAATCACACTTCCAATAACAAGCAGTCCAATTAGACCATGAATGGAAGCATTGAGATACATTTTACAGCAGTTCTGTTGTGGGTCAGAGATGAGGGGTACTCTGATCCCAGGCCATATCTGACTAAAGAAAAAACATTCGGTCAATGATCAGTTGGATAGTTGAAAGTGTTATTTTTTGTAACAAGTGTTGCTTTTGGCCAAAGTTGGTTCTTCTAAGTATATATATCAATATTCAACTTCCTGTCCACAGATGTCACGCATGGCATATTTCAATGGGGACGGTTTCATCTCTTCCAGTGAAAAGATCACACCATTTTCAAACTTTGAAGGAGGCTTCAATTTTAGGACATTGCAATCCAATGGACTGCTTTTCTATTACAACGAAGGCGTGAGTATCCGAGAGAAATCTGAGAGGGGAAATCAAAGTCAAAGTACTCCCCATATTTTGGAGAAACCTTTTTGCTTTTAGTGGAAGTTTAAGTTTTTTTAACTGAATAGAAAACCTTCAATCAAGGTTCCCTTCCTACTGTTTTTGTTGAGGATTGTCCTTTTGCATTCTCAATTAAACAGGGGATATTAATTACAGGGTACCAGATGCTTGAATATAGCTTGTGTGAACTGTGTTTCATCAACTGTTTTGGTTATGTTAACATTTGCACCACCAGCTCCATATCGGGATACATTTAAGCTATGGTATGAATGTAGTAATCTCTCTTTGCCAAAGCCATTAAAGAGAAATTATTATGAACTAGCATTTCTTCATTATCATGGTTAGGATAATACAGTTAGTAACAAGTGAATGTTAAATTGTAACTACATGTAGAATATGTATTAATAACTGACAGAATTAACATCTGATATTGCAAAGGCACTTCAAGAATATTGCAGTAACTGAACATCACTGACTTCTATTTATTGTAAAGTGTGTTCAATTAACTGACAAAATCAATATTTGAAGTTACCTCAGCATTAACTGGGCTATATCCATTATTAGTTGATAAGATGTGAGACAGTAGTGTGATGGCACAACTTTAAGATAATTACAATAAGAATTAAGGGGGCGGTTTTAAGCCCAGTCCTAAAAGTGAAAGGAGAGCTTGGTTCTACATCACATCATCAACTCCCCAACTAAAATCTGTAAGATGGCTTTAATAACCATGTGACGTAAATAGTCACTGATGTTTTACCGTAAGTTTTACATTTTTATGAGGTCAGTGTCACAGGCAGCAGAGTACCACCAAGGCCTCCCAATGATTATGCTTGTAAATCTCTTTTCAGCCTGATATCTTCTCACTCTCATTGGATAATGGTACTGTCATTTTCAAAATGAAAGAAACAACGCTACAGTCGACAAAGAAGCAATATAACGATGGATGGAATCATTTCATTAAAGCAACTGTCACCTCATCAGGGTAATTTTGATATTGACAATGGATTAGTTCTAATTCAATCTTATTAATAAAGAAACTCAACAATCATTTGAACCTGTGAAACAAGTTGGATTAGGTCCAGTCCTTGAGGTTTGCAGCTCTGGACAAAGTTGTAAGGCATGTCCTGCACAAATAGCTATGTTATATTTGATTACAACTGTTATGTCTACAACAAGGGCAGGATTAGGTATTAAATATTCCTGGGTACAAGGACAGACGCGCCAAACTCTCTGTGCTCACTTGCAGCTGTCACGGAGTGTGAACGGCCAGAATACCGCAGCCATTTTCTGTTGCAATTTATTTTCACATCGAATTCTAGTCGAATGCTGAATCCTCACTGATATTTAATGTAACTTTGTGACATGTAATTTTTCCCCTATTTCTTTTAGTTGTCAGCTAATGGTGGATGATGAGGATAAAACAACAGATGATTGTCCCTTAAAGGAAACAGTACAACCCAAAGGAAAATTCTACCTTGGAGGTTCACACCACAACCAGTACATTAACTTCACAGGCTGCATCAGCAATGCTTATCTCAGCAGGTCAGAGCTTCTTTATTTGGTTGTCGACAGATTTTATGTGTACTTTTTTACTGCCCATGATCAATAGGTTTGTATGCAAGTGATATGTGTTTTCTTACCCTCAGATTGATTGTTCCAATTCAAATAATTTCCAGAGGGAAACTCTTTGTTAGTTTTAAAATAAAGAAGGTCTTTTATTATCTTGCATTTGCCCCAGACATTTCAAACAAACACACACACATAAAAATTAGATACAGATGAAGGAAAAACAATAACATTCCAACTTTGATTGTCTCAGTTTCTTTCATGGCAGGCTTGTAGTTCATCAGATGACTTGATGTTTTAGTTGAGGTGAAGATCTGGGAAAGCAAAACATTCTCAATAAGCAGCAGGGGCTTTTTTTTGTTTATATCCAATTCAATCCAATGAAAGTCCAATTCAAAGTCTCAACAAGTGAGACATTCCAGATCCAAGCTGACAAGACAGGCTGGCCGCTTCCTGTCTTAGTCTTGATCTACATGATCCAAGCTGATTGGAGCAGGCATTGCACCTCCTCCAAGGCTTGATCTCATTTGCATCTTAGCCAAAAGGCCGAGTTGCCACTTTTAAAAATTGCTTCAAATGAAGCCTCCGTGTAACCTCATGACTTCAACCAAGTGCAGGATGCCAAAAATACACTTGATCTTAGCCAAAAGGCCGAAGCAGCAGGGCTTCTTGTAATCAAATTTCCCAGGAGGTTGGTTCTCAGGTGAAGTCGGAGTTGAAACAGTTTGGGGTGGAGTCCTTCTCCAACCTTCAAGGTATTGCTGTTTATTAGCTTGGTTGCTCAGATGATTTGCAGCTGGTTCAATGACTTTCTCAGGGAATTCTGTCTGCAGAACAGCTTTCTTGTTGTTATTTTCAAAGTGAACAGAAAGCATAGTTGTCTCATCACAATCCAAAGTCCTTTTCCAAATAAGGTGTGTGTGTGGTTAGGTCGATTATATATATAAGTGTGGATTTCACACCTTAAAAGTTTGAAACAGTCAGCGTTTTTGAATCTGAATAACCCACTCGACTTTAAATTAGTTGAATTAGTTTCAGGAAAAGGCATTGAATAACATCAGCTGAAAGGTCCATTTTGTTCCCTCTTGAGACAGGGGAGTGCTTCAATCTACCAGAGAAATCAGTCGATCTTTGACCTGCCATCTTTTTGCTGCTATTTGCAGTCAGTTAAAAACGAAACATTAGTTTGAAGTTCATAATGTACTGAGATATGATCATTTTGTCTTAATGTGTGTGGGCAATGCTAGCGTGTAGAAGAAAGACCATAAGACCTAGGAGCAGAATTAGGCCACTCGGCCCATCGAATCTCCTCCGCTATATCATGACTGATATTTTTCTCATCCCCATTTTCCTGCCTTTTCCTGATAACCCCTGATCCCCTTATTAATCAAGAACCTATCTATCTCTGTCATAAAGAAATTCAATGACCTGGCCTCCACAATCTTCAGCGGCAAAGAGTTCCACAGATTCACCACTCCCTGCCTGAACAAATTCCTCCTCATCTCTGTTTTAAAGGATCATCCCTTTAGCCTGAGGCTGTGCCCTCTGGTTCTAGTTTTTCCTACTAGTGGAAACATCCTCTCCATGTCCACTCTATCCAGGCCTCACAGTATCCTGTAAGTTTCAATAAGATCCTTCCTCATCCTTCTAAACTCCAACGAGTACGGACCCAGACTCCTCAATGGTTCCTCAAATGGCAAGCTCTTCATTCCAGGGATCATTCTTGTGAACCTCCTCTGGACCCTTTCCAAGGCCAGCATATCGATCCTTGGATACGGGGCCCAAAACTGCTCACAATACGCTAAATGGGGTCTGATCAGAGCCTTATACAGCCTCAGAAGAACCTCCCTGCTCTTCTATTCTAGCCCTCTCGACATGAATGCTAACATTGCATTTGCCTTCCTAACTGCCGACTGAACCTGCACGTTAACCTTAAGAGAATCCTGAACAAGGACTCCCAAATCCCTTCATGCTTCTGATTTCCTAAGCATTTCCCTATTTAGAAAATAGTCTATTCCTCCATTCCTCCTTACAAAGTGCATAACCTCACACTTTTCCACATTGTATTCCATCTGCAACTTCTTTGCCCACTCTCCTACCTGTCCAAATCCTTTTGCAGTTCCCCTGCTTCCTCAATACTACCTGTCCCTCTACATATCTTTGTATCATCTGCAAACTTAGCAACAGTGCCTTCAGTTCTTTCTTCCAAATTGTTAATGTATATTGTGAAAAGTTGTGGTCCCAGCACTGACCCCTGAGGCACACCACTAGCTACCAGCTGCCATCCTGAAAAAGACCCCTTTATCCCCACTCTCTGCCTTCTGCCAGTCAGCCAATCCTCTATCCATGCAGGATCTTACCCTTAATACCATGGGCTCTTAAATTATTTAACAGTCTCCTATGAGACACCTTGTCAAAGGCCTTCTGGAAATCTAAATAAATCACGTCCACTGCTTCTCTTTTATCTAATTTCCTTGTTACCTACTCAAAGAACTCTAACAGATTTGTCAGACATGAGTTTCCCTTGACGAAACTGTGCTGACTCAGTCCTACTTTATCATGCACTTCCAAGTACTCTGCAATCTCATCTTTCATAATGGACTCTAAAATCTTGCCAATGACCGAAGTCAGGCTAACCGGCCTATAATTTCCCTTCTGCTGCCTCCCTCCCTTCTTAATCAGCGGTGTTACATTCGCTTCCTTCCAGTCCTCTGGGACCCTCCAATGATTCCTGAAAGATCACCGCCAATGCCTCCACAATTTTCTCAGTTATCTCTTTTAGAACATGGGGTGTAGTCCATCCGGTCCAGGTGACTTATCCACCTTCAGACCTTTCAGTTTCCCCAGAACCTTCTCCTGAGTGATGGCCACTGCACTCACCTGTGCCTCCTGATTCTCCTGGAGTTCTGGCATCCCACTGGTGTCTTCCACCGTGAAGGCTGATTCAAAGTAACTATTCAGTTCCTCTACCATTTCTTTGTTTCCTATTATTACTTCTCCAGCCTCATTTTCCAGTGGTTCAATGTCTATTTTCGCCTCTTTCATCTTTTATATATTGAAAAAAATTCTTTCTATCTTCTTTTATATTACTAGCTAGCTTACATTCATATTTCATCTTCTTCCCCCTTATTGCTTTTTTAGTTGTCCTCTGCTCACTTTTAAAGCCTTCCCAACCCTCTGGCTTCCCACTAATCCTCGCCATTTTGTACGCTTTTTCTTTTGCTTTTATGCTGTCCTTCACTTCCCTCATCAGCCATAGCATGTTTACTCTTCCTAGGGATGAATTTCTGTTATGCCTCCTGTGGTGAACCATTGTTGGTTACCACCAGGAGTGCTGAGCCATGGTTTGGCCAGCACTATGAGTCTGTAGATATGTTACTGTTGGGGTTAGGGTTGGGCTGTTCTACCTGGTAATATAGTCCTATGGTACACTCCAGTTGGCTCCGCCTTCCGGGAGAGGTATAAAGGTCACTGCTCTGCCTGGTGACCCTTTAGTCTGGGATTGTATATAGTAGCTCCGTTATTGTTGGTAATAAAAGCCTTTATTTCCCGGGTACATCCAGCCTCCCGTGTGATTTATCGCGCATCACCTCCCGAATAACCCCCAAAAACTCCTGCCATTGCTGTTCCACAGTCTTCCCTTTCCAATCAAAGAACTCCTCCCTCATGTCTTTGTAGTTACCTTTATTCAATTGTAATTCCGTTTAGGTATTACAATTAGGTAAAGGTTTATAAGAGACAGAAGGTTTGTGCAATATGTTCCTGGAAAATAAATAATATTTTCTTATTCACCTTTATATAAAGAATATGTTCCCTTTGCAGATATCAGTTATATATTGAAAATATGTGCATATGTTATGGAAAAGACAGTGCTCCCACTTTTCACGATGAAATTGACTGTTGGCCTACAGTACAGTTGTTATGAGTGGTTTTTTTGTCATTTAAAAAAAAAATAAAACCTTTCTCTCTCAAGATCAGGTAGATCAGTCAGCTGTGTTGGCTATTCAGCCACAATAGTGGTCTCATGGAGGGTAGCCATCATTGGCAGCTGGTATAGATATTTTCTTAAAAAGATGCAGATGTTGCAACATAAAATTTGCATTTATTTGGCTTGTATTATGTAATGTAAATACAAAAAAGTTGCTTTATGCTCTGCAGAGTTAATTGTATTAACATAATTGTTGTAAGCAGAAATAATACAACTAAAAATCCTCTCAAAAGCAACCTACCTCATGGTAAATATGCAGTCCGTCCAATCAGATTAACCAAGAGACTTTTATTAGTCAGAACTGAAAAAGACAAAACTGAAAAGAATTAAGCAATTTTTCTTGATTCTAACTGTACCAAATGAAGTATAGTACAGCTTCAGGGAACTCTAATGGATGGCCACATATCCACTGCTGAAGCTCCAAGTACTAAATCCCAAACTTTGCCACCTGAGGCACTTCCTCACCGCCCATCTGACTGGGGGGATGCAGTACCTGAGCTGGATTGCTGTGCTCACTTAAAGTGCTGTCCTTTGACCTGCTGTAGATGCACAGGACAGAGTGGAGCCATTTGCAGGGGAGAACAGAGACAGTGGGCCAGCAGTACATCAGTGCTGTGTCTTTAAGGCACCAACTCAAGAGTGTCTGCAATGTGTTGGAAGTTTATTGAGAGTGCTTTCATGCTGAGTCAGCAGGGGCCCCAGCCTCTTAGCCAACAACAATGAAAAAGCATTGCCAAATTCCAACTGCAGGCAGCATTTGCAAAACATCTTGGTCAGTTTCAATCAGGAGCGTACACAATGTTGCTCTAACATTACAACTGAGGCAGGCCTTGTAGTGGACCCGCACCGGGATCAGCCCACCTCCACTTCCGCTTCTGTTTCCATCTCCAGCCTACTGCTGGAAATAGACCCATCTGGAGGATGTCCTGCCCTCCAATGCATGATGATCCTTTCTGTGGGCACTGCCAGGGTGTAGGTGGGACCGTGATAATTTGAACAATCCTGACTCTTGATTCCTACCTCTGACGGGAAAGTCCAGCACTTCAAGTAAGGCTTTGCATAAGTAGATATGTTAAAATGTTAGAACTTCCAACCCAACTTGAATATTAGCACAGTCATTTCACATTGCTACATTTTCAGCATGTCGCCTGGAACTAAAACATTTTGTAACTGTAGCTGTGCAAGTTCTGGGTGATCCTGAAATATTGTCCTCAGACTGGCAACTGAACATGGATTGCAGTCTGTAATCATTTCCTAAATATAAAGAAAACTCACTGTTTACAACTCAGTTCAGATACAACTTGAAAATTCACATGTGAAGTTATTCTGAAGATTTTTTACAGAAAGGAACACTATTTTAGCTACTTTTAGTAATAAATCCCCAAAGTGGTTTGTCTACAGTCCCTGTATTAAACTGCAGCTGAGAAGGAGGGTGAAAAAAGAATCATGAGTATTGTGGTCACAGATGTGCCATTTGTCGCTGACTGCGTTTTTCAAACATCAGCAGAAATGAAGTTTCTGAACTCAAGTCCTAGGCTAATTTGCAAAAAGGCACACATCTCCTGATTTTAATTTTGTGGGTTCCAGTTTTTCATACCAAAAGTATTACAAAATATGATTCTCAAAAATTCTGGTAAAATTCTTGACATCCCATGTAATAAAAACTGAATTTAACTTATTTGATTACTGTAAAATGGCCAAGGTCATGGTCATAAGTTTATACTTTCTGAACTCCTTGCCTCTATGGAACATTTAGAAGCCATTTGCCATGTTTTACAAGATTTCTTAGGTTGATACATATATATATAGATTATGATATCAAAGAAACTCTTGCCTAACAAAGAACCCACTGTATGCATTTGTGGAGTTCTGCCAGATGAAATTTTGGCTGTTGCCTCCAAACTATCCTAGGGTGTTGCCTTGGAACATCTGTTGGTACTATATCAGTTGAAAGAGCTGGTAAGTTCTGTGTGACCCTAAAATATTCTCCTCGGACTTGTAATCTAACATGGAATGCAGTCTGTATTTCAACTTCTTGGATCTAGTCCTAAAGAAGTGGGTTTTGAACAATCGGAGGTCAAGATCTCTCTTTGTGCAGAGCTGTTCTGACTCATTATTGCCAACAGAATGGTCTTCCAGTCGATGACATATTGCAGTAAATTCTTGCACTAAGCTTTACACAGGCTTCACAGTATTAGAAAATATGCTGGGATCAGCAGAAAATGAAAGGTAAATATTGTGGGTGTTGGTTGCTGCAAAAGATCTCCATCCTGAGATATAAATTTTGAAATTTGGTAATTATTGTTATGGGCAGGTAAACTATGAAAATTGGCCCAAAGTATGGGCTTCATAGGCCACCAATATGATGGCAAATGGGCACATCAAGGTAAATGCTTTACTGACTAAACGACAAAACGTTACTAAAGGTAACCAAGTTTTGCTTTCAAATTTTTTATGGGCTTTGAGAGAATCAATAACTATCAAACTACACAAAAGTGTAAAAAACAGCAGGAGCTATTGAATGACTGGGATCCTATTGGGCTGATGGTGGTTTCACCACTGATCAGAGAACCAATGGGGAACCTGGGTCAATACTGTGGGGGAAGCCCGACAAAATCAAGTGCCCTTCAGGCACTTAAGTGGTCATCATCGGGCCTTCCCCACAATTGAGCTCATCAGACGTCCCACCAACCAAGATTTAATAGGAGGCCAGCAGCTCCTCATGCTGCCAGCACCTATGGAAACAGTGGTTCCCGGCAGCAATGCATTCACCAAGGGCACACGTTCACTGTGAGACCCCAGGCCACAGGTGCTTAAGGGCGAGATGAAGAACATGGGTGGGGATGTAAAGTGAGGGTTGGCTTTCACTTCCGGTGATACTAAGTTATCTTGAGCAAGGTTTGGGAGAGCTATGTCAGTGTGTCTGGGGAGGGAGGAGGGAGCTTAGGCAGTAGCAAATTAATGGGGCCATCCCTTCTCCTCCACCATTTCCGTCCTCCTTCTTCCCCCCCACCACTTTCCAATAATGAAACAATGCAAGCTGTAGCATGGAGATGTTTCTTTTCTGTCTGGAACAGGTAGTCGAAACACATAAAACAAAACCTGAAATGTTTTCTTGATGTAGGTTGCAAATATTAACTTGTCCCAAATATGAATTTACTGTCACTGTGTACATATGGTGCAATGTGCAGAACATGTTAATGAGGTAGTCATCCAAATCAGTGTTACTGTCTCCACAGTGTTATAGTGAACGAATGGGATATTTTCCAGTCAAATGAATAATATTAGATGGTACTGTTAAAATAAAATTTGTACTCTGTTATTTGCTTAATAGTCTTGGTGGGATCTATAGGGCACACACAAACTGTCATTGTATTATATTATTGCTGCTCTTCATATTAATGATCCATGTAACCAGATGCCAACAAGATGGTGTTATCATCTTACGAAGACCTTTCTGTGATGGTTTGGTGAATTGATTGTTGAATCATAAAAGGGATAAAAATAACATGCATGATTGTGGGGAAGGGTTTAGGGATAGAATGGGTTTGGAATAAGGGAGCCAGAAAGGAGAAGCACTGAAGCCATGATTTCTTACCCTGGTCATGTTCAGGAACAATGGATGTCAATTGGTTGATTAATGAGCCTAATTGATGTGCCAGTGGTGGATGGAAATCCTGCATCAGTCCCTTCCACTCTCCGAATTAATTGGGGAGGTTTTGCCACACAGTGAGATGGACATGGTGCCTCTCCTATGATTAAGAGGGTCTAGCTGCCATGTTTTCCATTGTGACAAGCTGCATTAAATCAGTCCAATATCTCAAAACAAAAGCACAAGAGCACTGGCAGAAACAAAGAGAGAAACACAGATGATACAGATCACACTATTGTGCTATTTAAGAAGAATCATTGGAAAGCTCTTAAAGGGAAATTATTTTTTTGTGAGGTGATAGCAGTTTCTTCTTTGCATGAAGAATTGAATACACAATATATTGGCAGTGTAGAATGTGAATATTGCTGAAAAGAGAGACATGCTGCTGAAGCTTTTTGGATTACACTCATCAGGACAAATATAATTCATCAGGGTAAATATAAGAGGGCCAAGTTTAAAATGATCAGAACAATTTATACTGCAGGAGAAAGGGGTGCTGTTTGGTTGCCAAATCGATTCTGATTGGTTGAGTTGCCATGGAGAAAGCTATGTGGAATAGTAGGCTCCTCATCCACCCTGGTAATTCCATAAAGACACAAAGTTTGAACACATTCCTTTTGTTTCCATGCGTATGAATATATGTCATTTCTAGCAAGCTTGACTGATGATATTAAATTGGTATATAGGCAGTACATCCTAGTGATTAGCTAATCAAATCAAACAGCATGTTCCTTTGGTTATTCATAACAGGCAGACAACACTCCGTACTTAACCATCCCGCATTTACAAAGTCCAAAGCAAAACGTCTACTATTAGATGTGATTCTGCACTTGGGTAGAACTTGCTGACCAATCCTGAATGTGTTAATAACTGCAGTAACAACCTATTTAAGATAATCAGTTGCACTCTAGCTCACTGCTAGAAGTGACAGAAATTCATATGCAGGGACCCATTCTCTGCAAACAAAAGGAATACGTTGAAGCCATGCTCCTTTTTTGATTACCAGAGAGCTTGAAGGGCCTATGCTTCTCCATTCCTTTCTTCATGACAATGCTTCCATCAATCAGAGTTGACTTGCCAATCAATCAGCACCCTTTTCTCCTGCAGTATAAATTGTTGTGATCATTTGAAATTCGACTTTTTTGCAAATTCCCTGATGAGTGCAAGGTGAAAAACTTTGGCAACATGTTTCTCTTTTCAGCAACATATCATGTAATGTTTATTTTGGAATTTTCTCTTAATAAAAGGCTTATTGAGAGATTGGACAGACTTTTTTATTCTACATATGTTGCAGAACTGATAAAGATATTGAAGTAGAGGATTTCCAGACATACGCTGAAAAGGTACATGCCTCTCTACATGGCTGCCCAGCTGAAACTCTCCCAGCAGCAATTATTCATAAACATCAAAAGAATGGTGCTAAAGCCAAGAGAGGCCGTGGTAGAAAGGTAATCATTTCTTGTTTGTGTTGATATTACTATCCATCAAAGTTTTAGCAACTTCCATGAATTTGACAGCAATTATTTACTTTCTAGGCATCCATATTAGCTTTTCACTTGCCTCAATGACATGATCCTACAACAGAAAACGCATGCTTATTAAGAAAACATGGGACCTGACAGCTCAAAACGTGGCATGGACTTAAAAGAGTTGTCACCAGATTTCTATTTTATCACTGTTACTAATTTAATGAAGTTCTCTTCAATTTTCTGATCTGCTGTGCAGATATCCTTAAGTTACAGCTGGGGATTACTTATAATAAATTGAGAATATCTCCATACTCAGAAGCAATATTCAAAATAATACCTTATTGGAGGCAGCAATTAGATATATAAATAAGAATACTGCAGCCTTGACGTTTTCAGTGTTCTGAAGAAGATTAACTAATTCTCAAATGTTCTTTTGGCAAAGGTGGACAGTGATAAAGCAGAATTACTAAAAGCTCCAGTAGTCCATAGTCCAAAGATAGAAGGAAATAGCCTACAAGATGATGCACACTGCCATCTGACAAACAATCCCAAGACAATCCAACATGCATATCAATATGGAGGAATTCCCAACAGCCGACAAGAGATTAATGGAATCCCTGAATTTTTCAATCGCAAGTGAGTAAATGGAATTGGAATGTATTTCATGTGGACACAAGGTTCTGTTGAGATTCTGCTGACAGTGACTGTACCTCAAAAAGTGAAAGAAAATAGAAGGAATTGGGTTTTACATGAAGATCCCTTCATAATTGTGCCAATGATGGGGACCTGTGCTAACCTGGGGTGCATTTAGAATGCTGCTCTGACAGAAGGCTGGATAATCAGTGGCGTATTTAGTTGGCTTTAGAGAGAGGAACAAAATCCTCGGCTGACAACATTTTTAGCGATTCTTTTGTAAGGATAGTACATTGAAATAATTTTTAAACAATGCTTTCAATCTTCAGGCATCCAGGCCTCAATCCTGAACAACATTCCCAGGTGAAGCCTGTATTATCAATCTTATGCTGGGTCTCTCTGAAGCTCACTGATGTAGGAAATCCCAAAATAAGGGTTTCTGTCCCCGGTCTGCCTTTGCCCGCTTATACTCCGACTTCGGGCAAGTGGAAACTCACTTGCAAGGCCAGGATCCAGTGCATCAATGTGCCAGCCTAAATTGTGGCTCTTCTAGTGCACTCCTAGTGGAGGTATGTCAGTAGACTGGCAGAACCATCTTAGAGAGAATCGCGGCCTTTGACTCTTTAGATGTTCTAATATTATTAAATAAGCTTATACAATAGCTCAAAAAAGGTAATGGAAAAGTCAATGCATCAATATGGATTCATTTTATTGACTGTTGTCTTTTTATTTTTAGATCAAATTTCTCTGTCAATGTGAGAACCCAATCTTCTCATGGACTTATATTTTACGTGGCAAATAAAAAGGAAGACCAATTCATGGCACTTTTCATTGCCCGTGGTCACTTCATTTACTCATTCAGCAATGGTTGGGAAAAATTGAAGATAAAAAGCTCAGAGAAATATAATGATGGTCTCTGGCATAATGTAAGTCAGACAGAAATCTTCTAATGAGAATGCTTTCTAATTCTTTCTGCTTTGAAAGGGCATGTTATTAGTGTATAGTAATGTGCAATTTGTTGCGATGTATAAACAAAAAAAGCTTTTTTGTCAAGAAAATGCACTTTATTACTGTTGCAATCAGTGTGTCAGCATTTTTACTTCACTTATCAGTATTGAGTGTATCCTTATACTCTTGCAGTGGGGGAATTTTCCCAGTCCATGAAGATGGATTGGATGCATATTGTACCCGGGCAGTAACCCTCTTTTTCCCTTTTTGTAAAAAAGTATTTTGTCCTAAAGCTATATTTCA
This sequence comes from Mustelus asterias, assembly GCF_964213995.1. NCBI lineage: Eukaryota > Metazoa > Chordata > Chondrichthyes > Carcharhiniformes > Triakidae > Mustelus > Mustelus asterias. The sequence goes on from NC_135805.1 coordinate 67,990,356, forward strand.
CCCCAATTTCTGCTCATGTCTCAAAATATGTAAAGAACTAACAGAGTGAGTACTTGTCTTTAAGTCAAAATATGTGTATGTGTGTGTCCATGGATAATGCTAGTTTTTTACTGCCTTCATTTACCCTTGCATAAGTACCATAAAAAGGGGTAATATCACTAAAAAGATTATCTGATCATAATCACATTGCTGTTTGTGGAAGCTTGCTGTGTGCAAATTGTCCACCATGTTTCCTACATTACAACAGTGACAACACTTCAAAAGTACTTCACTGGTTATAAAACATTTTGGTACATCATGAGCTCATGAAGGCACAATATAAATGCAAGTCTTTCTTTTCTTCTTTTTAAGTAGAGCAATATAATACACAGATATTATCCCAGCCCAATAAAGAGCTTATCCCTGTTCCTAATTGCAGCAATAACTTGCTACTGGGAATCAAAGATTCACGGTCAAAATACCAAAGGCAGCGGTCCTATACAGATCATCCAGGTCTCATTGGGTCTCTTAGAGTCATGATATTAACATTTACCCTGTTGAGTTCTGAGGGGAATTTATAACTATTTAATTTTCATAAAGTAATTTAAAACCATTCATGTAGTAATTTTCATTATGATTGTGCGTTATTAATTCAATGTCTTTTGTCAAATAGATTAGCGGTCATTGGCTCCCCCATCTAAATTATTATCATATATATAATACTCATTTAATGAAAGTGCTGCATGTAAAGAATGCTTTAATGATGTGTTTAAGAAAACAGATTATATTTGCAGATATCATTGGATTGGGTGTGCCTGGTTCTCATTGCAGATTCCTTGGCAGGAACACTGAGAGAATAGGAGCCCTGGGAAAGTAGAGCATGGAGAAAGCTCTAGGGGAACAGGAGCACTGGAGAAACACAGTTCAGGCATAGTAGGAGCCTAGAAACAAATGCCTCCAGATTCACAGAAATGTGGTTGACTCTTAAATGCCCTCAGGGATAGGCAATAAATGCTAACATAAATGTTAACAATAAATGCTAACAGCGAGGCCCACATCCCATGAATGAATAAAAAAAGCCTATGTCCTGTTGCAGTTGATTAGTGTCATCCTCAGCAATTGTCATTCCTTGTATCAAAAGCAAAACTGCTGTCTACTATCCTACAGTCTGAAAAATAATCATTTACTATGACTTGCTGTTTTCCATCCTGAAGTCACTTTAAAACAAAATCCAATTTGACACTGACCCTCCTATTCTGAACCCTCAATTTTGGTGAAATTCAAATAATTATCCTTTTTGTATTTTGATCATATAGAGGCTCCTCACAGTTCACCACCAATCCTCACCAGACACCAGGTTAACATTAGTCTAGGCTCCCACCTCTAATTTTCCCTTCATTCCCATCTGCTGCTCAACATTTCTTGGTTGAAGCAACCTTGTGATTGACATGTATTTCAAACCAACTACCCTCTGTCTGGCTATATGACACTGCATTATAATTTGTATCCACAACATCCACTAGAAAGGGCCACAGATTAGATTGTATCTGGTTTTGCCAGGTCATGGTGTTTCTTCAATATTTCTTGGGTGGCTTGTTGGTCAGTGGACCCTCAGACAAAAAAGGCCATTGACAGAGAAGGGTTCGAACTCTATTGCTATGTCAAAAAAGCTCTGTAGTTGCTGCTCTCGGAAGGATCTGGTGTATGACTGTATATTTGTTAAAGGGGTTAAATGGGTTCCACTAAGGGCCAAGCCAATTATTGTGGCCTGGATTCCTGAAGAAAAAAAATATTCTTTTGACTGGACCCCCTGAGAAAGGAAGCCGAATGGGAGTAGTTTGAAATTTTTTCCATGGAATTCCAGAACCTCCTTCCAACTGCCTGCTTTTATCTCCATATGTGACCAGTCATGCACTCAAATGAAGAAACCTTCCAACACTGTGACTTTCAGCAGAGATAATGGTAGAGATCACGGACAGGTGCATCCTGACAGTTATAGTGGGATGCACATCCTGTAACTTTTCAACCTCAACATAACATGTAAAAAGAATTGAACAAAAAGAAACAGAGAAGAAACTTCAAATTTCAAGAAATATTTTTAATGTGCTATGTTTAACTCAATTCAAATCTTGTTTTTTGTTTTGTTCAGGTCATCTTTACACATGAAAATAATAAAGGTCGTTTAATAATAGATGGTGTCCACACTTTGGAGAATAGTCTTCGCAGTCCTGTTTATCCATGGCATGTAAATGAACCATTTTATGTCGGTGGTGTGCCATTGGGAAAAGCTGCCAAAAACATTCAGGTAATTTACTCTAGCACTGCACCATCATATATAGTGGCAATGAATGGGTTGTGGCGTTGGATTCATGGTTCTCGAGTACATTCTGTCTTTGCTACAGGCCAATCTGGAAGACCATCAGCCATGTGTGTGCTTTGAAATCAAAACCTCTTTTGATAATATAGCAGATTATCAACAATTCAGTATTATAAACAAAAAACAACTTCCACTTTGCAATGAACAGAAAATGAACCGCAGCCCATCATACACCTAAGAACATAAGAACATAAGAAATAGGAGCAGGAGTAGGCCATCTAGCCCCTCGAGCCTGCCCCGCCATTCAATAAGATCATGGCTGATCTGACGTGGATCAGTACCACTTACCCGCCTGATCCCCATAACCCTTAATTCCCTTACCGATCAGGAATCCATCCATCCGCGCTTTAAACATATTCAGCGAGGTAGCCTCCACCACCTCAGTGGGCAGAGAATTCCAGAGATTCACCACCCTCTGGGAGAAGAAGTTCCTCCTCAACTCTGTCTTAAACCGACCCCCCTTTACTTTGAGGCTGTGTCCTCTAGTTTTAACTTCCTTACTAAGTGGAAAGAATCTCTCCGCCTCCACCCTATCCAGCCCCCGCATTATCTTATAAGTCTCCATAAGATCCCCCCTCATCCTTCTAAACTCCAACGAGTACAAACCCAATCTCCTCAGCCTCTCCTCATAATCCAAACCCCTCATCTCCGGTATCAACCTGGTGAACCTTCTCTGCACTCCCTCCAATGCCAATACATCCTTCCTCATATAAGGGGACCAATACTGCACACAGTATTCCAGCTGCGGCCTCACCAATGCCCTGTACAGGTGCATCAAGACATCCCTGCTTTTATATTCTATCCCCCTCGCAATATAGGCCAACATCCCATTTGCCTTCTTGATCACCTGTTGTACCTGCAGACTGGGCTTTTGCGTCTCATGCACAAGGACCCCCAGGTCCCTTTGCACGGTAGCATGTTTTAATTTGTTTCCATTGAGATAGTAATCCCATTTGTTATTATTTCCTCCAAAGTGTATAACCTCGCATTTCTCAACGTTATACTCCATTTGCCATATCCTCGCCCACTCACTCAGCCTGTCCAAATCTCTCTGCAGATCTTCTCCGTCCTCCACACGATTCACTTTTCCACTTATCTTTGTGTCGTCTGCAAACTTCGTTACCCTACACTCCGTCCCCTCCTCCAGATCATCTATATAAATGGTAAACACCTGTTTGGTCATTATACATTCTTATACATTATACATAGACTGGCCATTATACATTCATCTGATTTTTTTTTCATTCCATTGTCTTCAAAATTTTCAAAGCTTCATCAACATTGCTGAGACCAATTTTCTGAGAGCTTTTTTGTCTTTGAAAGGACAAGGTCACCATTGAATTTCCTCTTTAATTCATTTTATTCTGGTGTGTCCATTGCTCAAGCTGCTCCCCCCTCGCCCTGTAGTTAAGAAATCATCTTCATTGTCCAATATAAAGGTGGGAGGTGTGTGAGAAATGGGGTTTACTAACTGACTTCAGAATTACTGAAACCTGATGGAAAATGTCTTTGGGAAACTAAGGCTTACCAAAATGTTAAAGCACAGAAAATGGCCATTTGTCCCATCTGGTATTTTCCTTGCATATGGGGCATCTCATTCTATGCTTATCCTCCACACTTTTTGTGCATTTCAAAACAGTTCACTTCAAGCAAATATTAACAAACTCTGATTCAACAGTTTAGAGCACGGAGTTTCACATCCTGACCACTATCTGTTATTGAATGTTATCAACTGTTGCCAGATCATTGACTAATATAAAACCAACAAAACATATGAAATAGGAAGTAGACCACTCAGCTCTTTAAGCCTGTTTTGCCATTCAATAAGATCATGACTAAGGGTGGCATATTGGACTAGTAATCCAGAGACCCAGGACAAAGCTCTGGGGACCTAAATTCAAATTCTGCCACTACCTATGGTGAAATTTGAATTCAATAAAAATCTGGAATTAAAGGTTTAATAATGATCATGGGACCATTGTTGTTTGTTGCAAAAGCCCATTTGGTTCTTTTAGGGATCTGCCTTCCTTACCTGGTTTGGCCTACATGTGATCTCCAGATCCACAGCAATATTGTTCAATTTTAACTGCCTCCTCAAAAGCAATTACGGATGGACAATAAATGCTGGCCCAGCCAGCGACACTCATGCCCCATGAATGAATTTAAAAATATCTGGCTGTAACTATCTGCCTACCTCCAATAATCTTTCACCCTCTTTTTCATCAAGAATCTATCTAGCTCTGCCCTGTAAACATGCATAGAATCATAGAATCTTACAGAGCAGAAGGAGGCCATTCTGCCCATCGAGTCTGCACCTATCACAATCCCACCCAGGCCCTATCCCCATAACCCCATGCATTTGCCCTAGCTAGTCCCCTGACACTAAGGGGCAATTTAGCATGGCCAATCCACCTAACCTGCACATCTGTGGACTGTGGGAGGAAATTGGAGCACCCGGAGAAAACCCACGCAGACACGGAGAGAATTTGCAAATTCCACACAGACAGTGACCCAAGCCAGCAATTGAATCCTGGCACTGTGAGGCAGCAGTGCTAACCACTGTGCCACAGTGACGCCCCAAAGACTCTGCTTCCACTGCCTTTTGAGGAAGAGTGTTTCAAAGACTCACTACACTCAGAGAAAAAGATTCTTCTCATCTCCATCTTAAATGGGTGAGCCCATATTTTAAATGGTGACCCTTAGTTCTAGATTCTCCATCAAGAGGGAACATCCTCTCCACATCCACCCTGTCAGGATCTTGTATGTTTCTATCAAGTTGCCTCTCACTCTTCTAAACTCCAGCAGATACAAGCCCAGCCTGTCCAATCCTTCCTCATAACATAGCTGCCCATTCCTGATAGTGTAGTAAACCTTCTCTGAACTGTTCCTAATGCAAATATATCCTTCCTTAAATATGGAGACCAATATTCTGCACAGTATTCCAGATGTGTTTTCACCAGTGACCTGTACAACTGAAGTATAACCTCCCTACTTTTATATAAAATTCCCCCTAGCAATAAACAATAACATTCCATCAGAATCATAGAATCCCTACAGTGCAGAAGAGGCCTTTCAGCCCATCGAGTCTGTACCAACCCTCTGAGAACTCTACCCAGGTCCCCGTAACTCCGCACGCTGATCATGGCTAGTCCACCGAACCTGCATTTCTTGGATACAAAGGGGCAATTTAGCTTGGCCAGTCCACCTAATCTGCATATCAGCTTTCCTAATTACTTGCTGTACCTGCATACTAGCCTTTTATGGTTCATGCACTGGGACACCAAGATCCCTCTGCACCTCAGAGCTCTGCAATCTCTCACCATTTAGATAATAAGTTTATTTGTATTCTTCCTGCTAAAATGGACAATTTCACATTTGCCCACATTATACTCCATTTGCCAGATCTTTTCCTATTCACTTAACCTATCTATGCACCATAATCTCCTTATGACCTCTTCACAACTTACTACCCTACCTAATTTTGTATCATCTGTAAATTTAGACACCATAGCTTCAATCCCTTCATGCAAGTCATTTATATAAATTGTAAAAGTTGAGGGTCCAGAAATGACCAGTTGTCACAACCTGAAAAGACCCATTTATGACTACCCTCTGGTTCATGTTAACTGCCAATCTTCCATCCATGCCAATGTGTTACCCCCTACACAGTAAGTTTTTATTTTCTGCAATAAACTTTGATGTCTCTGGCACTGTCACAGCCTGGGAATTGAAGGGATATCTAGCTAACTAGGAGAAGACCTCAAAAGTGTAATGTCCACCATGATTCTTCTTATAGCCCATCTGTCTAACTGGGAATTGGCAGAAATTGGTGAACTTGCAAATTAGTATGAATTTATTAAAGTAAAGTTTATTCGTCACAAGTAAGGCTTACATTACATTGCAATGAAGTTACTGTGAAATTCCCCTAGTCGCCACATTCCGGTGCCTGTTCAGGTAAATGCACCTAACCAGCACATCTTTCAGACTGCAGGAGGAAACCGGAACACCCGGTGGAAAGCCACACAGTCACGGGTAGAACGTGTAAACTCCACAAGACAGTGACCCAAGCCAGGAATCAAATGCAGGTCCCTGGTGCTGTGAGGCAGCAGTGCTAACCACTGTGCAACACTATGACTTTGGACTAATACTGGCCTTTGGAGCCACCACCATCTCTGATATTTTCTGCCGTCTATTGCTAATCTCTTAAGGGAATGTAATTTGTTACAAATGTGAGGTTTCATAAGATTGATATCTTTGGGGCTGTGCCTTTGATAGGCATGAAGTAGCACCTAAGCAGTTATCCTCTTTGTGGCTTGTGTACCAGTCTACTCCTGTGCTCTGAGCGATGCTTGACCCCAACTGACCCAGCTTGACATGAACCACCCAAGGCACGAACCGCTAAACCCAAAGTCCAGCAAGATCTGAAAGTAGGCACTGCCTTAGTTCTGATGTTGTGGTTTTGGGACACTGTACCTGTACTTTAAATTATCTATTCAGTTTCAAATAGAATGAAGTTGGGAGTCTAAAGGATTGCTAATGTGCATTTCTACCTGGATACAAGGCTCATGTGATTCATGTTGCATGGAGTTGGACTTAGAGAGGGGAAGTATCGATTGGAAGCCATTGTAGGATTGGCTTATCGGTTATCCGGAAAATGACTTGCAGCCTATATAATGGAAAAAGCTTCACCGAGCAGCTCCTGCACCATACTCGGTGAATGCTGCACTACAGTGTAACAAAATGCAATATATTGATTTGAACATCTGGTGATAATGCAAATAATTGCATATTCTCTTTTCTCAGATCAAATCGGTCCAAAGTTTTAACGGTTGTCTTCAGAACTTCCAGCTAAATCGACAGGGGCTTTCACCAGCTGCCCAGACGTTTGGTGTTACTCCTTGTTTTGAAGGTCGAACTGAACCTGGAACATACTTTTCCCCAGGAGGAGGATATGTGATTCTGGGTAAATCAAACAGACATCTTGTACCATTCCTCATTTTATAGGGATAAATCGAAAGCATAATGTAGTCATTTCGAAGTCAACTGAAAATGGTGACTGGGGTTTTCCACTCCTGTTTTCTTTCTTTGTGGACTTGACAACGGGAGTGGAAAATCTCATGAGAGGCTCAAATTGCGGTTCATGCTGATATAAAAGTGTTGATGTATTTGTCTCTGCCTCCATAATGGAACTTCCAATGTGCAATATCAGGAACATCATTTTCATACATTAACTTCTCATTATCAGGCCTCTAAGCCTGAATCACCCCCGCCACCGCCCCCCTCCCCGGCATAAGAAAGTCCATTCATGTTGGAGTAAGGGCAGAAAAATATGAATCATGACTGCTCTCCCAAGGCATGCATTTGGCGAACAGACCTCCCACAAGAGTTCAGGCGAGCTTAGAGGGACATGCCCTGGCACTATGCAGGCAGTGCAGGGGTCATTGGCCTGTTCAGTGCGGAGGGGATTGCAAGGAGGGGTGTTGTGTGTGGTGGTGGGGGGTTCCTGGTTAGCCTTTGTCCACTGGGGCGGCCTTTAAAAATGAGTCTGCCTGGCCTGTGTGACATCATGGGGCCTGCCCCTTGCCATTTTTGTTTCCTAAGTCTGGGGCGATACAAAAGAGAAAGCCGCCTCAAGGCTGTTTTTCCCAACAGCTATCAGACTTTGCCAATATTTGGGAAAATTCTGCCTGGTTTCTTTGGGAGATTATAAAATGAATGTTATTCACAGGGTGTGTCTTTAATCAGTAAAACAAAAGTGGTTTAAAAAACCCCAGGCAAAATTGTTACATCTCAGAACTGATGGACACAAGGCTTACCTCATCATTTAAGGGGAGGCGATGGTGTAATGGTATTATCGCTAGACTATTAATCCAGAAACTCAACTAATTTTCTAGGGAGAGGACCCGGGTTCGAAACCCACCACGACAGATGGTGGAACTTGAATTCAATAAAAAATTGAGAATCTACTGATGATCATGAAACCATTGTCGATTGTCTGAAAAACCCATCTGGTTCATTAATGTCCTTTAGGGAAGGAAATCTGCCTTCCTTACCTGGTCTAGCCTACATGTGAGGCCAGAGTCAAAGCAATGTGGTTGACTCTCAACTGCTCTTAAAGGGCAACTAGGGATGGGCAATAAATGCTGGCCAGCCAGCGACGCCCATGTCACATGAAAGAATAAAAAAAATCTGGAAGCTTGATAAAAGATAAATTAAACATAATGCCAAATTGCTATTTCAGCATAAGTGATATATAATTTGTTATTGTGTAATAATCAGAATTTTTGTACTTGATTTTCAGATGATTCATTCAATTTAGGATTACAATTTGAACTTGTGTTTGAAGTTCGTGCTAGAAATCATTCAGGAATACTGCTGCATATTCATAGTTACAATCAGAAATACCTGAATCTCTTCATGGAAAATGGAAAGGTAAGGAAGTAAAAAGCGAATCTGGGCAAATGTTCCTCTCGCTGTGCAGATTGGATCATCTAGGCTAGGTGTAGAGCAGAGGTGAGGGTTGAGCAGCAAAAGTTGTGTCATAGTAATGGAACCAGCCTGGTTTCCAGCCCATTAATTTAACAAAGAACAAAGAACAATACAGCACAGGAACAGGCCCTTCGGCCCCCCAAGCCCGCGCCGCTCCCCGGTCCAGGATTGAATCCTGAATCCAGGATCCCCGCCCAATTTTCCAGCCTATCTACATACCAATATCCTATCCACCGAGCTGTCCCTCACAGCTACGATGCTTTGTTCATTACAACCTATTAACTTACCCCCACCCCCCCATTCCAGACCATGTGATCTCCAGGGAGAGGCGAAAACCCAGAGTGAAAAACCCCAGGGCCAATATGGGGAAAAAAAATTTGGGAAATTCCTCTCCGACCCCCTGAGGCGATCGAAACGAGTCCAGGAGATCACAATGGCCCCGATCGGAAAATGCTTCCCAACCCTAGTCATTTCCACTTCCACGAACACCATATGAATTCCCTGCCCCCGAGACAGGTTCCCAACTATCCGCAGTCTCACTCTGTACTGGCACCAGCAAGATGATCATAGAATGAAGCCTTGAAACGAGAAACCAGGAACAATTAGCCCGCGCCGCTCCCTGGTCCAAACTAGACCACTCTTTTGTATCCCTCCATTCCCACTCCGTTCATATAGCTGTCTAGATAAGTCTTAAACGTTCCCAGTGTGTCCGCCTCCACCACCTTGCCCGGCAACACATTCCAGGCCCCCACGACCCTCTGTGTAAAATATGTCCTTCTGATATCTGTGTTAAACCTCCCCCCCTTCACCTTGAACCTATGACCCCTCGTGAACGTCACCACCGACCCGGGGAAAAGCTTCCCACCGTTCACCCTATCTATGCCTTTCATAATTTTATACACCTCTATTAAGTCTCCCCTCATCCTCCGTCTTTCCAAGGAGAACAACCCCAGTTTCCCCAATCTCTCCTCATAACCAAGCCCCTCCATACCAGGCAACATCCTGGTAAACCTCCTCTGTACTCTCTCCAAAGCCTCCACGTCCTTCTGGTAGTGTGGCGACCAGAACTGGACGCAGTACAGTGACGCTTCCCTGTTTCTGGCAAGTTTTCGCTCTAAATTTTATTTCATTGCAGGTTAAATTAAAAGTCAGTAATGGAACTGCGGAGTTTGAAACATCAGTCACGCCAAAGCAAAGCCTGTGCGATGGTCGATGGCACAGAATAGCAGGTAATGGTCATTTTAATTAAGTCACTAATATCCATTTACGAATTTTCTACTGAACTCTTAACTTAAGAACATTATACATTCAAGAAGCTATTAGGTTATAGCTGCAATGATCAGAATTAGGGCAGAGTTATTTCTGCTCTCATTGGCAATGATTAAATTTGAGTTCATTCATTTAGTACCTACTCAGTTTCCATTTTTATGATGTCCAATCATTTAAGATTTATTGAATAACAATGCTGATATTGACACTTTCTTGTTTAGCTTGTGCTCATCAAGGTAAAGGCCATTGATTCTGTGAAATGGGGCACTTGCTATTTCAGACACCCGGTGTTAAGGTTAAGCATTAGAACACAATTAACAGTCAAATAAAGATTTTTGTATATTCTGGCTAATAATATACTTGAGTCTGAACCTCATCGGAGCATACCCCAATGGAGGAATTTCCATGCTTTTTGTCTTCGTTGGCTTCGAGAGTTGTACATAATTTGTGACTCTTCACTTTAGAGAAAATATTGGAGTGTGAAGTTGTGGAATGATTTGCAGATTTATTCACAGGTTGACTGATCTACTTCCATGGCTGACCTACATGAGTGTAAACTATTGATCCAATAGGGACAAACATAGAGCTTGATTCAGTGTTCTCACTAACTTACATCTAACTCAAGTTGCTGTCAGTATCAGACATTGATAATCTGATTTAGGATTTATCAAGGAGGCAACTGTACCAAAACAGCTCTTTTCAAACTTTAAGGCTCACAAAATTCAAACGAGACAAATAATAAAGGAGGAAATGCAAGTAAAGATGGGATTAAATTAGATGGACTTGATGGGTGAAGGCTGAGGCACCATAAATGGCCACATTTTGGGCGCTCCTTTCCTAATGCAGTATATTTCTACTTTTCTCTGAGTGACATTGTCAATTGGTGCCACATTAAGGGTAGTTGTGGGCCCATGCAATACTGGAAACTGGGTTGAAGCCAAAGCTCATTTTACATAGTACCCTTACAACAGGTAACAAAAGACTTGAATCAGTTCTAATCCAGGTCCCAGTTTTCAAAAGCCAATATTAAAACTACTTTGTCACCCAACCCATTTTCTTATATATTTAACTAATGACATTGTGCCTTCCGTTCCTATTATTTTCTTTTAGTGACTTTATTTTTCTGCTCATTTAGTTATCCGAGATTCAAATGTTGTGCAGCTGGATGTGGACTCTGAGGTAAACTATGTTGTGGGACCAATAAGTTCACACTCTTTAAATACTAAGGAGCCAGTATTTGTTGGAGGAGTGCCAGGTAAACACAATTTTTGAATCTTTTCTTTGTACAAATGGAGGGATATTGCCAAGGGATCATTTTGATCTGGAATTATTTTAGTAAAACTATTGTATTGGGCAGAAGTTTCCCAGTCCTGAGTAAACAAGATTGGAGGTAGAGGGACTGGGGGTCAGGAAAATCAGGGTGAGCTGTGCGGAGACAATTCCCCAGACATTCCTACCACTGGGGATGTTTCCCGGGACAGGGTGGGATGCGGATCGGTTGTTCACTCCACAGAGGCAGGTGGACAGCCAATTTAAATACATAAGGCCTGCCCTTGTCAAAGGTGTTTGCAGATATGCACTTCAGATTTGGTTCTGTTGCCCAACACTTAGGCACAGAGGTGAGGCAGGTAAAGTAATGTTAAATTGACTCAGTATTTAATTCCCTTAAAAGGATGAATGTGAACCCAAATTGGTTTCATTAAAATTCTACTTTAGGAGCAAAAGTAAGAACTCTATTAGCATTAACAAAGCAATATATTACGACTATCCTGTTTCATGTTTACAAAAGCCAGAATTGCTAACTCAAATTAGTTAGATTGCATTGGGGGCTAAGGTAGGAAGCCAGTCAGGCTGTTCCAAATTGAATCTGTGCTTGTCCAATAACTGCATGATCTCACAAACTGCAGAATGCAGCCTTTCTGCTGCAGTTCAGTAGAAATTTCGAAACACAAGTAGGCCATTCAGCTCCTCAAGCCTTCTCCACCATCGAATAAGATCATGGCTGATCTGTACCCGAACACGATCTGTCTCTGGAATACTTAATACCCTTCCCCCACAAAGTAATTAAAGACAGTATTAAAATCAAAGAAAGCTTGAGCTTTTACTGCTTATGAGACTATTAAGAGATATACTCATTGAGGTATATATGGTGGAAAATGGTATAAAAAATGTAAGCATATAAAATTGCTACAGTAGAATAGGGGCAGTGAATAAGCATGGGTTGGAACTGCCAAAAAAACAATTTTAAGAGGGTTAAGATACTTTTTATGCAAAGAATAATCAACACTTAATAACACTTAACACTTAATAACTGTGGGTATTGGAAGTTAAATTCTAGCATATACTGAATGATAACTTGATCCTTTTTTCATGAATGAACTGAGACAGTCAAATAGTCACCGACATCAGTACCTACTTAGTCGTGCTGTGAAGCGATTTTTGAAAGAGACTTTTATTTATTTGTTTATGGGATGTAGGCCATGTCAGAAAGATTGCACTAATTACCCAATACCTGGTTTCTCTGAACAGATAGTGATGGGCTACATTCAACTGCTGCAGTCCTTGTGGTGATAAAACAGAGCGAGGGAAATTTGAATTGACAGTGTGGTCACCATGTTTCAGTCAGTTTGATAAGCATTTTGTAATTATTAACTACAATTAGTGCAACTTGCAGAATAATTTTCTGTTTTGTTTTCATAGAGTTACTATTCAGCCCAAGGTTGACCATGTACCAGTCATTCACTGGCTGCATGAGAAACTTCAACATCAATGAAACTCCTGTCATTTTCACCAAAGCGGCACTGGTCAGTGGAGGAGTCAGTATCAACTCATGCCCAGCAGTCTAGTGCTTGCAAACACTGCTTCTGCAATACATACCCAACAGCCTGAAGGAAAACGGAAGCAATTTCACATTTTCATACTTGGGGGTGCAGTAATTTATCTCAATTGAATCATCTGTGGGCCATTAATTGTTTGCCACTTTCTTCATCACATTGTTTTCCTGTTTGTCCATGTACTTATTTTACTTCATGTTTTCTTTCAACGTGTTAATTCTAATTAGAACCAACAAAGTTTAAATTTTGGTTTGTTGCTTTAGGCTTGAAAGTGCTAAGAATCCAAATCTGGATCATCAAAGGGCCAAACTGTTAGTTCCAGATCGTGAATTGCTGGTCTTAACGTGCACAGAACAAAGTGGCATCACCATCTCTGGTATTAATTTTAAACAGAGTGTTTAGCTAACCACTCTATTTGAAATGAATGCCAGTGATAACAGGGCTGCTTTGTGATGTGCACATGTAAGACAAGCAATGGCTCAGATCAGACAAGTTTTATTGATCAGAGAGGATCAATTACGTGAACATTAATGTTGCTCAAAAAGAACAAAATGAAAATCATATCTCTTTGGACCTACAAGACCTCACATTCCATCACCTGGGTAACATGGTGCATTTTCCAATTTCCTGCCCAACATGTGCCTCTGTTGCATGACTTACAGGCAACTGTCTAGCTAAATGATTCAAGTTAGTGATTTGGAATGGTCTCCTTGGCTACAAGCAGCAGGGAGTCCCACACTATCCAATTTCCAGCAGTGGGCCTCAACGGACCTTTGAGTCTAATTAAATTCAAATCACTCCATAAGGGGAAAGACTTTTTCAGAATATATTTCCCATAGAGTTTTAAATAGTGACTTGATTGCTGAATGAAAAGATGATTTGAATACCCTCCAAATCTGATCTTATATAACTGCAATGTCAGTTTCAGTTCATCTACCTATACCTTTATTATATTCTGATATCTTGTATCATAGTTATGGCATAAATTCTCAGAACCTATCCAGTATAAAGACCGCAGAAGTTACCCATAACTTTTGAAATTATCGTATTTAAAACTATACTAAATCAATGTTCACAGGATATTGGAGTTACAACTACCTGTTAATATCTTTTCCTTTTACTCTACAGTTTGTACCTCAAAGCTGCATTCTGTGGTGCAAATGAAAACTGGATTAAATGGATAGCTCTTTGAATGTTAATAATAGTCTCCTTTACAGGAGAAAGATACATTGATTGATTGATCTGCAAATTAAGATTCAAAGGATTTGTTCTGGTCATGAATCAGTCACAGAATTAACAGGCTTTTGGAACCCAAATGCTATATTAACATCTGCCCATTAGCATTCAATGCATGCATTGTGTGGTCAGAGATTTTCTTACTTTGTCATAGTTAACATTCACTTGTGATTTTGGATATCAGGAAGAGAGGGATTTCAAACACATTTTACCCACCGCTGTTGTCATTTCAACCCAGTCACCAGTTAACAGGAAGTGGAGTGCTGCAGGGTCCTCTTGTGGTAGTGCTGCAGCATGACACTGTCACAATTTCTTAATTTTCCAGCAGTGCATTTGAGATTAAAATATATTTGTCAGTTGCAGCCATCCAAAAACATAACAGTGAAATCAGTAAAGTAGTCAAAATTTCCAAAATTATATTCACCTCATTATTTCCATTTACATGTCTTTGGTGATTTTTCCACTGCACCCAGTCATCACGCTGAGAATGCATGCATGCACTGAACATAGTCGCCTGTACAACTGGATAGAGATTTTATGGGCAATTGGAGCAAAATCCTGATGGAGACAGCACAAATGGTGATATTCACCATTGCCCCAGTTACAGCTGGAGTTTAGAAGAAACCCTATGGAAATTTCAGGTGTCTGGTCTATACTGACAGCAGTGACAACTTTCTTATTAAATAGACAGGATAGATTGCACAGCCTGGCCATATGCTTTAATGAAATGTTTGATATAGTCCTCTATATAAAACCTAATTGTCACAGGCTTCCTTTAATATACCAATATCTTTATTTGAATATAGAAATATCATTAATACTTGCAACTGTACAATTTAGCACAGGGAATTTATTTTAAAAGAGAGCTGCAAATCCATTAGTTGACCCTTCAATTGCTGTATGAACAACAATCTCTAAACTTTGAGTTACAGTGAATATTTGCTCAATTCTGGATGTGCTGCATATTATTTTAAACTCATGAGTGATCAGTATATAACTATATGTCATGATGGATATGGATTAAGTATAGCCAAATAATTAAACCATAGCAATTCATTACCTTACTCTGATAGATTTTGTGCTTTTAGGGTACAATTATAAAGAACTAAAATAAGAAATCAATAAATCCAAGAAATAATAGCCTTCATACTCCCAGCTCACCAACCTGTCTCATCATTAGCACTGTTAATATTCTAATCTCATATCTTAAGTAGCACTACACACGGTTCAAGTGTAGGCAATCTGTAACCAAATCACAAATTGGCTTGTAAGAATGTCTGTGTTTTGCCCTTTCAATAGCCATGTAACTAAAGTGAGCCTGTCATTAACATACTGTATTCACTGGGGAGGTAACTGTCAGAATGAGAGCAACCAGAGACTAGTCCTGTTGCAATAGGAAGTCTGGCACACAAGCGGAAAAAAGACAATGCAAATATGCTGAGAGTGGCATGGAGACCCAAATGTGAGGAAAAGAACACATATATACTTCAAGCCCTGATGATGGCACCGATGTTAGATTACAACAATGAGATTCTCTAGAACAGTCAATCAATTTTATCTCACTGTTCAAAAGCAACCCTGATGTGGAGATGCCGGCGTTGGACTGGGGTAAACACAGTAAGAGTTTTAACAACACCAGGTTAAAGTCCAACAGGTTTATTTGGTAGCAAAAAGCAACCCATCAACTGAGTATTACTGCCCCTTCTTCCCTCACCTTTTGCATGTAACTGTTAAGATGTACACATCGATATCCGGCCAGCTTTTCTCTGTGCTTAGTGAAAACTGTATTTGGGCACTTGGTAAATATACATACATAGATCTACAGTAATGCTTTGAAATGTTGTCTCAATGTAGTTACTTCCAACACTGATCTAATAAATTGCAGAACTTAATTTTCAAATCGATTATTGTGAATTTTGAATTTATAAAAATTGTGCAACAAAGGAATTGCAAGTATTTCTGAATTATTCTCTGGAAAATAAAGATTCGTCTGTTAAATTGTGAGTTCATTAATGTCCTTTAGGGGACAAAATCTGTCATCCTTACCTGGTCTGACCTACATGCAACTCCAAACCTACAGCAATGTGGCTGCCTTTTAAATGCCCGCAGGGATGAGCAATAAGTGCTGGCCCAACCAGCGATGCCCACATCCCATGAACGAGTAAAACAAAAACTCAAAGACCACTATCAACTTCCCATTCTGTCGCAATGACCTCTTTCCCATCCATTACTCGACTGGGTGGGCCTCATAAATGTTACTCCAGTGTCATGTGATCAAAGCTGAGTTTTAGGAGCTCCATCCCTATTACTACAGATCCCATCAGAACCATCAATTGTCAGCCAATCCGAGAATCAGACTTTGGAACTAGTTGCAAATCATGAAGCAGTCAAAGTACTTAAACTGTTCCAGTGTCCAAGTTCACCTTGCAACAACCTCCTGGGTATTTGACTACAAGAAAGCTTGCAGCCTGCAGGGAATCCCTGCAAGACATTCACTTCAACTTTAGATCATCAAATTCATTCAAAAAACCACAGGTCTGTGAGGTGACAGACAAGAAATCATAAATCAGAAACTGAACTAACTGCAATCTGTAAAAGTGCACAATCTTCATCTGTATCCAGTGTGTGTGCGTGTGTGTGTGTGTGTGTGCACATAAGACCAAGTGTGTGATGTTGAGTTTATTTCAGTTAAGTGTGGGAGAATAAATAACTTAATTTTAAACTAATGAAAGCTTGCGAATTATTTAATTGGAATGTACATTCCAAGGCTAAAAAAAGACAGACCTCTTCCTTTACAAAACATATGGAAAAAACAAATTCTGTCTGTGACGCAAAGATGAGAATTTTAAAATTGACAGGGAATCATTTTTGTCAATCTCTCCTTAACTCCAACATATCCTGACCTTCTATTCTGCTCCACCTGCTCCACTCTCCTATCCCATCATATAATGCATCGCATTTCGACCCCACTTCAACTTTAAAGAAGTCATACAGGCTTGAAACATTAACTCTGGTTCTCTCTCCACAGATGCTGCCAAACCTGCTGAGCGTATCTAACATTTCACACACATTTTCCAGCATTTTGTTTTATTTGATTTCCAGCATCTGCAGTATTTGGCTGATTTTTGAGGGAGCCAATGTAGATTAGTGAACAAAGGCTAGAAATACCATTGTGCCAAGAACAGTATTTCTGACTCCAACTGACTGAGTTCAACCTTTGCTGCACTGTATTAATCTGCACAAAGGACTTCACTTTTGCAGCTGGGCACAAGGCACACACAGTTCTAGTCAAAGGAATGTGGATAAGTCTTCTGTCCACTTCCTATCAAGAGGACATATCTGAGGGAGTTACCAAGCTACCTACCAACTACACCTCCAATACCTGCAAAGAATAGATCGACAGCTGACAGCTGACAAAGGTTCCATCGAAGGTCTCAGTAAGGCTCAAAACCAGGACCCGTCTCTACAAATTTGGGATGGGGCCTATATCTATGGCGAAATGTGGCTAGTATTCCTCTACCCGTACTTCTGTTGTTGAGGCAGGATTCCCAGAAGTTTGGGGCCAAGATGTGTAAAATGTAGGGTCCATCTGTGCCCTGAGCTTGAAGAAGTCACTAAATCATCTAATAATTGCAGAAATAATAGGAATCTGAAGTGAATTTGTCATCAGACGTTTTACTGACACAAATAGCCTAGCAACCTCAAATGAGGGTCACCAGTTATGAAACAACTTTTCAGAACGCAACGAAGAAATGAAGAGCCTTGGCGTCGGGCACCAACTTCAAGATTTCATCTGCTGAAACTGAATCACAGGTGCTGGTGCGATGAACTCTTAGGAAGCCTGTCCACATTGTAAGCTTGAAGGTCTTCCCATGGTTACATAGACATCAATAGGCACATTAGTAATTGTCAGGCAGTGACTCCCATTGCATCTCCTAAGTTGCCTGTGTAACACAATCATTGTTGTTAATACACATTTCTATTGTCACAAAACATAAACTGGTGTAAAGCTTTCTAAGGTCCTGCTGGTTAACCTTATAATGAACCTTCATATAGCATTAGGAGGAAATTAAGGGGAATGTCAGAATTATTTTCTTCTTACTCCATCCTTTATAATTGGTTACAAAGCTTATGACTAAAGGTGAACATATTTCAGTGTTTTTAGTTTCTCAAATTGTTTTGTTTACTGTTGGAATGCCTTTATGAAAACAAATTCCAAGCACCTTATATTATAACATAAAAATGAACAAGAAAACCATTAAAGATAGGAAGGATTGTTAATCAGAGCTGACAAATTATTTCATCTGAATGTGAGAAAAAAAAAATTTGAGTGAATATTTCAATCACAAAAGGTGACAAAAATAATGAAGTGCCATCAAGGAATTGGTAGAAGAAGCATTAGAAAAAATACTGAGAGGAACAAGGATTTTTGTTTTGGTCAGTGTCTGTTTGATATGTGTAAAATTCTATCGCCATTGGCTGCATTTTTCAGTGTACTGGGGTCTCTGCCTTCCTGGTGAAAATGTAGGGGATGTCCCTGTCCTGCAGGGAATTCATGACTGTTAGTTGGTCGATCCAATCAAATGATCAACTAAATGGCCAGATCATAGAATCCCTACAGTGTAGGAAGACGACATTTGGCCCATCGAGCCTGCACCGACTCTCTGACAGATCATCCCACTCATGCCTTATCCCCGTAACCCTACCTATTTATCCTGCTAATCCCCCTAATCTACACATTTTGGGACACTAAGGGGCAATTTAGCATGGTCAATCACCTAACTTGCACATCTTTGGACTGTGGGAGGAAACCGGAGCACCCGGAGGAAACCCACGCAGACACGGGGAAAATGTGAAACCTCCACACAGACAGTTACCCAAGACTGGAACTGAACATGGGTCTCTGGCGCTGTGAGACAACAGCGCTAACCACTTTGTCACCATGCTGCCCACACGGTGCTTATGGATGCTTTATCATCCTAGGAATGGTGGCCATTCAATTGGCCTATGAATGGGTTGGTCCCTGAGCAATCTGTCAATGTCATTTGGTGGACTATCTCATTGTCAAGATATAGCTTGGCTGGTGGTGAGAAGGTCAGCTACCACTCCCACCCACCTCCCACCCTCTCCCCCCGACCCCCCTCCCCGACCCCATGCCACCTCCCCCCCCCCCCCCCACCACCCCTCAGAACCTTCTCTTTCCTTGCTGCCTCTGCAAACTGCCCTTGAGGTGGACGTGGTGGGGAAGAGACCTTCTTCTGCAGTGGCTTTCATCAATGTTCATCCCTCTGTAACAGCTCTGGACTGCCAGAGACACACAGAAAAATAAACATCAACTGCTGCTGGAGGACCATCAACTCAGTGAAAGATGCTCTTCGATATGCCCGTAACTCATTGGTCTTCAAGTGGAAAGAGGTAAGTTTGAAAACTAGCACAGAAAGGCCATTGACTAAGGCCTTCCCACCAGAATATACTGAGGGACTGGAACCCCGAGAAAACCCTTCAACCAGAGAATGTTTGATGTGAAATGTAAATTTACATTGTAAATATAACCTGAAAGGGCAAGTGTAGTGAGGCATTTCATGCACAGTACTGAAGGAAACTGATGTGTATTGTACTTTATGTAATGTCAAATTTGAACTGTTATATAATGCACTTTTACAAATTTTGTGAGTAAAAGGGAGAAAATGACCCAATATGAAGTGAACACCCCCTTCCCAGAGGAATACATCCCATATAACTAATTCTTAAGAGTTTAAGTGTAGGTGGTAGGGGGACTCCAAAGCATGCACAGTGCTAACTGCAGTTTAAGCAGTTAGAACTTACTACAGTTCCTTCCTGTTACGTGTCTAGCTGGGACTTTCTATCCATCAGAGTATAGGCTGCAGCGTTATCTGGAGGTGCCTGAGAAAAATCCATATTCTTACTGACAAGGCTACCACTCGAGATTCAATTCCAGAGTTGGTCTGTTAACAGTAACAACTTTGCAACACCAGATCTGACAGGTTCAGGGATCCAGTTACCGAGTCCAGCATAGAGTGATCTGGTTCCCAATTTCCATTGCCAGACACATCATTTTGATGCTTCATCTGAAAGAGACTCCACACAAGACTTGAAGTAAAAAGGGGGAGTATTAATTTTAATTATGTGGAAATTATGTGGGGAAAAGGGTGAAAGTCTTCCCTGAAAAATAGAATACAGTTATAACATCAGTTCAGAGCTGCCTGTTAACACAACAGGTTGAAACAAAGGTACCCATTGAAGTATGGCTTCTTCCCTATTTACTACCATTGCATCTAAGGGCGCGAACTCTTTGGACCCCAGGGGCAGTAGAATAGCAATCATTATGTCATATATGCTCTGTGGGCTTCAGCTGAAGCAACAGAAACATATTTATTGTTTTTTTAGCTCTGAATTTTGAGTGTAAGATACATTGGGAAACCAAAATAGGGGATGAGAATTCTATGTAAAACCTGAATAGTTTTACAGATGCTGCATTATGGAGGAAGAAACAACTTCCAGAGCTAAACAGTGAAAGACTTAATGGATATTCTTTACATTAATGAAGGACGGATATCAACAAGTTCAATTTATAGGAAGGATCTTACATTTATACAATGCCTTTCACAACCTCAGGGTGTTGTGCTTTCCCAACAGTTAGGTTGTTTTGAAGATGTATTGCAGGAAAACACGGTAGTCAAATTGCACACAGCAAGGTTTCACAGACAGCAACAAGATAATGAACAGATAATCGATCTTAGTCATGTTGGTTGAAGGACAAATATTGGTCATGAGACACCAAGAGAGTCCACCTGCTCTTCTTCAAATAGTACCATGAGATATTTTACATCCAACTGAGAGGGAAGACAGAGTCTGAGATTAATGTCTCATCTAAAAGATAAAATGATGGAATAAACTGTTACCTCACACAATGGACTTGAACTTGAAAGGGATAAAAAGGCTTAATGCCAAAGCGTGTGGGGAAAAGAACACATAGTGTGGATCCTAAGCATGAAATTTATATGATGGGCCAATCTGAATAGCATACTCCTGTTTTAAGTCTTCATTAAGGTTAACATTCTTCTATTTCTGATATTCTATTGTTTAAAAACTGCTCAAACAGTACATGTAGTGGCATAGTGATATTTGTCACTGGATTAGTAATCCAGAGACCCAGGGTAGTCCTCTGAGGGGACCCGGGTCCGAATCCCACCATGACAGGCAGTGAAATTTGAATTCAATGAAAATCTGAAATTGAAAGTCTTAATGACGACCTTGTCAATTGTCGTAAAAACCTATCTGGTTCACTCATGTCTTTTAGGGCAGGAAATCTGCTGTCCTTACCCAGTCTGGCCTACATGTGACTCCAGACCCACAGCAATGTGGTTGACTCTGAAATGCCCTCGGGGATGGGCAATAAATGCTGGCCCAGCCAGCGATGCCCACATCCCATGAACAAATAAAAAAAATGCTGATGAAAATACTGGTGATAATGGTTTAGAGGAAATACTAAGAAAAACCACTGAAAGCCGCCAGGATGGCTATATCTACTGATATTAATCCCAGATCATACAATCAATACCACCTATTATTACATTTTAACATTTATTTTAATGGGGGAAATTTTTTGTTATTTTTGCCACTCAATAAACTCTGGTTACGTAAGTCACGTATCAGGGCTGTTAAACAGGCACAAACACAACTAGCTTTAAAAAAAAATCTTAAGAATTTGCTGCAAAAGTGAGGACAACAAAGCATAAGACCATAAGACATAGGAGCAGAATTAGGCCACTCGGCCCATCGGGTCCACTCCACCATTCAATCATGGCTGATATTTTTCTCATCCCCATTCTCCTGCCTTTTCCCCATAACCCCTGACCCCCTTATTAATCAAGAACCAATCTATCTCTGTCTTAAAGACACTCAATGACCTGGCCTCCACAGTCTTCTGCGGCAAAGGGTTCCACAGATTCACCACTCTCTGGTTGAAGAAATTCCTTCTCATCTCTGTTTTAAAGGATCGTCCTTTAGTCTGAGGTTGTGCCCTCTGGTTCTAGCTTTTCCTACTAGTGGAAACGTCCTCTCCATGTCCACTCTATCCAGGCCTCGCAGTATCCTGTAAGTTTCAATAAGATCCCCCCTCATCTTTCTAAACTCCATCTGGGACCTTGGTGAATAATGGGACAAACCAGAGCAAGAAATGGGAAGGAAGGTGAATTAGAGTGGGCAAACTCATTGTCAAGTTAGGTACAGAAAGGGAAATAAAGCGATGAAGAGAAACATTGGCTGAATTCTCCGGCATCCACATTCCTCCGCCGCTGTCAGCACTCAACCAAATCTCCATTCACTGCAGTGAGGCAAGAGAATCCCGCTGGCAAGAGTGGCTGGAGAATCCACCCCAGGATTAAGAGAAAATAACAAGACAGAAAGGAAAGATAAGAAATAACAAGAATCAAACTAAATCGTAAAATTTGCCATTTTAAAAATCTCCCCTCAGACAATTCAAAACTTGAAGATATGAGACTGCACACTTTTAATTGTTAACTTTCTGGGCAGCAGAGGTTATTGACAGTCAGCAACTATCATGTCATCAAAAGGTACTTATGCTGGTAATTACTTTTTTAACAATAAAGTAAAGTTTATATATTTATTAGTCACAAGTAGGCTTACATTAACACTGCAATGAAGTTACTGTGAAAATCCCCCAGTCGCCACATTCGGCACTTGTTCGGGTACACTGAGGGAGAATTTAGCATGGCCAATGCACCTAACCAGCACGTATTTTGGACTGTGGGAGGAAACTGGAGCATTCAGAGAAACCCACGCAAGCACGGGGAGAATATGCAGACTCTGTACAGACAATGTCCCATGCCGGGAATGGAACCCGGGTCCTTGGCACTGTGAGGTAGCAGTGCTAACCACTGTGCCATTCTGCTGCCTTTAGTGGGTACTTAATGCGCAAATCTTTAGGAAAATCACTGGGAGGTTAAGGGTGAAGTGGTGTTTTCATAAAGCTAACAGGGAAACTGCAGAAATCAACCGGCAACCTGTGGTCATTTAGGTTACAAGTGGTGTACCTCAGGGATCTGTTTTGGGGCCACTGCTGTTTGTAATATTTATTAATGATCTGGATGAGGGTATAGTTGGGTGGATTAGCAAATTTGCTGATGACACCAAAGTCGGTGGTGTGGTAGACAGTGAGGAAGGGTGTCGTAGTTTGCAGGAAGACTTAGACAGGTTGCAAAGTTGGGCCGAGAGGTGGCGGATGGAGTTTAATGCGGAGAAGTGTGAGGTAATTCACTTTGGTAGGAATAACAGATGTGTTGAGTATAGGGCTAACGGGAGGACTTTGAATAGTGTGGAGGAGCAGAGGGATCTAGGTGTATGTGTGCATAGATCCCTGAAAGTTGGGAATCAAGTAGATAAGGTTGTTAAGAAGGCATATGGTGTCTTGGCGTTTATTGGTAGGGGGATTGAATTTAGGAGTCGTAGCGTTATGTTGCAACTGTACACAACTCTGGTGCGGCCGCACTTGGAGTACTGTGTGCAGTTCTGGTCCCCACATTACAGGAAGGATGTGGAGGCTTTGGAGAGGGTGCAGAGGAGGTTTACCAGGATGTTGCCTGGTATGGAGGGGAGATCCTATGAGGAGAGGCTGAGGGATTTGGGATTGTTTTCGCTGGAAAGGCGGCGGCTAAGAGGGGATCTTATTGAAACATATAAGATGATTAGAGGTTTAGATAGGGTGGATAGTGATAGCCTTTTTCCTCTGATGGAGAAATCCAGCACGAGGGGGCATGGCTTTAAATTGAGGGGGGGTAGTTATAGAACCGATGTCAGGGGTAGGTTCTTTACCCAGAGGGTGGTGAGGGATTGGAATGCCCTGCCAGCATCAGTAGTAAATGCGCCTAGTTTGGGGGCGTTTAAGAGATCCGTAGATAGGTTCATGGACGAAAAGAAATTGGTTTAGGTTGGAGGGTCACAGTTTTTTTTTTTAACTGGTCGGTGCAACATCGTGGGCCGAAGGGCCTGTTCTGCGCTGTAATGTTCTATGTTCTATGTTCTATGTTCTATTT
This sequence comes from Mustelus asterias, assembly GCF_964213995.1. NCBI lineage: Eukaryota > Metazoa > Chordata > Chondrichthyes > Carcharhiniformes > Triakidae > Mustelus > Mustelus asterias. Next base: position 68,014,616 of record NC_135805.1, read on the forward strand.
ACAATTCATGGGGTTATCTTTTCCACACTATAAGTCATTGGCTGTTCGTGCATTATTAACACCATGTTTTGTTCAGCCCTAGTAGGTGGGATATGTCCTTTATATGCCTGACACTAGGTTCCTGTTCTACTCAGAACTCGGTGATGGCAGGAGGTTTTCAGAAGACGACAGCAAAAAAAAACTGTAGGGATGTCCTCAAAGCATTCGTGAAGAGGTCAAACAGCCCTGCCAAGTTCCGGGATTCCTAGCTTGTGACTGACCAAATTGGAGCAGGTTCATGAGGGAAGGCACAAACACAGATATCAATCCTACCGCCTGCACTCTCTAAACATGTTAAATGTAACTACTTAAATACCAAAACCTAGAGGGTGGTGGGAATCTGGAACTCACTGTCTGTAAGAGTGATAGAGGCAGGAATCCTTACAACATTTAAGAAGTACTTAGATGAGCACTTGGAATGCCATAGCATACAAGGCTAGAGGCCAGATGCTGGAAAATGGAATTAGAATTGATAGGTTCTTGATGGCCAGAGTGGGCACGGTGGACTGAAGGGCCTCTTTCCATGCTGCAAAACTCAATAACTAAACCCCATCACAGCCAGTGCTGTGACTGTGAAGAGATGCCTGCATTTGGATGAAACTTTAAACATTCCCTGCTGACACTGGTGCATACAATTTCGAAGAAGAGTTATCCCAGTCCTGGCCAATATTCATTCCCCAATCAATATCATAACAGAACATTATCACACTGCTGACTGTGGGAGTTTGCTGCTAAGTGGTTGCCGTTTCCTACATTACAATCCATGCCCAGACTTGAAAATCATTGGCTGTCAAGCATTTTGAGGTGTCCTCTGGCCTATCAGGCGCTCTATAAATGTAAGTCTTCCTATGTATTGGAAAGGAGCTTCCAAAGCCCTCTTCCAGACTTTGGAAGTCGATTTCATTGAAAACGTGTGCTGGCTGGCTGGCTGCAGACTGCAACTACCAGCCTGAAGCTCTTAGGGGCAGCATCAGACCAGTGAAGTGAGGAAGTACTGTGGGTGAAAAGCGTGCGGTGATGCGCAGCATCTTACCGTCCGTGCCGGGGCGATGGAAATATCTCAGCACAAGCCTCCCAGTCCGAGGTGGAGCCCAGGCGCTGCTGCACGGCTCCCGCTTCACCCTGCCGCTCCCCCGACATCAAACAGTCCCCTGCCTCCAGAAACCTCCGGGACTGCACAGCAGTCAACTCACCCGTCATAATGTTAACTCACGAGCTGTTGGCCATGGAGAGAGAGGGAGAGAGAAAGGAGCAGTAAGTGTAGAAGAACTGTCAACTTCAACAGCCTAATAAACAATCAAACCGGGGGGCCAGCCCAGAACCATCAAATAGTAATTAACATCAGAAAATGGTGCAGACATTCAGCGGCTCTGAACATAAAGGTGCTGTCCCTTCATCAAAACTAGATGGGCCAGCGTTTAACAGAGAAACAAAAAACTAAATGGAGGCAGAGGGAAAATACACAACCTCCGACTTCTGAGAGAGAAAACTGTTACCTCAGCAGCCGCAGCAAGGTTTACTGAGAGCTTCCAGCATCTTCAACCTCTGTTTCAGATTTCCTGCAGTTTAGATACTTTTTTTGTTAAATATTTAGTAACACATATCTTTATAAAAATCCTTCAGTAGACCCAAAATAACAGGAATAAATGGAACTGTCAATTTTTTTGCGCTCTGCACAGCTAAAAGTGTTTGTTAATATACCCAACGAATCGTCCCAGTATCAGCTGCCTTGCTTCATCTGACTGATATATTTGCGTGAATGTGGAAGATCTGCTCTAAGAATCTAGGTCGCATTGGTTCTATTACCATAAGAGAGTCCTCTCCGTCAATGTACGGGGTCTAATAATGAACAGCCACGCCGATGCTCCTAGTTACAGTAATCAGTCTTTGGTTGAAATGTCTCCCTTTTGTGTCGGCGCCGGGAGCACAGCAGCGGCGCCCAGTGTCACAAAGACACTGTTGATGCGTTATCGCCAGCACCAGTAACAGGCCATCAGGCCAGCCGGGAGTGGCACAGACCAGCACAAACACCGGTGTATGTATGTATGTCTGCCTATACATATGCATGTATGTATGTATATATGTCTATATATATGTATGTCTATACATGTGTATATGTCGGTACATGTGTATGTACGTCTATTAATATGTATGTGTGTGTGTATGTATGCCCGTCTACACAGCTAGGAGAACCCGTCATCGTTGTTGACAAACACCAATTCACACTCACAATCAGCAGAATGGCAGTTGAGATGCACAAGTGACATTGTATCATCTGGCAAGCAAGAGTAGGATGGAAATGATAGCATATCCTTGGCTAGAAAACCAACTGGCTGTTCATCAAAAACACCAATGTACACG